>NC_056736.1:735178608-735413608 GCF_019279795.1 Protopterus annectens
ATGAGCAAAAGAGGAAGAGTCAGAGTAGAACATAATGAAGAACAAGAAATCCCCCCACCTGCATTATATTAATTATTGATACTCTTCCCCCCACAGATTTTCATGTTTCCCAGGTACCCTTAAAGAGGGAGTGAATGACCAAAACAATAAATAAATAGTGTAAGATATCCAAGTACCTGACTTCAGCAGATGATGGAGAAGTAAACAGTTTTAAAACCAGTCAAACATTTCTAATTCATATGGAAAGTATTAAGAGATGTCATGTTTCATTGTTTGAAATGAGCATATATGGGGCATAAATACACAGTAAACATGGTCATAAATAGTAAGTAATGTCTTTCAGCTTTTCTCGGTTAGGAGTCGCCATAGCAGAACTCCAGACCACTTATGATTGGCAGTAGATTTTTACAGTGCCGAGGTGCCAGCCTGACACCCAACCTTCAAAAAAGGCACATCCATTAACGCACACACCTACCTGCATGTCTTTCAACATCACACGACCGCAGGGAGGACATGTAGACTCCACACAGAAGGCGCTCCAGACGAGAATCGAACTGGAGAACATCTTTCTGTGAGGTGACAACACTAACCGCTGCACCACCGCAACCTACTAAACATGGTCATAAATGATTCCTGCTATCTGGAATAATTGTGAAATTTCCAATATATAACATTCTGTTAAATTAACATATATCATTTAAAACTTGTGATGTGATTCTGGCAAAATACAGAAAAAAAATCACAAAACTTTGTTTAAAAGGAATGATTTGAATTGTAATTAGATGAGGTGCTCTTAAATATATGTAATAAAATGTGTAGAATGGTTAAGACATCCTGCTAACTTCGGGGAAAGCATTGGTTTCTGAGTAACGGCCTCCTGTTGTGTTTTTCTCCAAGTGAAAGTATACCTTGTTCTTTTCTTACTGTGTAGAATTTGATGGCTTATTTGAATCTCTGATGAGTCAGTTCTCTAAAATAAGAACTTTGTCACACAGAATAATTTCTAACTAATAATAAGAAAGAAAGGATCAGATTTGGTCTTTTGGAGCAGCTTTTGTATTTGTCTTCATGTAAGTACATGGAATTCCTGATTTAAAAATCTTTATTTGTACTTTTCAAATTTTAGTTTTCACATTTGTAGGTAGTAGTGCTTTTCAAAATCATTAAAAATCATACCACTAGAGTTACTGTGAGACATTTTCCCAAAAATGCTCATTTATTTCCTTTGATTGTCTTGTAGTTGGTGCAGAAGGTTAAAGAAACTTTTAACGAGCTCTTTCCTGTGGTCCAGGGGTCAACTTCCATTGCCTAAGTGTATGACTGTGAGAACGTTACTTAACCAGATAGTACTACCGGACTGAGCTTAAAAAATGTCCATTACGATTTATGCCCTGAGCTTGAAAAAGGTCCATGAAGGTCCGTGCCCTGCTGTGGTTAATGTACAAAAAAAAAAAAAAAAAAAAAAACAATGACACATTCCCGATAAAAAATTATAGTTTAGTTTAGACAGATGTTTACTATCCATATGTTGACAAGCTGTGAAGATGATTCTTATGAGAAAAATAATATGTTATAAAAATCTTTTTTTGTTTCCAGTAACATGCGATACTGATGTATATTTAAATTTTAAACAGTTCGGTTGTAATATTGATTAATATTGATAGAAATTAGCTTTAGAAATAGTATATTCTATATCTGTGATAAATGCACACTGCATCTCAAATGTATTTTTCAACAGTAAGCCTAGGTTTGGTATTAAATTAAAACTAAGATCCAAAATTAAAACAATATATCCAAAACATGGATTATGAGCAAGAACAGCTGCTCATAGTTACTCGTTTTTATAAGTTAGGGGACAATGTGCTCTTTAGAGGTATGGCCTAAGAATTCATTTCTCTTATCAATCAGTTTTTTCACAGTTTAAAGTCTGCCTCACTGGCACAGAGGTTAACATTGCTGTATCTCAGTGTTTGTTTCTCTGTTTCAGTTTTCAGCGGCATCGTCTTTCTATTAATGTGAGCTTTCACTGGGTGTTCCAGTTTTCTCCTGTATCCCAAAGAATTAGCATATATGAATTTATGGTTCTGTATATTGCTAAGAGGTAAATGTGGGAATGCTTGCAGGCATCTAACAACGAGTTGATGCCTCATTTGGAAATAGCTCACATCATTTCACTCACTTTATTTATTTGTGTTTATCTTCTGGGGTAGACCGCTGATTTCCATAGACCTTTTGCAGACTCAGCCCAAGAGTAGTGCCTGGTTAAGTAAACAATGGAAGCTTAGGGAATCAAATCTTGCACAAGTAGACCACAGCAAAGAGGAGGTTATCTACTTTTTAATCCTCTAAGCCAACTGCCACACAAGTGGTCACTGAGTGCTTAGATAAGCTTGCCTCCCCTTCTCCCTGAGATGGCTTAAACAGCATCTCAGAGAATAAATGAATGAATGAATGAATGAATGAATGAATGAATGAATGAATGAATGAATGAATGAATGAATGGATGGATGGATGTATAGCTGGATTGATGGATGGATGGATGGATGGATGGATGGATGGATGGATGGATGGATGGATGGATGGATGGATGGATGGATGGATGGATGAATGGATGGATGGATGGATATCCATCCACCCATCCATTTATACTTCCATTCATCCATCCATTTATACATCCATTCATTCATTCCCTAAGAACCTGATGAATAGATGGGCAGAAGAATTATGCACACCTACACTGCACACAATAACTTGTGGTCAATAGCTTGAGATAGTATCTTGAGATAATCACATCAGTTAATTAGAGAGAAATGAGAGAACATCCATCACCTCATAAGTTGTTACAGTGAGTGTGGATGTCATTAGTAGTGAGAAGAATGAAGATTAATTAATCAAGAGTTAGAGAAGGTAAGTATATCTTAATAATAATAATAATTATTTAAAAAGTAAGCACTGAATGCCAAAGAGAGGGGAGACTATTTTCGTACATACTTTAATATTCTGTTTTTTCCTGAGTAGCCCAGACCTTATCCACATTTCTGAAATGAACATGACACTGCTGCTATCAAAGTATTGCTTCTTTTTGTTTGGGCTGCCATATCTGCCTTGTTGTAAGGAAAAAATAAACAAATAATAGGTGCATCCAAGGTAATGTATTTTTCATTTAGTGGAATGATCTTCACTTTGTAGTGCCACGTCCATGTGTACATAAACTTCTTTCCATACAGTGTGCCAGGTGTGTACTGCATATCAATGGCACGTGTGCTTAGTCCAGAGAAAAGGTCACTCTATGAAACACTGTAGTAAATCCTGCCCAGAGGCACATTTACAAATGGTAAGTAAGCCACTAAGTTCAAATTCCAAAGCTTATGTACAATGTATCACTGTGCTAGATAGAACAGAGGTACTAATACAACGCCCATGTACAATGTAGCACTATGCTGAGTGGAACAGAAGTACTAATTCATTGCTTATGTACAATGTAACACTACACTGGGTAAAAAGGGAAGTACTGACTGAAAGATCATGTACAATATATTGCTGTGCTGGGTAAACAGAAGTACTAATTCAAAGCTTATGTGCCATGTACTGCTATGCTGGGTAGAACAAAAATACTAATTAAAAGTTTATATACAATGTATCACTATGCTGGGTAGAAGTGAAATACTTTTGAAAGCATATGTACAATGTTTCATTATGCTAGATAGAAAAGAAGTACTAATTCAAAGCTTGCATACAATGTTGGGTAGAACAGAAATTATAATCCATAGCAATGTATCGGTATGGGGGATAAAATAGAAGTATTAATTCAAAACTTTTGTACAATACCTCACTGTGCCAGGTAGAACAGACATACTAATTCAAAGTTTACGTACAATATATTGCTATGTTGCATAGAAAAGAAGTACAAATTCAAACCCTGTGTACAGTATACAGTGTATCACCATGCTGGGTAGAACAAACTGTGCATCTGTTAAGGCAACAAAAAATAAAATTGCAAGATGCAAAATTTCTTAAGGATTATGCTTTTGGGCAGAAAAGTTTTATCTTTTGGTTGTTAACCATGAAAAGCATAGTTTATCCCAATCTCTTGTTAATATTCTAATCAATTTAGCATGGTTTCTGTGTTTTTGTTTTCTCCTAACAAGAACTATTCTTAATGCATTTGTTACACACTTACAGTTAATAATTTATGCAGAAAATGCACAGCACTCTTCCATAAGAGTAGTGTATGAAGTTTAATTCTAGGTAATCTCATAACAGTAAAAAAAGAACATTTATATAAGACAAGGTTAAGACAATTCTCTGCAAAATGACCCACTGCCTGAAATTTATCTGATCATAATTAATTGAAAACCACATAGAGAAATAGTTAGCCAAAGGAGTTTGTCTATACTAACAGGACTGGTGAGTGTTTAGGCTTTTGCCAGAAACCCCTAAATATTTATATTCTATCAACCTCAGAATTTCTTTAAATTAAGAAGTAAGGTTATGTGAGGTGTGACCCCAACATGGGTGATTCAGTGATTCAGGGGAGTGTGTGTGTGTGTGTGTGTGTGTGTGTGTGTGTGTGTGTGTAGGGGTATGTGTGGAACGGGGGGGGGGGGGGATTGCTCCTATATAAAATAAGTTTTGTGTATCTTTTTTGATAAAGTATGTCTGGTGACCTTTCAATCTACTGTGCTTGGCAAAATATGAATATATGATCCTTTGACTCATGGTTTGATGAACTGCACTATCCCATTAAAAATAACTGGAACGTATGTAACATTTGCTCTTATTAAGTGGTCCTTCTTTAAGTGTTAGGAAACTGATAGTGCCTTCTACCCCTTTCCATAATTACATTTTTTACGTATTTTATAAGAGTAGTGGGTTTAATAGCTGTTAAGATTTTAACATCAACCATACAGTCCTTTCATGTATGTTTATTTTCACACATTTCTTGGTTATAATTTCTCCTTCCACTTACCTGATTGATTGAATCCCCTGTCCCTGGACTGAAACTGGAAATGGACCACTGGATCAGTATTCTATTGCATTAAAGTAATAAAATAAAATAAATTAATGCATAAACTCTGGAACAACCGCAGTTACATGCAAGTCCTCAGCCAGTTTAATCCCATTCCATCATTGAACCTTCCGGAATGTAACGTTTGTCCCTGTAGTTCTATATAACACTTTGCAGCACCTTTTGCACCATTCCTGCAGTCGGGAATATGTCGTTCTTTTTTGACATGGCCACATGCAAATCTTTCTACTTTTTCACTTATTTGAATTTCTACTACTATAAGTGCTCCATACCTGCATCAGACTCCCTCTTATTTCATTATTCCTGTAATGATATGCTCTGCATCTAACTTCAGCTGCATTTGTAGCATCCTATAAATACATTCTTCTCCATCTACTCACCCTGTTGCTGTCCCACAGCTGCTCCTGTATCACACCTGTCTTTTCCGTTTGTCTGTCAGCTCAAGTGAATGTCACCTGCCCTTTAATGTTGCTGCCCATGTATTACCTAAATAATAACAGTGTAACATCTTACCTGGTTAGCACTGATGTTCTGCATATACTTCTCTGGGTAACAGTGTAACATCTTACCTGGTTAGCACTGATGTTCTGCATATTACTCTGGGTAACAGTGTAACATCTTACCTGGTTAGCACTGATGTTCTGCATACTACTCTGGCTAACAGTGTAACATCTTACCTGGTTAAGACTGATGTTCTGCATACTACTCTGTGTAACAGTATAACATCTTACCTGGTTAGGACTGATGTTCTGTATACTACTCTGGGTAACAGTGTAACTAACATCTTCTCTGGCTTTACTTATACTGTTCTGCTTCTGTTTTTATACAAATTTTGCTTTAGGGATTACATACTTCAGATGCATACTGCTGTGTGCTTTACTTCAGTGTTTGTATCTAGAGTAAGTGAATCAGAAGTAACAAACATACAAAAATTACTCGTTGCCTCAACCTGATGCAAAAATTATGTCCATCTGCACCCTGCCAAGGTACCTTTTGGCTAGGCTTATATAGGCCCTAGGGCCAATAGCCTAGTACCTGCCTATGAACCTATGAACCTTACAGACCTGCCTTACACAGACACACACACACACACCTATATATATATATATATATATATATATATATATATATATATATATATATATGACGTCCACACAGTCACACAACTGCAGATAGAAAAATTAAATGTTCAAAAATGTTAATTCATTGTGGTGTACAAATAGTGACTCTATTTATAAGACAATGAGCATCAGGAAGTGGAATAACAAAGAGTGATGATTGTGCTGAATTCCTGTCCAGTTTTACACTTTTGGGGGTGCCACTGTCTGCATTCAGTCAGTAGTACACATTTTGTATATAAAGAAAGGACTCATTTCACAAGTATTCCAGTTGTTGGTTTAGTTCTGTTCTCATTCAATCAATGAGTGAGAAATTCTATTTGAATCACATTATTTTATGTGTTCTGTTCTCTCTCACTCTTTTTTAGTATTATATTTTTGGAACTTCTCCAAAGGGCTGCACTGTAAATAGGCTTTGCTCTTTTCGGCTTCCTGGCAAACAAAACAAAGCAGTACTACCTAAATCAATAACAAGTTACTAAATCCTTGTGTAACTGCAGGCATGAAAGGGTCTGAACATGCAGTGAGAGACAGTTGTTTTTATATTGATTTAGACATGGTGCTGTTCTTGTAGTGGGGTTGTTGCTAAAATTGTAGCTCTACTGTGTTTTTCATTGTTGGTACCTGGGTGGTACCTGGGTGAACTAAGCAGGCCTGCATTCTGAGGACAGTGAGTCTGTACTAAGTGGGCACAGCTGTGCATGTATACTAAGAAAACACTGCCAAAATGCATGTCTGTGCACAGTGGTACCCAACAGTGTACCATATTTTAACTGCCCAACACCTCTTCAATAGACACTAGCATAACAAAGCCACATACATATTTGCAAGAAAATAAATTACTAGTTTTCTTTTACTTTATAGACATTTCTAACAAAATAAAACATAGGAAGTGCATGTGCCTCCTTTTTAGAATAACCTGAGGTCCTTGGCCTTGGACTCTTCATTAATTCCCTCTGAGTTAAACATTACTCATCTGGAGTTTGAGGAACTCAAACTCAGGTGTAGAGGATGAATCTTATGGGTAATTCCCAGGCGTATACTCTGTGATAATACCGTCAGAGTGATACTGCCTAAGAGACAGTGTCTAGTACGTGGTCACATATACAAACCTTAAAGGAAAAGAGGAATAATGCAGTGTAACCTTACGCAGTAAAAACGTTTCACAAAGAGAAGGTTCAGCTGTGTATGACACTTACCAAAACAGTTAAATAGTAAAGAAAAGGTCACTGTAACAGTAAATCATAAGGTTACTCTGTCTGATTCACACAGTCTGGTCCGATTTTCCTCAGCAGTCCGTTATTATCTTTATCGATAGGGTCACTGTAATGGTAAATCATAACATTTGGGTAGATTCTCAACTGACGCTTCATTTTACCTTGAAGATGACAAGGATCCCATTTAGAGCAGCCATGCTAAGACCTGTCCTACCTGGATTTTGCTTTCAGCTTGTAATATTTTATGGAAGTGTCGACATAAGTCCAGGTGGCAGATTCTAAAATATTCTGAATAGATTCCTAAAATAAGCTGCTAATATAGCACAGTGAACTTTAAGCGCACCTTGTATAGGTTTATTGCATTTATTGCAACAAAAGACAGAGTGAGCAACCATTTTGGATTAATTTTGTTCTGTTAAAGGCAGGCATACTTTTCTCTTTAAGAAGGAAACACAGTGTTAATTTATTTTTCTGAAGTAAACTTTGTTCTGGTTTAAATCTTAGCTGTTTATGGACATACATTTTATGGCTATTCCTCTTCATTTGGCTGTATGGGATGGAAAAGTACAAGTTAGATGGACAAATGGAGAGAAACTGCTGAGACAACTCTGGACACAAATGAGAGATTTATTTTTAAGGGTACCCTCTCTTTGTAGAAGATGTTGTATGGAGTTTTGTGTATAAGGGCTTATTATTTTAATGTCCTACTTCCTAAAGTGGTAACAGCTAGATAAACAGTGTCTTCCAGAAAAAGCACTTAATGTCCACTGTGTTAGTCAGATAAGAGGAAAGTAAATTAATTTTTGGATTAGTTGCTAGCTAACAAAAGACTGAGACACAGGCATTAATTTATGAAACCCATACCTTAATGGACGACTATGTAAGGTTTGATTCAAAGACACTCCCCGGGATTCAAGAAGCTCGGCGCAAGGACGGTTTTAGCCTTGTGCCAAGCGTCCTCACTACAGATGGTGCAGCAGCACCATATGAATATGTATGACGGCGTGCCGCCGCAACCTCGACGTGCACAGGAAACATGTGCGAGTGCAGGGGGCGTGTACAAGTGCTCGACGGAGGTGTAAATATGCCCCGGCACTTGCAAAACCTACTATACCTACTAGTAGAGCCCGCCCCTAATAGTAAGTCAGTAATTCAGTGTCCATGGATACTGAAATGTATGCTAAGCATACAAGAGTGTCCACGAACAGTGAAATACACTCGTAGTAGTAAACACACAAGCACGTAGTGGAATGTTGAGCCCTGTCCCTAGAACTTTCACAATTAGATTCCCTATCCCTGTATCCCTATTATACATTTGAATGCTGCAATATCGAAGGTGTAAGCAAAGCGCAACATGTCTGCATGTCGCTGCCCTTCGCTGAGAGTAGCTAACACATCATATTCATTCAAATAGAGAAACGCATGCGGAATCAACGTGTCAATAGTGTAGTGTTTAGAGCATCTGCCTAACAAACAGGCATTCGCGGTTCGAGCCCAACAATAGCACATATAATTTTCCATGTGGAATGAATGTTGTTTTGCCGTAAAACCGACATAAGAGTATCCCATGAGATATTTAACTTAAATATCATTCAAGCAAAGTGGCACTGTCATAATGAATAAGGTACTAGTAAGAAGGTGTAAGCACAAGTAAGCAGCAGTAAACACATATAGATAACAGTAAGCAAGTCTGAGTGTACATGCGCGGGTCTAAGCAGTGCCCAGCATAGGAAATGCATATAAGTATCTACAGATATATAATATATATATATATATATATATATATATATATATATATATATATATATATATATATATATATATATATATATATATATAAAGAACGACATAACAATAAAGCATACAAAAGGAATGAGAAGGGAATCAACAGCAACCCTAGTATTATATAGCGCTGTCAGCGTATGTCATATGAAGCTGGGCAGGAGTGAGCAAAGCACTGCTACTCACACCACAGGCAGGATATTACCACTGGGAGTAACATTGTTGATCTGCTAAGTTTACTTTACACAAAGAGGGTAGTCCCTGGTGGGACTACCCAAAATTAGATAGACGATTTGTCCTTCCGACCATTACACAAGCAAGGGCAGGTATGTTCAAGGACTAAATGGTGGGAGAGCCTGAGAATACATGGGTTGGGACAACATACGTGTAGGGCCCGTAATGCTCGGGAGAGGGCGATGTGTGGAGGTGTGTCATGGCTGCGATAACAAGTGGACAATGGAAGGTATGTGTGTATTTTGAACACGGGTGGGATGGAGGAACTATGGGTATGAAATTATGGAGCCGGGCGTGCCACAGTTGGATGGGCTGGTTCTAATCGGACCAACCCGTGGAGGTCAGTGAGTTTGTTATAGGTATATATGCATACACACATGCAGACATCAATATGTAGAAGTACATTCTCTGTAACACATTCATTCCATTTGCAGACATAAATAACATGAATGTGCACTTACAAACCTAGACAGCAGATAGAATAATAGGCTGTGCAGAAGAGGGATGGGACGAAACTGCTAAAACGCAGAAGTGTGTACAATGTCCAAAGTCAGTGCTGTGCTGACAATAATCAAATGTGAGGACATTCCTGTGATCTGCCTGCTACGGCAACTCCAATTACTAAACCAGTCTATTTGTAAAAGAAATATGCCGAACGCATACATAATTAGGCTGTCATGTGCAACGTGTGCGTTACCACATAGTCATACATATTAATTAATTGTAGTGTCATGTTAACGGGAGTAAGGATGTAATGAAGTGTAGAGTCTAATCTTGACATAAACACATACGTGTCCCATGTGGGACAACACAAAAATTGCGAATAGTATTCTTTTGGTCGATCACGTCACCAATGTTTGTGGACTAAACGTTTGGGGTTTCTGAGGATACGTGGAGTGAGTCAACCGATGAGATGGGTCTATAGGAGCAGGGAGTGGCCAATGTGTACTGGTGTGGATACACCGTGAATCTGACTGGAGAATGGATGACAGCAGTGTTAGGGAGGCATTGGGGTGTGTGTTTGGGGAACCAGGGGCCATGGGTATATGGGCATATATGCAAATTAAGCAGCACAGCAATAGTGCATTGGTTAGAGCAACCCCCTAATGAACAGACATTCCCGTACCGAATCCCATTGTATCACATACCATTTACCATTGGTAATCCATATATGAACATATTGCGACATCTGTCCGCTGTATAACCTGCAAAATATCAGTTAAAAAATAACTGGAGTGAAGTGTCAGTATCATAACGAATAAGGCACTAGTAAACAGGTCAAGCATATATAAACACCAGTACGCATGTGTAAGTGCGTTTGCGAGGGGTATGTATTGCTTTACGGACACATATATGTATAGACATATATATATATATATATATATATATATATATATATATATATATATATATATATATATATATATATATATATATATATATAAATAGTTGCAAACATATACATATATATATATATATATATATATATATATATATATATATATATATATACACATATATAAATATATATATATATGTGTGTGTGTGCATAGATATACACAGATATACAGCTATGATAGGAAACAGCACGCAAGAATGACATATGTTCACAGGCTATGCCAATGGAAGTGAGGAGCCCAAGCAAGAAACATGAAACACGTCGCATGACCTTCCACCCCCCCAGCCGGACATGGGAAACATACACACAAACAATGTAAAGAGTCCACTGCTCCCCAGACCACAGGCAGGATACAACTGGAGGGGTACACAGTGCACCCATGAATTCTAATCTTGGACCACAGACTGGAGTGTCCCTTGTGGGACACCCCAAAAATTGCCAAGACCAAAAGAAGGTGATAGACCGGCCATTCTGGCCATGGTGTATACATACTCAGAATATAAGGGTGGGAAAACCTGATGACCCATGGGCCGAGACAATTGTAAGAAATGGGTCCCGTGAAGTGGAGAGTGGGCGCCGTGTAGTGGTGTGTCCAGAACAGACCAGGTCCCAGAGTAAGGATGGGTGCTGTTGAGGAGGCGCGGATGGGGGAACTATGGGTAGCTACTTATGGGTCTAAGTGTGCAGGTGTTGGCTGATATGTGCCTATATGGATAGCCCTTGTAAGTGAATGTGTTCACTGGGCAGAGGTGTCGCCTAACGAGCAGCCACACCCACTACGAGTCCCAATGTGGCAAAGTGTAATCTATATGGCAAGGAACGGAATAACCAGATGTAGACATATATATGTAGAGGTATGTGTGCGTATATCTACCCATAGTGACATAGAGATAAGCCTCTCCCACTCCGTAGTACAAATGTATACATACAGAGACAGAATACAGATGCATACCCACATATAAATATATACATATGCAGACACCCATGGACCCATATGTTGTGAGATATATATATATATATATATATATATATATATATATATATATATATATATATATATATATATATCGATAGACAGCAGAATATATATATATACATGTATGCATACATATACAGATATATATGTATATAGTAATGTAAATATATATATATATATATATATATATATATATATATATATATATATATATATATATATATGTGACTGTTAATATACACATGTATAGAGCTAGGATATGATACAGCAGTTACGAGTAACATATGTTCACAGGCCATGCATATGGGGGTGAGGGGTTCAATAAACAAATGTGTAACATGTAGCATCAACCCCCACCCCCACCCCCCAGCTAGGCTGGTGAGACATACAGACACACAATAAAGGTAAACCCACCACTGCTTCCCAGACCACTGGCAGGATTCTACCAGTGGGAGAGACCTGCCAGGTCTAATCCTGAAACATAGACATCTATGTCCCTTGTGGGACACCAAAAATTAATGATCGGAGGCAGTCCCGGTAATGACTTATCAAACCAGTCTGTAGATGTACACGGACCAGTAGGTTGTGCAAGCCTGATAACCCATGGGTTGACACAACGTACGAAATGTGTCCTGACATGGGGAGAGTGGGCAGTGTGTACTGGTGTGTTTATACCCCACCTACACCCACAGTAAGGATGAGTGCTGTAGAGGAGTGGCAGGTGGGGGAACTATGGGTATGCAATTATGGGCATAGGCGTGCAGGTGTTGGCTGGCAAAGTCATATTAGGACCGCCCCATAGATGGAAGTAATATTCCGAAATGGGCATAGCTGATGCCCATACCTATCAAACCCTAAGACCACATCCACTGAACAGGACATAAACCATTGGGGGAACAAATAGGGACCGTACCTCTAAACTGTCCCCGATTTCCAGGGACGTCCCAGATTTCAACTCGGTTTCTAACTCTGTCACACGTAATCCCTCCTAAAACTAGTGACATATAGAGGAAAGGTGCTGAATTACACGTAATGAATAACGACAACAGTTAAGAGTTACAAACATCATTTACCTCAGACAATGTGTATGAATTCATATGCTCTGAGTCTGTCAATGTGTCAGGTTAATAGCACCAATAAATTAAATGTGTCCCTGATGTTATGCCATGTCCCTGATTCAGTTTGTATATTTCCCCAATCGTATGAGAGGTCTGATAGGGACAAAAAGCACATATTCCACTGACAACCTTAGAAAGATGATAGAATATTAGGTATGCAGTAGCATGACTCAGCTGAAGGATGTGGGTTCCAAAACCCAATTACTTGTTTGTACTGAAAAGTGTCAGTTCCCATGTATTAGCCAGATGGGTGCAGATTGTAAGAAGAACACACCAATGATATGAATCAAACTCTGGACAGGCCGCAGATTCCGTACAGTCGAACGGCATGCTGTCACCTAATGGACAGCCATTCCCGATACTGTTGGCATGTAATCCAATGTAATAGGCATCACAAGGTAATATCATAGTCCTCACTCCCACCCAGGGGCGTGAGTGTCAGATACAAACACCAAATGCAGTGCAGTTGCAAGTGCGGGAGCAAGTGGGTATAAGCCTGTTTGGCTGCCAGTATGCAAGTATTACACTGCTAAAGCAATGTAGAGGCTAACTGAGTGTAAGAAACTGTAACCAGAGGTTAGCATTGCTTAGCACCATGCAAACCCACGCACACCCACTCACAACTTCTTTAATGTGCCTTAATCACACTGTATCCAATGGCCTTGTTCTGCCCAGCAACAAAATAAATAGCCTCTGCAAGGCTCAAAACCAGGACCCTGCACACAAAGCTATTGTGATTTACCACTAAGCCATGGCAGATATACAGACATTGGACCTTAGCACAAACATATCATCCAGCGCAGTCATTCAACAGTATAGGAAATGTATTCCATCATGTAGATGTATGTGTGAGTGTTTATGTCCAGCATATAGATACATACATATATATAGATATATTAGGAACATCCCATGTGACAACAAAGCATTACAAAGGAATGAAAAGGAAAACACCAGCAATGCCTGTATTATGTAGTGGTGTCATCCTATGTAATATCAAGACTCCCTCAGACAGACATGTGTCATTCATACACGTAAACATTTGTACACTGGCCATATACATCACTCTGTGCATGTTATTTACATTAACACAACAGTTCCTGTCCAATCATTATGTGAGAACAGTACTCTTGCAAGGTGCTGTGTGTGAAATCATCATCATGATAAAGGTTCATGGGGTAACCATAGAGGGACTGGTAGTCTTGTGTGTACAATGGGGTTGTCCACATCATGTGTACCTGGAACATTTAGGAGTCATGTACATACTAGGATCGTGCGCTTGAGAGACAGGGGTGAGGACAAATGGAGTATGTTGTGACGCATATTAAAATGGTTACATGTGTCCAGTGGACACGTGTGTGAAATGGACAGCTATGTATGGGGCAAATGTTCTAGGAACCGATTGGCCTTCTGTTTTCGTAGGGTGAGAGTGGGATGTGGGGGAAGGAGAGTAGGTATGCTCGTGGAGGATAGGCAGGGTAGGATGACAGACAAGGCAGTATACAGGGTCGGTATATGACACATGTGGGGTGATACACCTCAGATGGGGAGGGGTGTTCGGCATTCACAAGCCCATGAGCCCCCAGATGGAAACAGTGGGATGGAGGTCCCCAGCCATTGGCAGCCACCACTGCACCAAAACAGCTGCAAAGGTGGCAGTGCTGGGGGCTGTCTAGGAAGGGCAGCCTCACCCTGTAAATGTGACACTCTGCCCTTGAGCTGGCATATCTGGCCTCAAAACCCCTTATTGAGCCCCCTACACACCACATCCGGGACTGTACGACAGCGGACATGTTCCTGTCTGGACCTGCTCCCAGTGGGGACAAGCCCCATCCTCAGTGGCAGTGCCACCAGAAGGCAGTGCAGAGCCAACAGAGGTGGAGGTCCAAGGCTGGGCCCCAGATGTGCTGGTGCCCAGTGCCATGGCCAGCTGAAGTGGGACAGGAGGTTCTGCCGGGACCTCCAAACCCATACAGCCTATGGTGTTGCAGTTTAAACACAGATATGGCTTAATAATAGTCAACTGCATTCAGGATTACGTACAACAGCATGCATAAATATGACCATCAACCCAACACAACAGATGGTATACAGTTGCAGAGAGAGCAAAACACATGCTTATATGCTGCATGACATCTCTGTACAATGTGTAGAAGACTTGTGACTGCAGCTATGAGCAGCGGCCCATTATTGGCATGTCACTGAGAACCCAAGACAGTGTCTGGCATACCACTATTTCATGTGACATATGTCCAGTCAGGGATGCGATGGCAGTAACTCATCAGTATCACCATGTACTGGCTGCAATCCTCACACTATGCTCCTGCTGTTCACAGATGTGTGTTCAGTGAGTAACACAGGAAGCAAATGGTTCCACACACTGACCAGTCCACAGATGGCCCTACAGATGGGGGTCCCTCACAAACAGATCACTGTCTTGTCAGTTTTAAAACATGCAGAATAGCCATTACCACACACACCTTGTTAAACAGGCAGTTGTCTCAATGAAGCATAGCTACACTTACATGCTGTAGTCATGTCTGGCACATCACCCCTATGTCTTTAGGCTATTTCCCATTGTGTATGTTGTTTGAGGAACATCCAGATATCATCTGTGATGCCGTTTACCAAACACCAGATCCAGGTACCACTCACAGTGACTGTCATGGGCAAACACCAACATGATGTTCCTAGATATTGTACTGTGTTTTTCATGCGAATGGCTATGGGAGCATCATTGCAGCTGTTCCACATGCAATCAGCTAGAGGAGGACTGCAATAGGTGCAGAGGCCATTACCCAAACATGACCATCACTTACAATAAACAACTACTGCTGAGCAGGTATACACCTCCTCATTCATCAGAGAGTGTGTGGGAGGGACAGACAGAGGCAAAGTACATCAGAGAAGGGCTTGGAGATGAAAACCTAAGCATTGTCTGTCACACACCTACCAGTACAGGGGTTCAAACACCTGACTGACTAGTCATTACTATTACAAGTGCATGCAGTTACTCCATGATCCACAAAGCTGACATGATGGTGTGCCGTAAGAACATATATGTGTGTTGGTGTACAACATCTCCAACAAAGATATAGTAGACAGACATTAGGTGTAGCACACATGGCTGTCCACATGAACAGATGTCATTGTCAACATAGCCACACTCTCTAATGGACTCACATTGACACTCTTTGCCAGGCCCACAAACACACTCCCAAACCATTTAGTTTGCCACACTGCAGTAATGCACAGGTACTACATGCACCACAGGGGATATCCGTAGGTTCTATGGGCTAGGGCATGTGAACGTGTTTGATATCTGTTGATATGCCAATGGGAGTTATACTGGAAGTGACTGTGGTTGGGAGCATCATACCCCACACACAGACACAAGGCGCCAGTACTGACATGCATGTGTGCATTGCTTCATGGGTGTGTAATGGTTGGCTGTGCAAGATGGCTGTACAAGGCTGGGTGAGGGGTAATCCTTGGCATCATGCCACCCAACAATGGTATGCAGTGTGGCACAGGGGTGTAGTGTCTGCAGTGTCCCACACAGCTGGGTATTGTATGAATGTCCTGACATCCTGGTTACCATTGTGTATGGCCATAGCTTTGCAATGCATGCCATGTCTGTGTTTGATAGTCCTTGACATGGACATTGCCTGGGATATGCATGTCCCACAATAATGTACAGCGACATGTACAGGTGTACCTGGTTTGGCTGGCACATGTTGTGTACACAGACTGTTATCCTCCAATATGCCAATACTGGCCTGGTGTGGCAGATCCTGCTTATAGTCAGCAGGTTGACCCTGCACCTGCATTGATAGCATGATACAGGTATTTCTTGGTGTCAGTGGCATTGGTCCATACAGGGCACATGTGTAAGGCATTGTATGGCCTCTGTGGATCACATTTGATGGCACCACGTATGTTGCAGGCATGCAGTGGGAAACATAGTGAAGGCACATTGTCCGCAATTATCTGCCTATTGTACAGCTGTACAGGGTGCCATGCCCTCTGCAGCCCACTGCAATCACACCATGCCTACTATCTGTCATCAATGTGCAGGGTACTAGCAACATAGCGGGATATTCTAGGCAAGTGTGTTTGTGTATGACACATGGGTTCAGGATGTATTCCAGGTAATAGTAGGGTTGCATACTTTGTTAACCAGGCATTTTGCCAGATGTAGGGGTATGGCTTGCCAACACAGTCCCTTGGCTGACTGACATCTGTACTCCTCATGAGGTGGACATTGTGACATATAAGACGGACACCATATAGGAAAACTACAAAATCCGCTCCCCAACATGTCCAGTGGTTAGACACTCACAGCCACCTCCACACAAGCTCTAACAGTCAAACACACACACCCCTACTTAACTAGTGTATCACACTACAGCATTACACAGTTGCAGCACTCACTATGGGGATTACTGGGTTACAGCAGTCCCAGAGGTGTATGTCTAGGTGGGTGACATCAGCGGGATTGCTAAAGGTGGTCATGTGAATTGTAAAGAGTGTGCATACTCTAAAAAGCATTGTTCCTGTCTCAGGCAGACATAGACACACAAACACCTGGTCTGTCTTAGAATAGAACCCCTACCTAACTAGTTTATCACACTGCAGCAATAAGCAGTTATAGCACGTGCTACGGAGAATACAGGGTTGCAGCGGTCCTAGAGGTGTATTACTAGGTGGGTGACATCAGCAGGATTGCCAAAGGTGGTCATGTGAGTCATAAAGAGTGTGCATACTCTAAAAAGCATTCTTCCTGTCTCAGGCAGCCAGACACACACACACACACACACACACACACACACACACACACACACACACACACACACACACACAGTTGGTCTCCATTGGAATAGAATCCCTCCCTAACTAGTTTATCACACTACAGCAATACGCAGTTACAGCATGCGCTATGGAGAATACTGGGTTACAGCACTCCCAGACGTGTATACGTAGGTGGGTGACATCAGCAGGATTGCCAAAGAAGGGCATTCCACGTGTACCGCGGGTTGTACATGTCTGTTACATGCGTGTACCCGCTGCTTACTGTCACAAAAACACAATTACACCTGCTTATAAGTGCCTTATGTAGTCCTAATTGACAGTATCAACAAGGCTTGCAGGTTATGAACCCTTGACCATGCACACTGAGGTCACTGGACGTACCACTAAGCCATCTGGGTTGTACATATGTTGCATGTCTTCTGTAATGCACATCCTACTACAGGTATTCCACAGTACTGAAAACAAATGGGACAGTCACTTTGTGTACATATGTACAGTACCCTTGAATGTACTGTACTCTGTGAAACAACAAAGACAAGTCTACATCTGTACAACTGTCATAACTACATATATATATATATATATATATATATATATATATATATATACACACACACACACACACACACACACACACACACACCCACACACACACAAACACACACACACACACACACACACCTGAAAACCCTTTGTGACACAGAAGGGTTCCAAAGGAACTGATGAACTGACTTGTACACACAATAGAGGCATCTCTTGTGTTATAACATTTAAATCATAAGCAGTTCACCAGAGAAGGGATGGTTGTTTTGTATGCAGAGTTTGTGGTGGGGAATGATAGCTAATGTAATCTACCCCGGGGATTGTGGAGTTAGGGTGGGGGAACAATGGGAATGGATCTACACCCCAGCAACCACTTCTGTGTCACAGCTCGACAGTGGCACAGGGAAATAACTTACCCAACTGTAGTCGTGCTTGACTGTGTAGTCTTTACCATTCCTAACTATGTAATACTTTGTAGACACTGGTCACCACAGATGGCTACCATGGTGTGCTAAAAGACATTACACATGTGTATGTCTGGCTACAGCGTAGTCACACACACACATACATGCACACACCTGCCAGTATTATGCATACACGTCTTGCCTATGTAAAGGTAACTAGTACAGTGGTATGCAGTTGGGGTATGTGCCACAGAACACATACAATTACACTTACTGATTCCATGTCTGAGCTTGGTGACATTACAGGACCAATTACTTGCAGTGGGTAGGGGGGAAGAGAGAGGTATAGCGGTTGACAAGGATAAAGGCCAATGCAAAAGGAGGTATCTCTTTGGAATGCAGCAAAACACGCTGCCATGACAGGATGCAGACACAAATACACACACACAACTACACTCAGCCTATGTTGACACACACACTCAGGCATTTACTGTCACATACAAAAACACATGCACACAGTTTCCAGTGGTGGGATCAGAACTCCTGCCTATCTAAGGATCACTATTACAGTACTACGCAGTTACGAGATGCACCACAGAGATTACACATCCCAAGGCAGTCAGACTGCCCTTCTACAATTGAGGACAACAACAGGGAGACTGACAGTCATGAAGTACATAGCTGTAGACCTGTGTGTTTAAAGTAGATGTCCATTACAACCTGTATGCACAAACAAGACACACCATCCACAGGTAGACCTGAAAGGTATAGTTGTAGTGCAACAGGAACCTGAACTGGAGTATGGCCATCTGCGGAATGGACAACTACTATCACTATACAGGGTTACAGTGGGCATGCCCATACACTTAGTAGCACAGGGCCATTTGCAATGCACTATGACTACAACTACACAAGGTTATACTGGGCATGCTCATACAAAAGGGCTTGTTGGATGCACTGATTATAACCACTGAAGGCCACAGTGGGCATGCTCAAACACTTACATGTACAGAACATGTTGTCATGGACTCCTATTGTAAACATACAGGTTTACAGTTAGGTACATCTTACCTGTCAGTATATATGCACATCATACTGGTTTACTACCTGATACCTGTATGTGGCCTTTAAATGATATATCTGTGTCTGTGCTGTGTGATACACATGCATACATGTACATGACGTACTGACAGATATATGTTACATATAAACATTCATGCATGTGTGGATATGACAGACAATAGGTTACCTGGGTCACACAGGTGGATGCTACCTACAGCATGTGTCACACACCTTGCTGCCCTGAAAGGCATACATTGATGGCAGGTTGTGGACAGTGGCATTATACATGGAACAGTGGCATGTGCGAGTATAATGTGCGAGCCACCTTGTGTAATGGTACTGAGGTGCAGGTGACAAGATGACCTCTCCCGGCTGTGGTAGTAGTTGTCATTATTAGCAGGAGTGCTACCCTAAGTATAACTCACATTGGTCATATACAAAAGTTCTGCCGCTGTCCATCACCTTACATGGGGCATTTGCTACCAAGCACATCAATGCCATGGGCAGTGATGTCATGGTACGGGTGGCAACTGCTAGACCAAAACAATGAGCCAATGTCCTGCTGTTATTATGAGGTTGTCCAGTATCTGTCATTCTGGGCTGTCATGACAGAACGATGAGCCTTCAACACAGAGCAAATGCATCCATGTTACACGTGTGTGTGGATAATACCTAGGTCACATTTACCCATATAGCCGCATTCTAAGGAAAATGTCCTACACACAGAAGTAACACCCTGACACCTACATGACAATTGCATTGGATGCCTATGCTAACCCGTGCTAGATGTGTGGCTTTAGTAATCCATTTGCTCAATGTAGAACCTACAATGGGGAATACTGACATCTGTGCAGTCAGAAACACCTGGCTGAAGGCTCTGTAGTGCACAATTGCACTACCACCATTTAACTCAGATCCAGACAAGTGGGCTATAACAGTGGTATGAACCATACCAGGTGGTGGTGTACACATATTCATAAAGGCTACTCACATGTAAAGACCACTACTGTGACATAACGCATCACAGATGAGTCAGGTACATGTGACAGTGGCAAATGCTGCATTCTAGGTTGTATCCTCATATACATCCACCACCTTGTTCCCAGACTACCAACACACATCCATATGTGGTATGACATAGTATGGTAGACCACCAGATAACCCTCGATTGGTGGACTGCACCTAGGCCTACATCAACTGTGCAATGTACCCATGTACAGACACAGCTGCATAATGTGTTCTGCAATGCAATAATACCACTGCTTGTAACCTGCTCAGTTGTACACATACCAGGGTCCTTCAGATGTTGTCATCATTAACACAGTCGACTGTTGCTGTACACCAGAAAACAACACCCTCATGCTTGGATATGACCTAACTGTACTTGCCCTGGATATGTACATCCCACACTCATACAACATATATTACATTAACATAGCTTTCATTTACCTTTCTACATACAGGTGGCTACAGTCATTACACACATGCACATGGCAGATAGCATGCTAACAGTACATAAGGTTTGATATCTATGTTGACAGAGGTAATATCCCCTCTCTACTGGTCACCCATGACACCTGTCATATCATACAACACCCCATGTGGCATGTATGTCTTTAGACATGTCCACCGAATGCAATGCCTACAAACATACCCAAATAACAGGAACATAAGACCTACACAATGCCTGTATTGACAGATGTAGGGAAATCCAGCTCTGCACTATATGTTCCTTAGTAGTCACAGGTGATATGTTCATGACATGTACAGCCATGTGTGGCCACAGCTCCTACATATACCCCATGTCAACAATTGCAAGCCAAGCTCCAACACCCTAGCCCAAAGGTTCCTAAAATTTATAAACTCAAATGCTATGGAACAACTTGTTACCACTCCCACAAGAGGGGAATCATCACCAACATGGGGACTCTATGCTCCAGACCAGAAGTGTATCCCTCACTGGTAAGATCAGACCATAAACTAATCTCACTGGATAGTCACATTCTGACCCCACCCCCTGCCCAGAAAACCACAGTGAAAAACTTCTCTAAAGCAAATTTCACACTCCTCAAAACTGAGGTGGAATCCTTCAAAGCCCCCGGGTCTGTGGAAAATATGGCCCAGATCGCAGAATCCTTTATAAACGCATTCTATGAACACCTTCAGGAATGCATGGATCATGCAATCCCAAATAAAACCAAGACCCAATCCTCCAAAGGTAGACGTCCTGTCTGGTGAACCCCAGCCATAAACAAACTATACAATAGAAGGAGGAAGCTACTACATGATAGAGCAAAATCCCAAAAAGGGAAGGCATCTCTGATCAGTATTAGCAAAAAACTACGGGCCCTCATAAAATCATCTAAGGCCAGCTTAGAGAGACAGATTGCACAGAACACTAAGGATAATCACAAGGCTTTCTTTAGTTATGTCAGGAACCTGGGTGGGAATTCCCAGATATGCTCAGAATTAGTCCAAAATGACAAAAAATACATTGTTGCAAACTGGCTCAAGGACAGAACCCACATGGTTAAAATTGCTGGAGCCATGTCAGACTCCAAACCAGTTACAAGTTGCGTCCCACAAGGCTCAGTCCTGGGACCTCTCTTGTTCGGTATATATTTCTTGGAGGTACAGGCCAACACGGAAGGACTGTGGCTGACCAAGTTCACAGATGACTGCAAACTGGGCGGCATAATCGACTCTCCAGCCGACACAAACATCCTCCAAAAGGGCCTCATAGAAACAGACAACTGGTGCCAGAGCCATGGCCTCAAGCTAAATGCCAAAAAGTGTATAGTCATCCCCTTTGGCAAAAACAAAGTGCCCACAAATTACCACATAGGTGATAATCCATTAAGTACGGAAGAAGTAATTAGGGACATGGGGACCCAAGTTGATAGCAATCTCTCATTTAACAACCACGTGGCCAAAGTGGTTAGAAAAACATTTTATATAGCCCACCTAATTATGAAGGGATTCACATCTAGATCAGGGGAGGTCATCGTGCCTCTTTACTCATCCCTCATCAGGTCCATAATTGAGGACAATGCCCCTTTTGGGATTACCTTACCAGACACCTGCAGCAACTGGAAGGACCCCAAAAGTACCTCACCAAGAGGATCAAAGGGCTCAAACAGATGCCATATGCTGCCTGGTTAAAGAAACTCCAGCTCTACTCAGTGGCATACCGCCTGCTCAGAGGCGATCTGTGCCTGATGTATAAAGCCATGTCCAACCCGGAATTAATGGACATGCTGCACCTCAGAAAATCCAAATCCCATCGAGCTATGCGCTCGAGAGACTTGAACCTCAGCACTGAAATAAATAGGACATGCTGGAGGGACAGATTCATAACCCAGAGGCTCCCTTCACTCTGGAATAAAATCCCAGTCCAGGTTAGGCAGAGTCCCTCATTGACTCTCTTCAAGAGGAATCTTGATGAGTGGATGGGAGATTGTAGGTTTACCCCGGGTATCACTTCTGTGTCACTGTTAGACAGAGGCACAGTATACTAACCTTGAAAAAGGGCATAGCAAAATTAATTTAAAATGGGTGGCGAATGCCAAACACACTCTGGCTAGGCTTATAAATGCCCTAGGGCAGATAGCCTAGTATGAACCTATGAACCTATGAACCTATGCATGCTGTGTGTTGTCTGGACATTAGCCTTAGTACCACAATAGCCAGTACATGCTGGGGTGAGATGTTTACAAGCCACAGACCTCGCACATGCTTGAATGAGTGTACTGCCTAGCTCTAATAGAGCACATTGCTGGCACTCTTCCAGTACACATGAGGTGTGTGTGGCAAATATCATGTGCTCACTGTTGACCATTATAGTACCCTATCTTCACCATGGCACTGTCAAGTAACAGTTTGTAGGAGCATGACATCGAATAATGCTGTGTGTGTCACGCTGATATGTGCTGTTGTAATATATGTACTCTTGGCTACTCAGTGAAAGTGGTGGTGTCCTACCAGTACATGAATACAATATCCATTATGATGTAAAGCATGGCTATGTTTCACGCATGGTGTGGGGAAGGTGTGGAATGTATCCATATGACCTGCTAGTGCACATACTGATGTAGACCACATATGTGTACATGTATTGCTGTTTGTGTAGATTCCATGAGTGTGCAGTGTCTGATGTCTGAAGGTGACTGTTGTCTTAGTACATCATACTGTTGCAATACAGCCTCAACATTACCAACTGTATATGGTGATATGCTCTAAGTACAGTAAGCTGTACATATGGTATGGACAGATGTTTGGACATGACTACTAAGTGGTGGGGCTTCTTTGCAGATGAATGATTACTGAGGAAAGCTCACTGGTGTGTTACAACCAGTTCTTCAATAACCTGTGTACCTGCTAAGGTCAGGTTTTGTTAATTGAAGTGGAAGACAGACAATGTAGAATGCTGTAAGGGTGACACTGAAGGCAAACCCCATGACACATGTAACAGTAATACCTCCCCTGTGCATATATTGTGCATGTATCAGCACAGTTGTCAAAGGAAAGAGTCAGTAAGTATTGTACTGGATGTGATAGTGCTGTACAGCTGTATTACCTATCATGAGATAGCCATGTGTTTGATTCACAGTACTGGCACGTGTGGGTGTATGTCCATATATGTCACGTATGGTTGGGAATACATCCCACATGTTATCACTCGCCTGAACACTGTTGGTGACACCAGTACAGAGTGAAGTGTAGAAAGAAAGCCATAGGCAGGTGGTTAAACCTCACACATGTAAAGTGTCTGTATGTGTGTGTGACATAGGTGTATATCTTTGTGAATGCTGGTGTGTGTGTGTGTGTGTGTGTGTGTGTGTGTGTGTGTGTGTGTGTGTGTGTATGGCTGTCCGGTTCCTGTAGTGAGGCTGTATTTTACCATAGTGAAATGTTAAAGCCCCCTCCCCCATCCACTCAAAGCAGTCTAGCATCCCTGTTGATAACATCAATCATAGATGGGCATACTAACCGCCTGTTAACATGTACACCCTTGTGTGTGACCTGTTGTTACATAGCCTACTGATGGACCCCCCTCCTCACATACGCTCACTGCACTGTAGTATCCCTGTCGATGTCCTCGATCTTAGGCCACTCCAACTATCTGTACATGTGTAATCTCTGTGGCGCATCTTGTAATTGCATAGTACTATAATGATGATATGCACATAGGCAGGGGTTCTCATCCAAACACTGGCAACTGTGTATGTATGTGTCAGAGTGTGTGTTACTGTGTCTGGAATTCCTGAGTGTGTGGGTGTGTCTGTGTTTGCATGCTGTCATGGCAGTGGGTATTACTGCTTCTCAATGAGAAGCCACTATTTCCACTGGCCTTTACCCTTGTCATCCAGCATACCACACTTATACCCACTCTGAGCTCCAGGTAACTAAACTTGTGATGTCACCCACTATGGATGTGACGGCTCTGAACACAGCAGCTTACTACACAGCTATCATGCTCTTTGATCATTAGAACAGTAAACATAATTGAAACATGGGAGAATATAACTGTGATGTGGAAGCTACAAAGTGCATGCAGGTATTGTCATACTGACCTGTGGTTAGTCAACATATACATATGGGACTCCCGCAAACACCAACATCCCCCTGCACATGCAACTACACCTGAAAGAGGAAGGCAGAATGTCAAGATCAACATGCTGTTAATGTTGTTATACATGATACATGCTGTCAAACATACAAAATGCATTCTAAAACTGTAATGCATGTTATGTCTGCTGCCTGTCAACACTACTCAACAATATTAATCTACAATTGTCTACCTAGTATGTTCACCCTGTGCAATAGACCATATGAACATGTCCCTGTGTGGATGACAGGGATGCGGCACAGACATCATCATATGCACAGGGTGATAATGTTTGCCAGAGGCCTAGGCTGTGCCATTGGATGACATCATGCATGTGTGTTAGGGCCTGTGATATCATTGGGCGTGTGTGGATGTTATGCATGTGTGTGTTGAGGTGCCCTACATTTGTTTCCAGTGTGTGTGGACACAGCACACAGGTCTGGCATGAGGCTGGCCTACACAGGGGTAATAGTGACAGCTGCAAACTGTACAAGGCAGGTGTCACAGTTCATGGTGTCCGGCCATGGCCATGTGACCTGCGCCTGCCAGGGGTTGCATGGGCACTGCCAGGCAGAGGTCCAGATTGGGTAACGTCTGATGACACATGTCCACTGGAATCATGTCCCTGTTGGGACCATCCAGGACCACGTGCCCATGGCCTGCTTTGCCCTGGTGTGGACTGCACAGCACAAGCAGCACTGCTGCTGCTACTACCAGTATGGGAGCGGGCATGTGCAGTAGCATGTTCACATAGACCTTCAACAGGTGATGTAGCTGGCCTATGTCCACGTGCCCTACGCCTCACTCCCACCAGATGTTCCAGCACAGACATTCCTCACTCGAGGATTGACATGTCATGGTCAAGGACTCCCACCATGTCACTCAATCATCTATCCAAAACATCTGCAAGATGATGGTGAGCATTTGCAAGTGCCTGGATGTTGTCAGTTAATGAATGGACAGCAGCCCTCTGAAGCCTCAGACCGTCTCTGCTGTGCTGTTCAGCACGTGCCTGTGCCTCCATTACAGCCTGAAACATGCGTCTGGTGACTCCAGCTGATGTGTTTGGTCCCGCAGGGGCATGTTGGCCAGTGGTCCTCCTATGAGCAGCGCTGGGCACATGCCTGTGTGGGACATCACCAGTTTGCTGACTGGAAGCATGGTGTACAGGCACACCTTCCATAGTCACCACACTTTCCTGTTCCATGCTACCACCCGCAACTGTCCTTCCTCACTGACCAGTGGTGATGGGGTATGTGCAGGCAGGGGAACTGTGTGTGAGGGTGAGGGGGAGACAGGTGGAATGGCAACCAATGGCACAGATTCAGCCCCTGACAACCCTGCCTGTGCCTCAATCATACTATCATCATCACTGCTAGAGTCTGTGGTGACACTAACATCAGGTGGACCACAGGAGGACAACGCACCTACATCAACACCTGTGAGGGGAAGACAAGAACTGTACATTACAAGCTATACCAGACACACACGGACAGACAGAGACACACACACAGACAGACAGAGACACACACAGACAGACAGATACACACACAGACACAGACAGAGACAGACAGAGGCACACACAGAGACAGACAGACACACACAGAGGCAGACACACACAGACAGACACACACAGACTGACACACACACAGACAGAGACACACACAGACACACAGGCAGACACACACAGACAGACACACAGACACGCATGTTACATGTTACATGCAGGTGATATGGCAGATGGCATTCAGCATAGACAATTATAGTTTCAGCTTAGGCAATTATAGTGTTAGTCATCATACATCCCTGAGTTGCACACAACAGCATGCATGTGGTATAGTAGATGGCATGCACCTTACATAATTATAGTGGTGGTTAGCATACATACCTGTATTGCACCATTTGTGTTAGTAGCCTATGCCCCATACCTGCAACACAATGCATGCACATTGCACCATCACACTGCACTGCCATGGTGTCTGCAACATACACCACATGTTAACAGACCATCGCTGACCTTTGTACATCTGCCACTGATGCTTTGTGTTGGCCACCGCCCCTATGTGTGAGGACATGATCAGTAGGGTATGTCGACTGCATACTATGTTTGCCTGAGCCCTAGCTTGCATATCTCCCCCAAAGCAGTGCATGTCTGTTCAACATTATTCTGCCTACCCCTGAGCTGAGTGTAGACATTGTCCATGTGGCTGTATGCACATGTTTGACATGGCTGTCCCTACTTTGCAATGGTGCCACAGACAAGCAAAGGTTTACAGTACATCGGCCTGCTGTGTGGTGTATGACCTTGCCAGTCACATGTAGTATGACATGACTTCTGCTGACATGTTGAATTACGTGCATACATGTGTAACACAATGGTGTCCTTTCCAATCTACAGTACAGTAATGGTGTCCCAATGCAGGGACATGTTATACTAACATGGGCCTTCAACTGATGCAATGTTGTCTGTCCACCCTACAAATATGCAGGGACATACTGCACATTGAGCTGATGTGCATAGCCATTGCAGGGCATCATGTGGCTTCACAATTGCTATACAGTGTGAGCTACTGACATGGTTCATAGCCATGACTATGTTCACATACAATACATATCTAATGTTTAATGTGACCCACGTCACCGAGGTGCATACACAATAAACCCTAATGTGGAATGTGTGACACAGGTCACCGAAGGGTATACGGATGACACCCCTGCTTATCTGCAACCTGCCAACTATGCACACACATGGCTAACTTACAAGTTTTCTATGTCCCATATGCCATCTGTGTACCTCACACACATGAGGAGCAGGCATGACAGTGATGTCTGACACTAGCAAGGTGAATCTACTGTATCTGTGGCTTGATGTGGATGTATGTGTATGTTGTGCAGCACATGTATGTATTTGGATACTGTATAGGTGAATGCTTCCATGTCGTGACACAGTCCAGATGTTCAAGACATTTTATGTGGTGGTTTCATGTTATGCCTACACAAGCTGTGCACAGGCCAGGCCTGTATGATGTTTAGTGTCTCACATCTGCAATATCACCATTACACAAAGGCCATAGTTGTATTGTGTCGAGCCAATGTAAACAGGGTGTACACACATGAACATCACTTCTACTGTGTGTTTTGCTTCATGTCTCTGGCCATCCTCCATGGCCATGTGTATACATGTGCAGTCCAATGGTTGTGATGGCCATCTTATTTCATGGCAGTGTTATCCCATATGACATACACCCATAGATGTCATATGCTCCACTGAGAACAGGGTTATGCAGACAAAGGGTGGTATGTATGGGATGTGAGACATGTTTTGCAGGATAGTTGAGCAGTGTTGTAGTCAGCCCACTACATGTCATGGACATGTCTGATAGCACATGACATTGTGTGACATTCATAGCAAGGGTATACTCCACAAGGGTGTATCCTGTGGGCCGGGCATGCTCTAGCTCCAACACATTTAGTGTGTGTGCACACATATGCTCTCTGTACAGTACTGTTCATATTCCCAACATGTGTAATGCTGATATGTAGTACCTGTCCCTACAGTGGAACACACCTCCACCATTGTATTCACTGTTGTCCACACATCTGGCAATGACAGTTTGGAAGGTTTAGTGTAGGTGTTTCATATAGTCTTCAATTGTTTCACATAGGTAAACAGTGTGATACATTGCAGGTCTGACCAGTGTCCATTACCAGGACCACCATACATTATGTGTACGTGTGTTATGGCAGATAGCATGCAATTAATATGTTCCATGCATTATCAAGCCTGGTAAATAATAATCTCACCTGACACAGGCTGCTGTCACTGCAAAATGCCAGAGGTACTTAAACAAGGGTGTCACAGCAGTAAGATCCTTATCTACACCTGTGTGGTAGCTACAGGGTGCAATGTCTATGTTAGCACATAAGCCAGTACAATACACTATACTATGGAGTATGCACATCTGTGCATACATAGAGTAGCAGACTATAGTATGTGGCATGTGTGCATCCATGCCTTGCATATGATGCTACATTACATATTGTACAGTAACACATGTAACTATGTGAAATATGGTTTTGTTTTATGTGCAATAGTGACTTACCAGGCAACTCCAGGCTCAGTGGTTGAGAGACACCCACCTCCACAATACCAGCTAACGCTTGTGGATGGAGGTCTGCAGGAGTCCCCAGGTTGGCCAGTAGCTCCTCGGTACATGTGAGTGGGGGCTGGGCGAGTGGCCCCCACCTGTTGCACCTTGTTCCCTGGCGATTGCATTAGCACACTGTTTCGCTAGTCTTATCTGATCAGTGCAGTGTCGGCGCACCTGCTGATAGGTGCGATTGTGACCGCCAACATCATTTACCCTCCTGCAGAGTTCCTCCCACAGGACATCCCGCTGCTGTGCATCCTGTGGCACATGGCTGAAGAGCGTTGTGTAGTTGTCGAGGAGGTATGGGATGAGGACCTCATCCTCCAAGCGGCTGTATGGCGGCAGTCGGTTACGTGGCATACCTGGAAGACAAAACGATGGAGACAGGTCACAGTAACTCACAGAGAAGTACAGCAGTACAGCTGAACATACATCTGTATCACATTTATTAAGATTACAAATATGTCTTTGTAGATCTACATGACACTAACACCACTGATATGTGTGTGTGTCATGTGATGACATTGCTCATGCACCATGTGGATGTTGTCTTGACATGGGCATGTCTGTTTGCCTGCATTGGTGTCTTTACCTATCAGCACATGCCTGGATGTGTTCACATTAATTCAATCAACCTTAATACTGTGTATATGCCACATATATAGTCATACATAGCTGTTAGGGACATGACCTGTGACCTGCAGACTTGCAAGCGTGTATGTGTTTTGCCATATACATCTACATGGCACTGTACAGCTGTGTAGCATCCTGCCATGTATTGCCTATGTTGCACATGTGTAACACATGGGACAATAGCTAGCCTGATGGTATTTGCAGGGTTGGATATCAACTATGGCATGTATGGTCATAGTGATGTGATAGGCTATATGCCCTGGGCTATTTATGAGCCTAGGCAGACAGGTTACCTAGCTGTAGGCAACAGACAGGTAATTTTGAGTGGCCAGTTCAAGCAGTGCCACAGAACTGATACACATGGCTACTGATATATTTGGCATGCGGTCATCACACCATGTCACAGAGAGGGGTGATGTGCAGCTTCGCTGGACAGGGATGCATAGTATGGCAAGAGTATGTCAAGTGTATGGGACAGGGATCTGTCAGGCATGTTGTGATCCTTGTACTAGAAAGGTGGATGTCCATGATGTATGTGTTTATTTGGGATCAGGATGTGTTAAGTGTAGCATGTCCAATACCTCTGGGTTGGACATGGCTTTATTCAGGGTAGGCTGCATGCTACTTAGTGCAGCTAGGGATTGTGAAGGGTAGTGTAGGCCATCTACACATGGGCAATAACCCTTAAAGGAAATAGGTGATCTATTATGGGTCACTTGGGCGTTGAGTATGGCTGAGTAGTTATCTCTATATTCCTGGATGGCACCCTGTCATGATTAGGGGTGCCACATATGACTACCTGTCTTTTGTGGTGACGTAACTATCAAAGGGAAGTACTGTCCGGCTGCATCCCATACACACAGTTGCCATTATGTTGACCGCTGCCTAGGTAGTAGTTAATGGGTACAGGGTTTGTAACATAGGGGATGACAATGCAGTACTTAGCTGTCAGAATGTGGCCATACATCACACACCACACATCTGACACACTAAGGCCCTTCTGTATGTTGAATGCAGCACACAATGAGTCGGCTATTGCTCCTAGTTCATAGTCATTTGCAGACATTAATAGGCTGATGCCTTCTGTGTTAGTCTATGTGGTATAGATACCAAAGAGGGGGAGTACCAGGAATGACCCCTGTATTACTGTGGCTGGCACTGGTTTGATGTGCGTGAATTTGTCAGACACCTTCTGTAGTGTGGGTTCTGCCAGCAGTCCAGTTGCCAACCACTCCTGTGACATAGGAATATACACCTAGTTTACTGAGTGTAGCTGGAACACAGTATGGGTGATGGTGTCCTATGACCTGGCAAGGCATGATATGCAGTGTGAATCAACCCTACTGTCATCTACATCTGTACCGAGTACATCAATTACATTGACCACGGTTCATGGCCGTACAGACCAGACTCAGCAGGGTAGCTGTGCACTATGTCCCATTATCAATTGTGTCTCCCCCTTTGTGGGGTGTGATAACTGTTGCTGTGCACCACTCAGTGTGTGCACAGCCTGACATGGAGCTATGATTGAACATAATGTGTACGTGGATATCTGAATGTTCTTACATTTGTGTAGGATACACCCTGGGATGTTGACAGGTCCCATGAAAGCTGTATGTATGGCATTAGAGAGTGCAGCCTGTACCTGCATAGTCGTTAGTACAGGGGCCCTGTAGTGTACATGGATATATTACTAAGTGTACCTGTTGGGGGTGGGGGGGAGGTGGGAGTGGATTTAGGTTCTTTGAGACCCTATCTGGATGAATGGGTGCTATTTCTGTAGGTGCAGTACTTCCCATGCCATAATGCTGTGCAGCACGGCAGGTCTTGTCATTGCCATTATGATTAATGACACAGCTATAGAATGCTCTGTGCTTGGCCTCATAATATGTGGCTGATTAGTTTCACAGTAGCTTTTTGTGGTTTTTATATAGTGTATCTGCATCTTACTGAGGCTGACCAGGGATCGCCTACACTTATGTGTGTTCACTCTTGCAACAGTTACTACCTTCTGTGGTAAAGTTTAAAGCATGGTACCACCAGTTTGCCTACTTGTTTGTGTTGGGCTGACTCCTGGTTCTGTTTCAATGGCACAATCACTGCACATATGTGACTGCTTAAGGTTCATTTGTGTAGGATTCAGCATTTGCACATGCATTGTCCATCTGCATGGGTGCCATGGCACTCACCAATCTGCTCTTAGGGAACATAACATTGGCATTGGAGACTATGTGTAGCATACTGTTAGCCCTGTTTGTGTGACTACTGTGATCCAGGTCAGTGGGGTCAATGGAATCCAACATGCATTGAGTGCAGGTGTCGGTACATGAGGAGTCTTCACAGTTCGTAATGGAATAGTTGAGAGTAGCCAGTATTATGGTTCTGTCTCAGACCTAATCTTCCCCATTACAGCACATTATGGCAGTTGTGAAGTCCACGGCCTGGTGGGTGATCTGTCTCAAGGTGCATTTTGAATTCCACTGTGGCACAAAGGTAGTTGCTCAGCATAATGTATCTGATGTTATGCAAGTGCAATTAGCGTGGGGGTGTACATATCCTTCAGGAATATGGACACACCTACAGCCCATGTGTTCCAATAAAAGATAATGGGCAAAAAGTGAGGTATGTGTTATAACAGGGTCATGCAGGTGTGCTCTCTGGAGCATTGAAACATGTCTCAGCCACTGCACAGATATGTTCTCCATGATAGGGATTGACATATGTGTGTCCGTATAGTGTTTCTGACATGTATCATTGTGTAGCGAGACCCGCAGTGTATTGCTTGGCTGTCCCTGTAACAACAGTGGACCCTCACCTGAACCATGCATGATGAAGGCACTTTAGGGGAAGCATGACCGCTAGGCTGTATCCAGATTCCCAGGGGTGACAGGTGCAGGCCTTGTCTGGCAAAGCATCATGGTCTGTCAACCATGTTATTCCAGGATGACAGATACTGGATACCCTGTGACATGCACCACTACACTAGACAATTGTGGAATACAATCCTTTTGTCCCTGTACTGCAGTATAATTCTGGCCAATGGTAGAATGCTACCCAGGCCTTGGGACATACCTGCATGGCCTACAAGACCTGACAGTTCTTACATGTGTTTCCAAGCTGTCCAGGCTACTGCATCAAAGGTCCTGCACAACAACATGGAATATGCCAGAGCCATGTGTATAGTTCAAAAGGTGGTCTGAGTGTATGAGTATGTGGCTAATCATGTCAGACAGGCAGCTGACAGTATGTATGCCCTCGTAAAGGTTGGTGTGTAACATTGTGCTAGAGTTTGCATTCAGAAATGAGTACTGTTGGGCATGTTTCCAGTCATGTGTTCAGAGGTGTGGCACAATTATGCAAACTATGTCATACAGTTTGTGTATTTCAGTGTCTGTCTCTTTCTGCTTGGGGGGGTCACTTGTTTGGCCAGATACCTAGACACGTCTGTGAATGTGTGTGATTTCCGGTAGTGTGTGTGTGGGTGTCCTTACTGTGTTCTGGTAAGGGTATGTGTCGGTTGTGTTGATGAGCTGCATGTGTTAACCTACACCTCATGACTGTCCAGTCCAGTCATGGCTGTAGACTGGGCTGCCTTCCAGCTTACCCCTATAGCTGCATCCCAGACAATGTGTGGGGCATGGTGTTAGGTGGGTCTGGCAGTGTACATGGCATAGAGATTACATTCCCACAGGATGGCCACATACACAAAGCTGACATTAGGAAACACCAGCAGCTGACTAGTGGACATGCCTGTATGAGCAGTCAGTACTACAAGTACCAAGTACTGTATTTAGTTTACGTATTGCCTATGAAGATGTTTTAGACAGTGATGCTTACATGTAAGTATTTGTGTTATGGACGTGACAACACTGGCTATTACAGAAACATTGTAGCTACCCTTAGCAGCAAACCTCCTCTGAGGAGCACATCATATCCTATTAGTTGATTACAGATGATGCATGTGTCAACAGGTCTGTTTCCTTCTCTGGATATATACTCACATATCCACCAGGACCATGAGCTCTGTTGGACACAGACACCCACTCCCCAAACAGAGCCATGTGTCAATAGACTTTGATGCCACTATCAACATGATCAGGATATAATCAGATAGTGTGAGCCATCACCTATGATGTGGCTATTACACATGGGCAGCTGTCTCCTACGTCTTACACTCCTACTTGCAAATGTTACATTGGAGTTAAAGATGATGTGCAACCTGTTTTATTACCAGTGCTGTGCACTATCTTACATACAGTATGTGCAGGAGGCTGTTAGGTTGGGCTACACAAATGTGGTAGTTCAACCAGTGTATCTGTACTCTCAATATCAACTCTATGTATGTGTGCACATAGCCATTTGGCCCAGCCCTGTAACAAGGGTCACTACACATTTGCATAACATGTACACATGCACAGCTGTTATTGCTTGCAAATGATAGTAGAGAGGTGGATATTACATGTGTTATGTGCATGGATAGTTACCTGGCTCCTGCAATTATCTTTGCTATCATGCTGCTAACCTGTCAGATGAATACTAATGTTCTAGTACTAGTGTACTAATTAATACTTAAACAGACATTGTAATGTATAACCTGTGCGTGCAAACACGGCCACATCCGCTAACTACTCCGGATATATACCTGTCAGTGGCGTAACATCTCACTGTGTGCTGACATGACATTACATTCTCTGTTGACTGTACTCTCCTGCACACATGGGTTTATATGGGTGCTTCGAATGTTTATTATTCAGACGGTCACTACCTCTATATGCAAGCTGTGGTTAAGGTATACTTTTGCACATGATAAACATCCCTGCCTTTATCAGGATTGTAACCTCAAATGCACAGATACTATGTGGATGTTGTAACCATTACATTGTTGACATTAACGTTACTTCCACCAATTTCCTATTTAGATGATTTCTATGTGTAAGCTAGGCTAAGCAAAGGACGGGAGCCCCCAAACCCACTGAGCTTCACGTACTCTTGACATAACAACATATAACAAATGTACTGTTAGACATTACATTCCATTCCTAACTACATTTGGCATAGCCCCTCACTGACACACTTCAAGAGAAACCTTGTTGTGTGAATGGGTAACAGACTATACACCCCTGGGATCATGTGTCCCAGAACCATACAGCCAGGGGGTGGGGGAGCCTATCCAGTTTGATAGCTGCAAGACCTGTTGGGGGAATTGAATGGTGTTGAATTGCCACATTAACATGCCCATTTTAGATCACTAAGGGCCCCTATCACCCTCCACAACCCCAGTCTTCAACAGCTTCCAGCAACTCTGCCTGGAATTGCTTCATTGGCTATGCTTGACAGAGGCTCAGTTACTTCATCAGTGGTGCGGGGAAGGCCAACACACTGTTGCTATGCTTCTAATTGCCCTTGGGCAGATATATAGTAGGCTATCTGTGAACCTCTAATGTGCAGGCCATCACAGCCATAATATGTGAATAAACAGACCTTCAGATTACAATATACAGTGTGAACTCACCATGTAGTCAGGAAACAGTTGAGTACAGCAAGAACATACGGAACACTGATATTTAGTCACTCCAAATGTCTATCTTGGAAACTAGATGACTTGTATAAGTTTAAGGCTTTCTATTGCTTACCACTAGGTTACCTACAGGGGAGATGAAAAACAAGCACAGATGGGGAACATGCATGCAATGATACCATACCGGCCTATGTGTCAGCCTTACACTTTGGAATACTGGCCAAGGCTATTGGCGCCCCCATGGTGCCTTATTTAGGAGAGTCCCGAAGGTGAATACCAGCTCTGTAAACAGCACAATAGCAGATTCAATGAGGTTTATGCTACTCAACACCAGGGGTTGTGATTACAACATGCATGCACTCACAGCACTCCTCAGGATGGACAACATCAACATCTGTGCATTAACTGCAATCTGTCTTAAGTCTCCTGAGAGCATACCAGCACTATGAGACTACAACCCATACCACACATTTCAGCCATGGAACATGGACTGACAGACATGGAGGGGCTGTATCCATATTCATCAGGGATACCTACACCTCCAGGTTAGTGAGGCAGCATGATACCTCTGTGATCATCCATGTGCAGCTAACATCAGCTACAACAGCAATGTGGAATGTGGCCTGCTATGGATCACCCTCCATGACCCAGGACCCCCACTCCACCTACCTGGAGACAGTGGAGAACACGACAGTCCTAACGCACACCCTGGCATTGGTCGATGTCAACTACCATACCATTAACTGGGAAACGTCCTCTGGTACTCACTTCCAGGACCAGCGCTTCCTGGAATGTATCACTTCATATGCCCTGTATCAGGTGGTAACCTCCCTAACGTGGGGTGGAAACTACTAGATGTGGTCATCACCAACATGGGCAACAGGTGCACCACAGTGGAGGTTAACCGGTCAATGGTTAGATCTGACCATAAACTATTCACTGTTTCAACACCCTAGCATCTCCCCCACCCACGGATACCACAGTGTATACCTTTCCTACAGCTAAATTTACACTACTAGTGACAGAGGTGGAAGGTTTCACAGCCCTCACGCTAAGGGGAAACACTGCTCCAGATACAGACAGCTTTACAAATGAAGTCTACAAGCACCTACACAGATGTATGGATCGTGCCATCGCTGGTAAACCAAGACTCACTCCTCCTAGACAAGGACACCAGTCTGGTGGACCTCTGCAATAAACAGGCTATACTACAGACGTAGGACAGTGTTCCAGACACACAGCAAATCCCACAAAGGGCAGACATCTGTGATCACTATTAGTATGATACGTATGTCCCTCATGACATCATCCAAGGCTAACGTCAACAGGAGAATACGCAAGGATTCAAAAGATAACCACAAAGCCTTCTTTGGCTATGTCAAGGATCTATGTGGTGACACACAGATTTTCACTGTGCCAGTGAAATATAGCGCAAAATATGCTGACGCTACTGATATCGCCAACATCCTTGCAGATACATTCGGTGAATACTTCACCACCTAAAGAGCCCACAGCACTACCCAAAAGGTACAGTATCCCAACCACCAGAGACACACAGGTGGAAATGGCCCTCTCTAACAACAGAACACAGCATCAATGGAAGCTGATGTTGACCCAGACTGCATCTGGCAAACTGTACAAGACAACCTGCCCCCCACCTAATTAAGCATTCCTACCTCAGTCTCTCCACAGGCTACATACCCATACAATGATGCATGGCAACGATTATTCCACTCCATCACGAAGAAATCACAACTGATCATGGTAACTACTACCCCATAAGCCTGACTAGCCTGGTCTGCAATGGTATGGTTCACATCCTCATGGCACTCATTAACAATGACAATGGTAACCTTCGAACACATGACCTAACCCAGGTCAGCTTGGCTGAGTGCAGTTCAAGCCTAATTAAGCTGTTTGATGTCTTACATACAGTCACCAAGACGTTAGATGACAGGGGAGGTGGTTCACACATACAACCTGGACCTCACCAAGGCTTTTGACACCATGCCCCACTCAGGTGTTATTGATAAACACACCGGCCTGTATATTCACCCATACATCACAGGTTGGGTTGCCAACGGGCTTACACACACAACCCACATGGTACAACTAGCAGTCTCCAGTTCCAACTCTTGAACAGTCACAACTGGTGTCCCACAGGACTCAGTCCTGGGAGCCTTACTGTTTGGCGTATACATCTCAGATATACAGGCAAACACAGGTGGGCTATGGCAGACCATGTTTGGCAATGACTGCAAACTGGGAGCCATGACTGATAGTCCAGCTGACACGGACATCCCTCAGGGGGCCTCACAAAGAACATCACAGGGTGCCAATGACATGGCCTCCAGCCAAGTGCCACTAACTGCATGGTCATTCCATTGTGGAATTGGCACCCACATATTAACACATGAGCAGCAGCCACTTTAATACAGATGAGGTAATGGAGTATCTGGAGACTAAGGTAGATAGTGATCTCCCCTGTGATAATCATATCTCCACAGTAGTTAGGACATCCTTCTATGTAGGCCATCTGACAACTAAAGGATTCCCATCTAGATATACTGGTGTTATAGTGCCCCTTTACTCATCACTCATCAGTCCCATCATAGGGTATAATAATCTATGAGGGATGTACATCAGAGGACACGTCTAACAGCTGGTGGGTCCATGAATGTACCTCACCAAGGGGAATACTGGCCTCCAACATATGGCCTATGCAGCCGGACTGAATAAACTCCTGCTTTACTCAGTGGCATCTCGTTTACCCAGAGATGATCTCCACTGACCAACACAGCCATGTCGAACTCAGGCTTGATGGATATGCTCCACCTATGGGAATCCATGTCACAGTGAGCCACACACTGTAGTGAGCTTACCTTGCCACAACAATAACTGGAAGATGCTGGAGGGACAGCTTCCTGTCACAGACACTCCCCATACTTTGGAGCAACATCACTAACTACATTTTACAGCGCCCCTCACTAACACTCTGCAAGAGAAACCTTGAAGGGTAGATGGGGAACAGTAGATGCACCCCAGGGATCCCACCATTGGCTCTGCTCTATAGAGGAATGGTTGATGACTCAATGGGGTGACAAATGCTTACACATTTTGGCTGGCCTTATGAATGGCCTCTGGCAGTTGGCCAAGTACCTACCTATGAATCTATACATACAGTATCTGCATAGGCTGATAGCTTAATTTACTGTTCAGGTGTTGACTTACCTTGTGCCAATGGCTGTTGTGTGTGCAATAGTTGAGGGCTACCTATGTTGGATGCACACAGTAGACTGCCTATACATGACAATTTACAGGTAGTCTTGTGTGTGTGTCATCCATTTTTACTGTATGTGCAGGTGGAGAAAGGTGTCAGTCCCTAGGTGCCTACACTGTCAGTGTGTGTGCTTTACGTTCCCTCTTTGCCAAAGCATGGGCATACTGGGCATACCTCCGTCTGCCTACTGGGGCTGGCTCAGGGTGTTCATGGTCTGAGCACCTCTGTGCCTGTGGGGCCCTTGGCAATGGTGGTGGGCTGTGAGGGCCTTCACCATTCTGTCCCTGCTGCAGCTGTTTCCATAGGACCTATTGTGTAGCATGGCACACACTATGAAGATGTGGGCACACATGCCTGGAGAGTACTGCAAGGCTCCACCAGATATGTCCAGGCAACTGAACCATGATTTCAGCATCCCAAACACATGCTCTGTGATGATTCTGGTTTGTGCTTGTGCCTCATTATGACGTTCCTGCATGGGTGTGTGTGCATTTCTGATGGGAGTCATCATCCACGGTTCCAGTGCATAGCCAGCATCCCCCACCACGTGGCCATTTGGGATGTCTCCCCTGGCAAATAACTGATACAGCTCTAAGGCATGCTAGATGTGGGAGTCATGATAGCTTCCAGGGCTGCCAGCACACACATCCATGATAATGCCCTGGGCATTGCACATGACCTGGCAGTTGATGGAGGGGTATCCCTTGTGGTTTATGTAGCACCCTCCCTGCTCACCGGGTGGTGACTTGATGTGTATGTGCGTGCAATCTATTGCACCCAGTACCTCTGGGTATTCTGCCACATGGCGGAAGAGATGCATATTACTGGCCAACTCCTCCTGTGTTCGGGGGAAGTATATATACTCATTGGCATGTGGTAACATGGCATCCAGGAACTGGTGTAGTACCCTGGATGCTGATGCCAGTGAGATACCCTTGATATCCCCAGATGGTCTTTGAAAGGTACCTGTAGCTAGTATTCTCAGGCTTACACATACCTTCGTATCCACTGGGATGGGTTCCCTTCTGTTTGTTCTGGCTGTGAGGTGTGGCCGGCACAACTCCACAAGTTGCTGTAGGGTGTCCCTGTCTACCCAGTAATGCTATACTATTGCCAGATCATGTAGCCCCTGGTAGGTTAGCTTTTGTCTGAACACTCTCCTCCTCCTGTGGTGCATGCGGTGGTCATGTGCATCATCCTCCACACCACCTTCAGTCTCCAACACATGCTGGTGGATCAAAGCTATGGCAGCCCCTAACATGTACATAATAAAAGTTCCCCGTCTGTATACACCACTGGGGCAGAGTGTATGGGAATACACAAATGTGTGTGAGGTGCTTTCACACTTTATAATATTGTGCTATGGATGCTGCCGATGTAAGTGGGTGTGTATGAACTATTCCAGCTGCTGCATGTCTTAATTATGGGTTTTGCAATGAGTACTGCAGGTGTGGGGCCTTTACTGTGGAGATCTACTTGGCTGCCTTGATTACTCTGTTGCCCTTTAATTCACTTTTAGACCTTTATCCCCTCCCATTATCAGGCATGCATCCACCTGCCGTCTTTCTTGTTTTGCACTTTCCCTACCCAGTCATGGCGAAATGTGCCTTGTAGCTGATGTACTGCATATCGCCTTTGTTCTGCTTTGACACTTTGCTGTTTTCTTTGCAGTACAGCCCCTCCCCTTCCCTGTTCTGCAGGTAGCTGCTTGCAGCCTTGTTAGCTGTTGTCAATGGCCCACTGTAGGCTCCTAGGTGTTAATTAGTCATTTGTACTCCAATTTCACTGCTGCAGCATTTCCTTATTTCTTTCCTATATCCTTCCTGTTTCAGCTGCAGTGCGCGATGCACATACCCATTTACCGGGTTTACCAGTGTTTTCATCTCCGTTCACATGCATACTCGGTTACCTTGTATACTCTCAGCTAAGCATAGCTATGGGCAATTTGACACACCCCTATCCTGCAGCTTTGCCTAGCTAGGGGCAGACCGGTTTAGCAATGCTCCAATGTGCTTACAGCAATGGCGACACACCCCTCTCTTGATGTCATCTTTATCTCAAAGGCTCACCTTGGTGTTATAATGCTATGCTGTGATGTTCATCCTTACACCAGCGGGAAATCTGTGAGTCACTATTACTCCTCTCATTTGCATGGCATTGCCTACATTTCCTAGCTACTGCGCATAACACTGTTACTGCCCCTTAGCAACCCTTGCGCCATGAGTATGGTGTAGCATGCCTGCCATTGACTATTATGGGGGAATCGTGTTATGTGTTTCATTGCGGTTTTATTCTATATTTTTATATATTCCTGTGATCCCCTTTGCGCACCGCTGCCCTGTGCTTCCACGTTGCAGTAGTGCGACTATATATATTAAATGTTAATTTTATATTTTGTACATGTTTTTTATGTCAATGGCTATATATTTAGCCATTGGCATATATTAACATTATAATACATGTGTCTGGTCGGCTGTCATGACTCCGATTTTATGTTTGCAAAAATGTAAACCGTTTTCTACAGTTTACATTTCTGCTTGCATTACGCCTGCACCACTTCCTGAATCGCTACATACCTTCATTTGCATGCTACACTGCTGCACATGGGGTAATTAGCATTCAAGCTCAGGAGTTGTGCAGGCGTAGCGTACGCTGGTAGTGCACGTGGAAACAGCTCGTACCTGACTTGCTCGGTGGCCATATTTGGTGTTAGAACGCCGACACTATGCCTGCACCTGGCGCAAGCTTCATGAATCCTGGGGACTGTTTAAATTATCTTATAACTTATAAGTTGCACAGATCCTTAACAGCCAGTGTCACTGTAAGGGTCTGGCAAATGAGGCACCTGTCCCTGGTACTAACTTGTGAGATCAAACAAACATTTAAAAATAAAGTTTGACATTTTTCAGAATTTTAGGTGATCATGGCACCTTGTAAACTGTATAACTATCAAACTGTCCTTCTTTTTTTTCAAATTAAACTGCCTTTTTGCTTTAAACAAAACAGGAAAGGGACACATTTTAGAAGCTGTTATATGCAATCATAATTGCAGTTGTTTAATTGATAGCTTCTAAACTCTCAATTTTTAACATTTGGACAGAACTGCAAATGGGTAAGCTACCCTGGAACTGTACTACATCTCTGTTAGCAGCTGTCTTGAAAGCAAACTTCTCCCATTTCCATAGGTAGCATTTCTTGATAGTAGAGCTGACTTGCTTCTGAATGTCAAAACGTGTGTGTGTGTGTGTGTGTGTGTGTGTGTGTGTGTGTGTGTGTGTGTGTGTGTGTGTGTGTGTGTGTGTGTGTGAAGAGATTAGAACTGTGTCCTCCAAACTGAAAACTGAAATTTTTGAGGCTGGGATATAACAATCTGCCCTGTCATTTTGCCAGTAATGCCTTGTGCTGAAGTAGTATCCTTGGTGGAAAAGTGGCTTTCTACATCAGGAGAACAAGCTGTGGTTGTATCAGTCAATAAGGAGCTATTAAGATTAGACCATCTCTAACCTGTTTTGCCTTTAGCACTACTGTCTACATCAGATAAAATGGTGGAAAGCTATAAAGCAAGCTTTGATTCCATAAAAAGGAATGCACGTATATTTTCTAGGCTAAACAACTAGAAAACAGGAAGTAGAATTAATATGATTTTTCAAGATGTCTAGGAAAAAGAGTAATCTTTGGCATAAGCCACACTTGCAAAATATCTTTAAACATCTGTGGATCCTGTTTCCAGTTGTGGACAAATGTTGGTTGTCCATGTAGGGAATCTTACAGCTGGTTGTACAGCCTCAACAATGTACTGCTGATACATAAAGATTGAACTGAATGACCGGGTCTATATTACGACATCGAAACATCATACCACTGAACACCTCGATGCCGACAAGTATTCAGCGAAATTCACTTCCGTGATTCATTGAATATGTGTCAGGCAAATAAATACTTGCCCTGCAACCCAACGGAACTAAATCTACCTAAACCAAACCCATCCCCCACACCCCCCTATCTAAATATATCAACTCCGAGATCGCACTACAGTGGAGAAAAGGGCAACATTATGTACTTGACCAACTACATCTTTGCCCTTGAAGTATTCAGCAGAATACTTGGCGTTGAGGTGTTCAATGTTATAGCATTTTGACACCGTAATATAGACCTGAATGATCCAAATGCATATCACAACTTTCTCTTGACAAACTTGGAAAGATCTGATAGCCCCTGTTTATTGTTTCACTACATTATTATAGTGCCATTTGAGTTCACTTGTAGATGTCAATGAAATAAATTGTCCTGATAGGTTTCTTATATACACTGTTTTCAACTTTTTCACGTTGACATGCAGAGGCTTTTCTTTTTGAAATCAGTTGTCCTGCACTGACAGGCTTTTTGCAATATATTTTACAAAAAACATTGTAACAAGTCTGTTGTCATTTGCTTTGTTACCACTGATGGAAGACCATACACCCATTTGGAAAGGTTTTCTGAGTTGCTCCTCCATAGCAGGTTTTCCTCCCAGAATGCAGAAGAAAGGCACCATGTCTAAGACTTGATTGGTTCAAAGAACTTCCAATAATCCATTGTACCCCTTCTCATATGAAGCCTTATATGACAGACTGACAGAATGCAGGAGGGCATGTAATCCATGACACTTAGAAAACTTATTTTACCATATTTTGCTGTTTAGAAAGCTTTATCATTATGCTGTATGCTTCTGTTAGCCTAGTGGAATAAGTACTTTCATCTGAATACAGTCTGTAGCCACTCCTAAGAAAGTCACTTAACTTGATATTTTTAAAGATGATTACTTGTCTTGTATTATGATTATGGAGAGCAATTACAACTCTGAAATGTTGTAGTAACTGCTCATGAGACATATCTACCAGCAGGCAATCATCCGGTTTACCTTCATAAGGTCAGGAGTCCATTGTACGATACTCTAAAGTGCGATCTCGAAGTTAGTATATTAAATTAGCAGGGGGTGTGGGGGGCATAACCCCCACATGGGGGGTGCAGTGGGCCTTGCTTAATGTTTGGAGACATCTGGAAATGTTGGGTGTTTCGAACACATTCAACATTTCTGGGTAGTTGAATTCATTCTGTAGCACTTTCGCTGTTTTCAGCAGTCAAAAGTGCAGCTTCCAACGTTTTGAGTTGGTTATTTGACCGGTCGCATATTTTATATGTGACCTAATGGAGGTAAACCAATCATCCAGATAAGGTTTATGTGCATATCTTTTAACAAAAACACTTGGGAAGTGCTCTGGGAACTTTGTGTAGACCAAATGGTAAAGTAAAAAAAAAAATTTGCACTGCTGACGCATTTTCCATAAAATGACGTTACCAGAACAGTCGTCCATGTCCAGAGTTTGTGTGTAAATCTTTCTTGTCTCAAAGGAAAAAATGTTTCTAGGGTTAGTATTCTGAAATATTTTTTTCTGAACAAATGTGCTTAAGTGCAACAGATCTGTGACTGGCCTGACAGCCTTGTCTTTTTGGGAAATGCAGAAGCAAACTAGAGTATAAGCCTTGTGCCTATTATACAGCATTTTCTGCAATTTGTTAATACCTTCTGTCTGTACTTTCAGACCATCAGCTGGTACTGAAAGCTTCCTCCCTGAGGATAACAAGATGGGCACATGGATGGTGAAGTACATAGTCCCTTTAACAGCTTTTATTGATATTTCCCATTTTCTATTTTTTTCCAGAATATGATTGCCTGTTTTGCACTGTTTCTGCTTATCATATTGCAGAAAAGTGTATTTTTTTTTAATCTGTAAAGAGTTCCTTGACTGTTTGGAAACTGTTTGTGAATTTGATCAGATTGGGCATGATAGATTTCAGGTCAGTGATTATTTTATCATAATGTTACCCAAATCTTGACTGTGGGAGCTTCTCGTAAGTCTACATTGTAGAGGTATCTAATACCAGATTCACATCTTTAAGGTACTTTAAGTCCTGAGGGATGTATGCCTCCTCAAAACAAAAAATGTCACTGCTGACCCGTCCCCCCCCATGCCCATATATGGCATCACAGGCGCATTTTAAAGAATTGATTGTAACTTCATCTTAAACAGCAGGGAGTTTCTGTTTTTTTTTTTTTTGTTCTGTTTTGTTTTGTTTTTGTCTTAATGTGGTCTGCATTTGTTTTACAGTTTCCTACAGTTATTCCAAAACTTAACTTTTTTTTGTTATCCTCCATCCCTACAGCACTGATCTTAATAGTTCCCCTACATGCACCAAATCAGTTAATTCATTCCACAGTAATTGAAGCCAGGAATACCCAGGTGAGGCAAAAAACCCATGGCCCATTTATTCCAGCCTGGAGCCTGGAAATCCTCAGTCAGCCTATCTACTGCATGCTGAGAATCAAATGGCATGGATTGATCCAGCTTGAAAGTCCTGTGAGGTGGCCTATCCCCCTCCCTGGGGGGGCATATCCCCTCTACCACCATGTCAGCTCTTCCAGGATTCACTGTGTGGTCCCCTGTAAGGATAAGCATGCTTCTGCCTGCTGATTTCCCCTTGACTTACTTTGTGATTTGCACATGGCAGAACCATCTCATTTGACTGTGCCACCATGGGGGTAACACCTAGTCCTGCAATAGGTTCACCAATGTGGTGAGCTAGATCCACCCCTCTACCCCCAAGATGGCTGAGCCAGCAAGACCAGCACTGGTAGAAGTTTTAGTAGAATCCAACACAGAAGCTGCTGTTAAACAAGGAAGAATTAGCAGAGCATACAAAATACTGCATGATAACTATAAGAATCAATCAGAGGAGGTCAGAAAGAATTGGGAAGAGAGACTGGATAAGCAATTCACAAAGAAGCAATGGAAGGATATAGGTATGTCTCCCAAATATGGAACAAAGTCTAGAAGATTTAGGATCTTTGCTTGGAAGTGTTTACATAGGTATTTTTATACACCAAGTAGATTCCAAAGAGTTTTTCCTCAGGTAGACAGCAAATGTGGGAGGTGTGATGGGGAAGAAAGAGGTAACTGGGAATATATTTTCTGGGAGTGTAATGAATTGGCAGACTTTAAAGATTCCTTGCAGAGTGCTCTGTCAGACATACTGGGTGAGCAAATTGGTGTAACTAAGAAAATTAATATTATTTTTTTTTTTAGCTATGATACAGAATTGGAATTGCTTAGACATAGTAAGGCCTTGCTGAGCATAATTATGGTGGCTGCCAAAAAAGCAATTACTAAAAACTGGAAATCAAAGTCTAAACCAACTTTACTTAGAGTAGTGAATATAGCAACAGAGGTAAAACAACTGTAATTGGGATCTTTAGAAAAGATTAGGAGGAAATTACATAGGAAAAAAGTGGGAATTATGGGTACAATACATGCAGAGGAGGAAAAAGGATAAAAAGGAGGCAGGATTTGAATGAGATATGTAACGTCTGACTGATAAAGACTAGATAGATTGTAAGTAATGTATATAGTTTGCAACTACAATTATGTCAATATGGTTTGTTTTCATTTATATAAATGTATGATTGCCTATGTTATAGGTGAACATTTAATAAAGATGTTTCATAGGTTCATAGGTTCATAGGTAGGTACTAGGCTATCGTCCCTAGGGCCCATACAAGCCTAGCCAAAAAATGTACCCTGGCTTTCGCCACCCAAGAAATTTATTTTCCTGTGCCCCTGTCGAGCAGAGCCACAGAAGTGATCCCCGGGGTGAATTTCCCATTTCCCATCCAATCCAAAAAAGGACTTAGATTTATGGTTAAAAAAATAAGGGTTTATATCATAAAGTTGAATGTTGTGAATGTCGAATACCAAAACATTTAACTGAATACACCGAAGTGTAAGAAGTTCAAAAACACAAAACTGCGAAGATCGGAACTACAAATGGTCATAGTTGGCCCTTCTGTACCCTGATGTTTGTCTCCACTGTGGTGCGATCTCGGAGTTGGTATATTTAAGTAGGGAGGGTGTGGGGCACAGCTCCCCATGTTGGGGGTGTGGGGGGCAAAGCCCCCCACATTAGTAATACTGTGAAGTGTTTGTGTGTGGTTACATTGTTGTACGGGTGTGAAGCTGGCTGACTGTTGCCATTCGGAGTTCTGTTTTTCGATGTTGTCAGTTTTCAGAGTAATTACATTTCGTGGTTTGGAGTTCGATGTTGTGGTATTCAGTGTTTTTGCAGTTTGAGTATATGATATAGACCCTAAAAAAAAGATGAGTGAGACAGCAGTGAAAGCTCACTCCAATCCTCCTGTGCCAGGTCCTACACATACCTGAGCTACTATTCAAACTTAGGCCACTTATGATGCACTCAAGGCTTCATCCATCTCTGATGAACTGCTATTCAAACTCAGATCTACTGTGATACAGTCAGGGTTTTATCTCTCTGTGCAATGGGCTGGCTCTCCAGACCTGAACTTTGATAGGTTGTTATATGTGCCATAGATTTCTTTACTTGAAGAGTAAAAGAAAGATACTGTAACAGGGTTACCTTTTGGGCTGTTGAAAAATATACTGCCTCTCTGAGTATTGTAGAATCTGCCAGCTATCTTGGGAGCTTTTGGCTGGACATAGTTTTTAGTTTTACATGTATGTTGAAAGTTTCACACAAAGTAAATATTGACTATACTGATTCTGGTAGACACTTTATTTTCATATATCTCTTCATTGGAAAGAGTGTCAATAGTAGTCCAAATGAAGTATTGTGTCATTTAAATAACAGTTGCTGTAAAACTGATGGATTTTGGAGACAACCAGATGATTAAAAATTTGTCTTTAGGTTCCAAATCAGAATAAAGAGATTACTCAGTTTCAACCGTATAAAATCCCTTTTTCTCTTCTGAAGGGAGACAAGAAGGGTTCTTTTTCACTTGTCTTTTAACTGCATCACCCTTCATCACTAACAGCAAAGGCTGATTAATGTGAGAGTGAATTGAAGACCTACACAGCTCAGGCAATGGGACCATCCCAAATTGCTTCAGTTACTTAGCGGTTTACAGAATGCTGTTGAAATATTCCCTGGCAAATAGTTTAAAGTCATAGGTAGTGCCATGATGTAGAGGGCTAAAACTATACTTATGGACCAGGTGACCTGAGATCAATTAATGCATTTGGAGCTGTATGGTGCACATAAGGGAAGATGGGTGTGCTTATCCTGGGCAAAGAATGGAACAGGGCTCCACACACATAGTCACAAACCTGCAGAGGAGAGGTAGTCATGAAATGGACATCCAGAGGGTGGGCATTCAACGCAGTAAGACACTGCTTTGTGGTAGCTGTCATTAGTACGTACAAAACAGTATGCATTTGAGAGTATGCAAAAATAAACAAAAAAACAGTCTTCACTGCTACCATTTATATACCTCCTGGCAATAACATCCTTACCCTGGAACACTTTCTTGCTTGGATCTCTCAAACCATCTCATACGAAACTAACATACTCATATTAACCAACAATCCAATAGCAGCTGTACCTTAGACTGGGTCCTTACCTCCCACCCTGGCCTCTACCATAACCCCTCTACTCTCCCTGATACCTCTCAGTGATCACCCCCCTACATCAGTCCTGCATCACCCCTCTCCAACATCAAATTCACACATGAATAGACACTGGCATAACCTATCTAACTTCAACCCTGACATATTTAATCAAGCTCTCTCTTCCATCAACTGGTCTTTTCTTTTTAACCCCCCCCTCAACTAAGCTGTTAAAGAATTTAATAACATTTTCCTGGATACTCTTAACTCCTTGGCCCCCATCTGGAAAATAAGAGCTAAAACAAACTTTACCTCTCCCTCATGTATAGAAGGGATAGTGCCTGGAAAACCTGGCACAAACTTTAAACTCCATCCAGTCTGCACCTCTATAGGGAACTGTGTAACCTTACTAAAAAACAAATCAACCTTGGCAAAAAACATTTTATCTAAATGCACAAAATAACCCCACTCTAACCCTAAAAATTTCTGGAACACAATCAACAAGCTCCTTGACACAGGAAACCCATCTCCTCCTAACCCCTCCCCCAACAGCACTCCTGTTGAAACGGCCACTCTTGAACTCTTTTTTCATTGACTCCATACAGAATCTGATAAAAGCAAACTCAAATATCAACACTACCACCTCTCCCCCACCATCCTCTTCTGCTCCTTTCTCCTTTAAACCTATCCCAACTTCTTATACCAGGTTACCCCCTCAATAAACCTAAACCCTATTCCCCTTCTGCCAATAATTTACCACCACTCTTTCTCAAACTAGCAGCCTCCTCCATCATTGACCCAGTCTCCATTCTTATTAATCGATCAATTCAGGAACACCTTGTCCCCTAACATCTGGAAGAAATATTTTGTTATCCCTTGACACAAAAGAGGAATCTCCACTGACCCCTCAAACTTCAGGCCTATTGCTATTCTATCCCCACTTTCTAAAATCCTTGAAAAGTGCATGCATAAACAGCTAATTACTTACCTCATTCAAGAAAATCTCCTCACCCCCCACACAACATGGTTTCCATCCTCATCACAGCACAAGTACCACTCTAATATCCTTCACTCACTCTATTGCTGCATCTCTTGACAATAATAAACTAGCCTCATGCCTATTCCTTGACCTGTCTAAAGCCTTTGACATTGTATCTCACAACCTCCTTCTCTCCAAACTAGCTCACCTGAACCTCTCCAACTCTTCTCTCCGCTGGTTCTCTAGTTACCTATCTGATCGACTGCAATCTGTCAAATGGCTCTCTGCAACTTCTTCATTTCTCCCCATCCAAACAGGTGTCCCCCAATGCTCCATCCTGGGACCCTTGTTATTCAATATCTTTACAAACAATCTTTACCAATCCTGCCTACACTCCACACTAATACAATATGCTGACGACTCTACCATCATCTCAACTTCTGGCAATCTATCTCACCTACTCACTCTCACTCAAGAATCTCTTCACTCTGTAGAAAAATGGCTTATGTCTAATCAACTGCTGCTCAACCCCAATAAAACAAAACTCCTTCTCTTCCTCTCCACGTCTCTACATCAATTTAAATCCACCTTCTCTGTCTCATCTCTAAATAACACCACTATCAAAGTCAAGTCTTATACTAAACTACTCGGGGTTTTCATTGATGATGAGCTTAAATTTGACATCCACATTAATAATTGCATTAAAAAGACAGACCAGAAACTTGGACTACTTTATAGAAACAAAAAATTCCTAACTCAAGAATCTAAATTGTCCTCAGCTCAAGCCTATGTACTCCCTACCTTATTATATGCTGCTCCTATCTTTAAAAACCTCCAAAAAATCTGTCAACTAAACTGGAACTCACATACAATAAGATTGCTAGATTTGCTAGTAATCTCCCATATCGTTCACACCACTGTTTCCCTACAAAAACTTCACTGGCTAGAATTTCAACATCAACTCATTCTACCTCAGCTTTACCTGACCCACAGCATCCTTCACCAACTCCTAGCCTGTTCTTCTCTTACTAATCTCATCTCCGCCTATGCTCCCAACCATGAACTCCATAGCTCTGACCTACATCTCCTCCAAATCTACGAACTCAAAAAATACCCATAGGCAAAATACTATAAAGTCACTCTGTTACCTCTGCTTGGAACAAACTACCTCTCCATATCCGATCATTCAATAGCTTAAATAGTTTCAAATCTGCACTTAAGGAATATCTGCAAAACACCTGGATTTTCCCCTGCAATGACCCTACTTGAATACTAAACCTACCACCTCTGCCATGGCTTATCTTCTCTCTTCCTTCTCTCACTCTAGCTATGTATTATTTGTGCTATATATTCTTGTATCCAAGATTGCTTGTTCTCCTACCATGTATCAATGAAAACTTTATTCTTCTACTATGTATAATATTGTGCATTTTTTTAACTTCTGTCTTGATTAATTTTGTACTTCATTGTAAAGATTTGTTTTTGTACTGGATTGTAACAATTTATTTTTGTACTGGAACTTTTCTCCTCAGGTCTCTGCTGAAAAAGGGCCTTTTGCCCAGCCAGACTAACCCGATTAACAAAAGGCAAATAAATAAAGTAAATAAAAATAAATAAATTTGAATGGAAAAGGCAGTGTGAGTCACTGCAGCTGTACAAGTAGCAAGTCTAACTAAGCAGAGGTGGGGTTAAGGACTTGACACAAAAATGACTGCATTGCCAGGATGTTAGTGAGACCCAAACTTCCCAAAGTCTGCTTAAATGATGACCCCTGTGGACAGCTGTCACCCTAGTGGATCGGGGACTGGACTCTCCACATCTAGAGGATGAATGTACTCAACTCTAATATTGGGAAGCCTAATAATTGGCTAAAACACTCAAAGTGTGTGTGTGTGTGTGTGTGTGTGTGTGTGTGTGTGTGTGTGTGTGTGTGTGTGTGTGTGTGTGTGTGTGTGTGTAGATATACAAATATGTATATATATCTATGATTGTACTTGCTGAGGTCAAAAATCCCTTTGGTCAAACAGAAAAAAACATTGTATAGTTCATGGAAACTGAACTGGTCATTTTTTTTTTAATGTGAGATCACGAAACAGAAGGGATTGACAAAGTTGCACTTTCCTCACTGTAGAAATTTCCCTTGTGTCCTGACTCAGTTTTCTGTAGCCTTTATGAACATCACCTCAATCACCCAAGAAAATAGCAGTCTGAATGGAGAGATAAATCAGCAAGCAAAAGACAGTAGTATTGCTGAAATGGAATTCACTCTCATGTCTTGGTGAGTATTGTAATGATGTGGGCCCTGTTTTTTTTTACAAAGTCTCACCAAGATGATGCTGATATAAAGACTGTATTTTATATAGCATATATCATGGATAGAAGTAGGTCAAAAATAAAAAAAGATAGCTGAGTGCACAAGACCCAGGATAAAAAAGTGCCCAATCCTTTTAGGCACACTGGTGCCAGGACTGGAAAAATGACAGTGTAGAATCCTCAAAGTACAGAAACATTCCTACAATGAGGCTAGGCCAGGCTCAGGGGAAGGATGCACCCCCCACTGTTTTAGAAGGAAGAAGCAGCCCACACAAATCACAAAAACTGATAGGCCAAAGAATAGCCATAAAGACAGCAGAGTGGACTATTGAGGATAAGAAAGAAATGATGTATTGTTACTAGTATGCAAAAAGCCCAGAATTTCCAGAAACAGGATATACAAAAAGATTGAGAGAGAAATCTGAGGAAAAAAAATACTTCCATAAGAAAAAACTGTCAGAAGCCTCAAATAAAAATCTGTCTTCATTTATACAACAGATTTGTGAAAAACATTATATAGACCAATAAACTTTGATCTGTTTGGAAAGAGAAGAATCTGAGGAAAATATAAACAACAAAACCTAGAGATTTTTAAAACCTATAAAAAAGACATATGGACATGGGAAAGAAAGAGAGATTTGCTAGGGTGCAATATTTATGCAAATTTGAAGGCCAAATTAATCAACAGAAAAAAGGCAGCCCCAAAAATATTTGAAGAGAAATATAGGCAACGGTATCCAGATATGGAAAATTTCACAATAAAAAATAATAGCACAGAGGAAATTTAGAAAAGAAGATTAGTAAAGTAGAAGTTAAAAAAAATAAAAATTGAAGTTATGGAGTACCTGTGAAGTGAAGGATTTGGTGTAGAAGTCTAATACAGGTTACATCACAGCATGATGGAGTGAGCCCCCAAAGTAAGGAGAAACAGGAAGATCAGAAAACATCTGAACAGGAAATATGGACATGGGAAAGAAAAACAGATTTAATATGGTGTAATATTTAGGCAAAGGAGAAAGCAAAACTAACCAATACAAAAAGACCAGCACCAAAGATATTTGAAGAAAACTTTACAATACAAAAAATAAGAAGACAAAGAGGAAAAGTAGAAAAGGAGATTAATAATGGAAAACTTAAAGAAATAGAAATTGAGGTTATGGAGTACCTGCGAAGTGAAGGATTCAGTGTAGAAAATCTAACTCAGAAAGCACCACAGCAGGATAGAGCAATAGACATCCAATTTAAGGGTAAATCAGTGGAAAGGGAGGGAATTGGTCAGGTGCTACATGAAGATATTTTGGAGCCCTCCACAGGAAACCAGTATAAATGTTCACTTCATGATGGACAGCAAGAGAGGGAACAGGAAAATGTGGAAAGTCTGACACAGTCAATGTTGTGGAGTGATACTGTAGGCCATTGAATTCCCATATGACAGAGCAACGAATGACACAGGATGAAACTGAAGAGAAAGTGCCTCAGCAGGATGCTATAGAACTCTCTATAGAATGTCCACAGAGAATGGAGAACAAAAAAATGTGCCCTTAGTTTAGAAGAAAATGAGCTAAGAGAAGAGTTGCTTGATTTAATAGAGATAGATAGACATATTAAGATCAATGAAAGATATACAATGCAAAAAGTCAATAAAACCCAAAAAGTCTGAAGTTTGATAAAACACATGAACACAGTAATTAGGACTGTCCATAGAGATCCATGCGATATAACAGAAGTAAACAGGATATACTATTGTGCAGCTAAATTAATAACAGATAAAATTCTACCACAAGAACACAGGGTAGTGAAGAAAAGGAGGGGGAGAAATCAAATACCATCATGGAAGTATCAAATAGAGAAAACTATAAAGCAGTTAAGACAAGTGTCACTATTAGAAAAATATAGAAGAGGGAACAGATCAACTAAAATACTCAGAAAGGTATACGGGATAAAAGCAATGTGCAGTATTATTACGGATCAGGATCTGTCTTGTAAACTGCAAATGATAAACTAAAAATCTCAGCACAGGCAGGAAAACTTAAAAGATACACAGAGAAATATAAAGGGAAAGTGCAAAATCAGGAATTTATAGATGACCCTAAAACGTTCTATAGAGAATTGGGAACCAAGGTAAAAGGCATTGAAAGAAACCCGAAAAAAGAAGAAATAGATACATTTTGGAGAAATATCTATGAAGATCCTGTGGAACATAACAAAGATGCTAAATGGATAGAAGAAGTAAAAGAAAAAATAAGAAGTTCAAATGTACAGGATATGAAATGGGATGAATTAACAGCCAGAGAGATTGAGATGAAGTTAAGAAAAGCCTCCAATTGGAAAATCCCAGGCCAAGATGCAGTACCTAAATTCTGGTAAAAACATATTAACGTCTTTGCACAAAGATTAAGTCATGAGTAAGAACTATTTATATGCACACCCTGAGCAGACACCAACCTGGTTAACAGCAAGAAAAAACAATGCTCCTACTTAAGAGTGAACCTACAAGTTATCCTTAAAATTATAGACCAATAATTTGCCTTCCGACGATGTATAAACTATACACTGCAATTGTTGGTGATGGAGTTTATAGTCGTTTAGAAGAAAATTCAATCATGGCAATATAATTAAAAGGTAATAAAAGAAAGTCATATGGAAGAAAGGATCATCTGTTGCTAAATAAAGTCATAATGGGGAACTGTAAAAAGGGGAATAATTAAGTATGGCATGGACTGACTATAAAAAAGCATTTAATAGTATGTCACATTCATGGCATGGTTTTTGTGCTAGTATACAGCTCAGCAAGCTCCTGCCTGGTGCCCTGCAGAGTTCTACAGCAGCAGCAGAGAGACAAAAGAGAGACTTTGGAGTGATTAAGTATCATTTTTCTGCATTTTCTTGCTGCCTTTAGCTAATTCCACCTAAAACACTGATTTTCTAGAGTTTCTGTGATTTAAAAAGCTTGTTTCAGCTGCATATTATACTTATTTTACTGCCTGTACTTTAACAAAGTTGTTTTTGTGTTTAAATTACCTGTTTAACTGTTGTAGGCTACAGACTCAAGTGTAATAGCCATTTATGTTTATTTAAAGTGTTTTTTTGATTGTATCTGCTTTATTTTCTGAAAAAAAACCAAAAAAAAACCAAAAAAAAAATACTTGTTTTCCCACATTTCTAAGCTAGTAAAGTCCAGTTTTTATGTTAGTGCTGAATTCAGGGCTGTGTTACAAGCTTCTGTGTTTGCCCATACATTAGTTGGATAGAAGGAAGTTTCTCTGTTTACTGTGAGAGAGGGAGCTTTGAGCAGCCTATCTGTCCCTGGAGGAGTGGTTTCATTCCAGAAATTAGTAGTTTATTGGCCATTTTGGGCTAATTTCGATCTCTTTCATTTCCTGCTATAAAACCTGCATTTGCAAGGTTTTTGTGGTAGTATACAGCTCAGCAAGCTCCTGCCTGGTGCCCTGCAGAGTTCTACAGCAGCAGAGAGACAAAAGGGAGACTTTGGAGTGATTAAGTATAATTTTTCTGCATTTTCTTGCTGTCTTTAGCTAATTCTGCCTAAAACACAGATTTTCTAAAGTTTCTGTGATTTAAAAAGCTTGTTTCAGCTACATATTGTACTTATTTTACTGCCTGCACTTTAATAAAGTAGTTTTTGTGTTTAAATTACCTGTTTAACTGTTGTAGGCTACACACTCAAGTGTGATAGCCATTTCTGTGCATTTAAAGTGTTTTTTTTTATTGTATCTGCTTTATTTTCTGAAAAAAACAAAAAAAATACTTGTTTTCCTGCCCTTCTAAACTAGTATAGTCCAGTTTTCAGGTTAGTGCTGAATTCAGGGCTGTGTTACAAGTTTCTGTGTTTGCCCATACTTACTTGAATAGAAGGAAGTTTCTCTGTTCACTGTGAGAGAGGGAGCTTTGAGCAGCTTGGAGGAGTAGTTTCAGCCCAGAAATTAATAGTTTATTGGCCATTTTGGGCTAATTTCTATCTCTTTAATTTCCCTGCTATAAAACCTGCATTTGCGTGGTTTTGAGCGCTGGGCAGCGCTGGTTAGCTAGGGTATAACTATTCCCAGCTCCACAAAGTCTACTCTTCAATTCTTCCCTTGGAACTACACAAACGTTCAACTTAAACCCTCAAACCATTCACTTCTCATACCGGCACTTACTCAAAACTCATAGCAAGCACTAATAAACCATAGCACTAGACCCCCCTATACTGTAGAGAAGGACAAGGCTCTCTATTCGACCTTACCAGCCAATCAGTAAAACAGTTCACAGTACCTATCCAGGCATGTCCAAAGGGCAGTTTCAGGTGTACTCTCTGGTCCAACTGGTGAATCTGGGCATTTTGAGGAAATGTTACAATTGCCTCATGTACACAGACAACCATCTCCTCCTTCCACCAAACACTAATACATGCGAGAAATGCAATTATACAGCCAAACTGGAGGCTAAGCTCTCTCAACCCAAGACTGGACCAGGCAGTCAAGAGGAGAAGGGAATTACTTGCATCACACCACCAGTCTCACATAGACCTATGAAACCAGCACCGGCAAAAAACACACATAAATACATGAAAACATACTCAGAGGCTCTAAATAAAAATCTGCAGAAGCAACAGAGACCTCCAAAGCAGACATCCAAGCAACCTCCACCCCCCAACACAAACCATGAAACACATGCTTCACAAAACCAGTGTGCCACACAATCACAGCCCTTAAGGCAAAATAGCATACCCAACACACTAGTATTAGGTGACTGTGTAGTCAGGCACACTGACGTCCCACTCACTAGGCTGAACAAGGAGAAGGTTACTGTTAGCTGCCTATCAGGTACCAGGATCCGTCACATAACACAAGTACTCAGGTCACTCCAGAACAAGTACAAATATGAGTCTGTCATTGTCCATGTTGGTGTAAATGACCTGAGCCATACCTCCCTGGACTAAATGAAAAGAGACATGGAGGAACTCCCTGATCACGTAGCCCAAGCCAGTATGACTCTGACCCTGAGTAGCATCCTGCCCTCACCAAGAATGATACCATGGTATAGAGAAAAAAATATCAATTTCAACAATTGGCTAAGCTTCTGGTGTGATTCAAAGGGGATCCAGTGTCTGTTAGCCTGGGATGACATGCTCAACAAGCCACGCTGCTTCACTAGAGACGGCTTGCACCTGTCACCCTTAGGCTTTCGAATACTGGTCAAGGCTCTTGCCACCCCCATAGTGCCTTTTTTAGGCAAGGCTCAAAAGACAAACCCACCACCATAAATAGCACAAGTAACAAAACACTGAGGGTAATGCTACTCAATGCCAGAAGCCTAAACCTCAAAATGCATGCACTCAAGGCACTCCTCAGTATGGAGAAAATCAATATATGTACAGTAACAGAAACCTTGTTTAAGGCTCCAGAGAGCACCCCAGCACTACCAGGCTACAACTCATACCATACATTTCAGCCACAAATCCCAGACCAAAATACAAAAGGTGGGGGAGTATCCATATTCATCAAGGATACCCACACCTCCAGGTTAGTGGCACAGCATGATGCTACAGAGATCATCAACATGCAACTAACAATGGGTAAAACTGCTATTCAAATTATAGCTTGCTACAGATCACCCACCATGTCCCAGGACCCCCACTCTGCATTCCTGGAAACACTGAGAAACATAAAGGTCATACCAAACACCCTGATACTGGGTGATTTAAATTACCCAAACATTAACCGGGAGAACTACTCAAGTACAAACTCCCTTGCCCAACATTTCCTAAAATTTATAAACTCAAACGCCCTGGATAAACTGGTCAACACCCCCACCAGAGGTGACAACATATTGGACCTGGTCATCACCAACATGGGTGACCGATGTTCCACACTGGAGGTCAACCCCTCGCTGGTTAGATCTGACCATAAACTAATCACTCTGGATATCCACATACCACCACCACCCCCGGTCAAAGAAACCACAGTGAAAAACTTTTCAATAGCAAACTTTACGTTACTTAAGACCGAGATGGGAGGTTTCAAAGCCCCCATGCTAAAGGATAACACTGTCCAAGCTGCAAAATCCTTTACTAATGAACTCTATGGGCACCTACAAGAATGCATGGATCGTGCTATCCCAAACAAAACCAAGACTCACTCCTCCATGAAAAGGAAACCATTCTGGTGGACTCCTGCCATAAACAAGCTGTACAATAGAAGGAGGAAACTAGTACAGAAAAGAGTAAAATCCCAAGAAGGGAAGACATCCCTAATCAGTATCAGCAAGAAACTACGTTCCCTCATAAAATCATCCAAGGCTAGCTTCGAAAGAAAAATTGCCATGGACTCCAAAGATAACCACAAGACATTTTTTAGCTATGTCAAGAATTTAAGCGGCAATTCTCAGATCTGCTCGGAGTTAGTGCAGAATGGCTCAAAATACAATGAACCGACCAATATAGCCAACATCCTGGCAGACAGGTTCAGTGCAAACATCACCCACCTCTCACCCCCAAAAGAGCCCATAACTATACCAGAAGAATGTAGTGCCCCTGAAATCACAGAGACTCAGGTTAAAACAGCCCTCTCCAAAGCCAAAAATGCAGCATCAATGGGACTGGACAGTGTCCCGGTCTGCATCCTACATGAGCTCAAAAATGAACTAACCCCTCACCTAAGCATACTGTTTAAACTCAGCCTCTCCACAGGCTACATGCCCACAGAGTGGCACACAGCAACGGTTATTCCACTCCACAAATGTGGAGCCACAATGGACCCCAGGAACTATCACCCTATAAGCCTGACTAGCTTGGTCTGCAAAGCTATGGAGTGCGTCATCATGGATCTCATTAACAGAGACATTGGAAACCTCCAAACACTGGACCCTACCCAGTTTGGCTTTGTTAAGGGCAGATCATGCCTCCTAAACCTGGTGGACTTCTTTGAGACAGTTACCAAGGCTATAGACGAGGGAAAGGTGGTACACAGCCTACTTAGACCTTGCAAAGGCCTTTGGCACCATTCCCCACTCAGGTATTATAGACAAGCTCACCAGCCTGAACATAAACCCCTATGTCACGAGATGGGCTGCCAACAGGCTGATGGACAGAACCCACATGATAAGAGTTGCAGGAGCTAGGTCTGACTCTAAACCGGTTACAAGTGATGTTCCGCAGGGCTCAGTCCTAGGGCCCTTCCTGTTCAGCATATACTTCTCAGAGGTACAGGCAAGCACAGGAGGACTGTGGCTGACCAAGTTCACAGATGACTGAAAACAAGGGGCTATAATTGACTCTCTGGCTGACACAGACATCCTTCAAAAGGGTCTCACTGAGACAGATATCTGGTGTCAAAACCATAGCCTCAAGCTAAATGCCAAAAAGTGCATAGTCATTCCCTTTGGAAAAAACAAAGTACCCACAAACTACCACGTAGGTGGTAGTCCCCTAAATATGGAAGACGTAATAAGGGATCTGGGGACCCAAGTAGATAGTAACCTCTCCTTTGATAATCACATTGCCAAAGTGGTTAGAAAATCCTTCTATGTGGCCCACCTAATCACAAAAGGGTTTGCATCCAGATCGAAAGAGGTCACTGGGCCCCTCTACTCATCACTCATCAGACCCATCATAGAGTACAATGCCGCATTTGGGATGTACCTTACAAGACACCTGCAACAATTGGAAAGACCACAGAAGTACCTCACCAAGAGGACTACTGGCCTCAAGCAGATGCCCTATGCAGCTCGACTGAAGAAACTCCAGCTGTACTCAGTTTCATACCGCCTACTCAGAGGTGATCCCTGCCTGACATACAAGGCCATGTCCAATCCAGAATTGATGGACATGCTCCACCTAAAGAAAACCATATCCCCTCGAGCCACATGCTCCAGGGATCTAAACCTCACCACAACAATAAATAGGATGTGCTGGAGGGATAAATTCCTGTCCCAGAGACTTCCCATGCTCTGGAACAAGATTCCAATCTACATTAGGCAGAGCTCCTCACTAACCCTCTTCAAGAGAAACCTTGACGAGTGGATGGAAAACAGAAAGTTTACCCCAGGGATCACTTCAATGGCTCTGCTGGACAGATGCACAAGGAACTAATCTAAGGGGGCGGCGAAAGCCAACACATTCCAGCTAGTCTTATAAATGCCTTTGGGCAGATAGCCTAGTACCTACCTATGAACCTATGAACCTATGGATAAAAGAGTACTTAAAAATGTATAAGATACACCCTACACTGATTAATTACATTATAGTGACCATAAAACAGTGGCAGACCACTTTGCAATTAAGCCATGATAAAGGGCAAATTATTATTCCTGGGATAAAAATTCAAAGGGGGATATTCCAGGGTGCCTCCCCATCACCATTGCTATTTTATCTTGCCCTTAACCATTTAAGCTGTCTACTTAACAGATTAGGCCATGGCTATAATTTGGCTCCTAGAAAACAACAAAGTGTGAAGACTCTCATCTTCACTTTGTCAATGATTTAAAACTGTATAACTCATCAGATAAGGAACTTAAAGCACAACTGCAAGTAGTCAAAACTCTTTCATATGATATAAGAATGTCATTTGGTCTTGATAAATGTGCAAAAGTAACCTTTAAGGCAGGAAAACTGCAGCACCAAGAAAACATCAGTTTAGGACAAGAATGTGATATAAAATAACTTGAGTGAGAGGGAGTATATAAATATTTGGGAACTGATGAAGGATCAACAATAAAGCTTGAACAAATGTGAATAAAACTTAGTAAGGAATATTTTATAAGACTTAAATTAATCCTGAAAACAGCATTGACATGTAGGAATAAAATTCTAGATATAAACTAATTTGCTCTTTCTGTCCTAACTTACAGTTTTGGAGTAATTGATTGGCCCCAGACTGTGTTGGATAGATTAGACAGGAAAACAAGAAGGATGCTTCATGCTCAACAAATGATTTATAAAAATCAGTGCATACCAAGATTATACATTGCCCATTCCAAAGGAGGTATGGACCTCCTTAAAATTGATTACATGTATAGATCTGCAGTCGTGCGACCGCACAAATATCTGCTGACCTCATAAGACACAAACGTAGTGAAAGTTTGGAAACATGAGGAGAGTAAATCTAAGATAATGACTCTGCTTAGTCTAGGAAAAGCTTATCGGCATCAAGCAGGAATGGAAATCAAATCAGAAGTAGATAAAAATCAGGCAGCAACTGAATGTGCATAAAAACGAAAGAATATAAGGTGAAAGATGAGAAGGCAAGAAATGGGGAAAATGTATAATATAGTTGCAAGTATAGAAAACTTCTGGAAGAACCTCATGTTGATCAGGATCAAATGCAAGAATTGTTAAGGAGAGGCAAAGTCAAACCAAAAGATGAAAGGTTAATATTGGTGGCTCAAGATAGTGGGCTATGTACATATTGGTTTACAAAGTCAATTGAACATGTGGGAGAAATAGACAAATATAGGTTTTGTAAAACAGAATTGGAAACAGTCACACACCTTGTTGCTGGTTGTGACATAATAATGATAGAAGGACTGTATACTGAAAGGCATAATAATGTGGCAAGACTGTTGCACTGGGGATTGTGCAAACATTATTGTAGTGAAGTGGCAGAAACACACTGGAAACATGAACCACAAAGCATCGTACAAAATGATTTAGCCTACATCACATAGGATCACCCATTATCAACAGTTCAAAAGATAGATGCAAGAAAGCCAGATATAGTGGTCCGTGAAAACAAGACAAAAGTAGAATTGTCAAGATTTTCAGGCAGAAACGAGAGCAATGTGGAAAAAAGATACCCAAACAGTTCCAATCATAGTAAGAGCAAAGGGTCTTATAAGAAAGAGTCTACAATCGTATTCTGATATGTTACCAATACATGTAACTCCATACGATCAGCAGAGAGAGTCATTACTGGGCACACTGCGGGTGCTGTGAAGAACACTTTTGGCTGACATCAAAGATTGAAACAATACTAATTTCATGAATTTAATTGTACTTTGACTTAGGAATGGGGTCCATTCCCATCATGGTATTAGAAACCCAAAAGATTTGGAGAAATTAAAAAAGAACAAATAGGCCACAAGCTTATTGGGATTAACCCAGTCAACAAAAAATAAATAAGTAAATATATGCACATATACATAGAGTGGGAGGGGGATGCGGCCACATTGTAGCAGGTTAACAGCCACCTTTTTAAATGTTTCTGTACAGGATGTGTGTGTGAAGTTAGTACTTGGAAACAGTGGTCCATATCTATCAAATGCTACAAACTGGTTTTGCATTTCCAAGGAAAGGCAAGTATTTCTAGACCTGTCATGAATAAGCTTCTGTCATAACCCCCCCCCCACACACACACACACACACACACACACACACACCCACACACACACACACACACACACACACACACACACACACACACACACACACACCCACACACACACACACACACACACACACACACACACACACACACACACACACCCACACACATAATTCCTAAGGCATAATGTTTGAGATACTCTACCCACCTCCTAAGGCATAATGTTTGAGATACTCTACCCACCTGTTATGATTAACAGATTTAATAACTCCTTTCCTTCTATCTAAGATCTGGTATCAAATATAACTCTACTGAAGCTACAGCCAGTTAATTTGGAGAGCAAGTTTATTATCTTAATACTGTCCTACATGTGGCATGTTTAAACTGCACTCAGCTGTTGTATATTGTCAAACTAAACTGTAAAACTGGGACACAAATAAATTATTAATAGGCATATTTTATTCTAAGCTAAAGGCAGTGAAAGTAGGACTTGACAGAAATATTTGTTTAAATAGGTGCATTTCTGACAGATTGTTATTCAATCTTGCACAGTTCCAGAATTTTTTTTTTTAAATACATTTGGAAAGTACCATTGGCCATTTAGTTTGCAACATTTAACTACACAATGATTTGTTTCATTAGCTGAGTACCAATTTTCAGAGCGCAGAACTGCGACTCTCATATTCTATTTAACTGCTAACATTTTCAAGTACATTTTGTTTTTTTTAATCATATTTTTTAACAATATATCAACAGCAAATACATATTATGCCAGCAGATGTGATGTGGAAATTGATGCATCCACATTTAAATTCTTTACCGTCTGAGCCATGTATTTTGTCCTATATTAGCATAAAAGGACATACAGTTAAAGTTAGAAGACTGAAGCTGAGGGCAGAGATACAGTTGCAGTTTGTGTTGGGACAACTTGCGTTTGTATCACTATTTGCTATGTTGTGTTACATTCTACTACATGTAACAAATGTCATCAGTGGCAGTTATTTTGAGGACCACAATGGTTTGGAATATTTCACTTGCATTTCTGTAAGTGACTCGTATAGGTTCATAGGTTCATAGGTTCATAGGTTCATACTAGGCTATCTGCCCAAGGGCATTTATAAGCCTAGCCCATAGTTATGTGGCTTTCGCCACCCCTTTAGTTTGAATAAAAACTATGCCTATCATTTTTCTGTGCCTCTGTCAAGCAGTGACACTGAAGTAATCCCTGGGGTATATCTGCGATCTCCCATCCATTGGTCAAGATTCCTCTTGAACAAGGCCAGCGAGGTGCTCTGCCTCACATGTACCGGGATTTTGTTCCACAGCATAGGGAGTCTCTGGGTGATGAATCTGTCCCTCCAGCACGTTCTATTTATAACCGTGTCAAGGTTTAAGTCTCCCGCCCTTGTGGTTCTGAGGGATCTAGATTTTTTTGAGGTGAAGCATATTCATCAAATCTGGGTTTGACATGGCCTTATATGTCAGGCACAGGTCACCTCTGAGCAAGCGGTATGAGACTGAATAAAGCTGGAGTTCTTTCAGTCGGGCAGCATAAGACATATTTTTGAGACCCTTTATCCTTTTGGTGAGGAAAAATACTAAAATAGTATCTTGGCACAATCTGAAAAGAAAATACGTTACATTACAATCAGAAAATAGTGACTAACAGAAATGTAAGTGTTGCTGATGACTGTCCAAAATTGTTAAAGCTGATCACCTATGCACACTTGTTGCTTCTTGTACAGCATTTTAAACAATTCACAAACGTACATGTTTTTTTTTTATATAAGCCATAATTAATGACATTTAAGTGTTCTAAAACATTTCTGTGCTAAACATTCATAAATAATGTGGACAAAATGGCTAAGAACACATCGTGATGATTACAAAAACAGTTCTAATAATAATACGTATTAACAAGTTAGGCCCACTGGACACACAGTCCCATTTCAAGGGCGACCTGGAAGTAATGGCCAATCAAGTGGCTTGAAAAGGGTCTCATAGCAGGCAAATGAGGGCTAATGAAATCGAACCATGTACCACAAGAACTACAGCTCACGGCCACACCAGTTGACAGACTGTTCTTAGAGCAACACTGAAACTATACCACTAGCCATCACCACTTAACAAAACATTAGAAAACTTTGATTTTGAATTTCCAGTCACTGCTGTCACCCCCTTAAAATCCCTTACCTTCACTGTATTACTAAATTCATGTACTAAGACATAATAGTAGGGGATTAGTAGTGGGTCAGCTCACCACAAGCTTTTTGTTTATTATAAACCCACAAAAAAGACTAAAACGAACTATTTTATTTATTTATTCATTCATTTGTTCTTCACTGGGACAGTCCAACTGGACCTTTGCCCCTTTTCTGTGTCAGCCTGAGTAGAAAAGCTCAAGACATAAAAAACATGAGCAAATGAGTTCATCTTTATTCATTCTATTAGTGGCCGCTGCACATATACATAATGTATTCTATTAAGCACAATTAAAACAACACATATATCACATAACATGTATTCCTCTATGCACTACTAAAATAATGCATGCATAATGTAACTTAAAACCTATTTAAGAGTGTGCCATAAGGTGTAGTAATAAGAAACAAACTGTTTCATGCATTTTCTGATTTGATGTGTATATAGAGCAAGAAAATGATTGAAGTAGTGTTCTCGAGCTGAATCAGAGCTCCTCCAAATTACCTATAGATATGGCACCCTCTTCAGGACTGTTTCCTCTGGGATGCACCCAGAGAGTGCCAGGACACTGAGTTGGACTAGGAAAGCAAATAAATGAAAAAAAAAAAGCCACTGAAAACCACACCTAATACTTCCCTTTAATATGCAAGTCAAACTTTCTCCAGAAAGGCTTCTGGTGAAACTTTGACTTCCATATTAAAGTGACGTATTAGCTGTGGTTTTCAGTGTTTTTTTTTTTTTTTCATTTATTTGTTTTTTTCAACTGAGCTACTAAATTTACATCCATACACTGCTGTGTTTTACTTGCTTACTTAATGGATTAGGAAAGTAATTTGGAGCATGAATGATTAATGATTAAATGAACGAATGAATGAATGAATAGCCCATAGAAATATTATGACTGTATTTTTGCAACCTTTTTTTTTTAATTGAGTGCTCTGTTTTCTTAAATTATATATAAAGCAATGTATCTTAAGGCTTAGTAGTATTAGAATGTTATGAAGCCTGTAATTCAATTATTTTATTTGCTTGTACTTCACACAGATTACACACACATATATATATATATATATATATATATATATATATATATATATATATATATATATATATATATATATATATATATATATATATATATATATATGGATCTACTTTAACTTCTTGAAAAGCCAAAATGTCAAGTTGTCAAATGGTGAGACGGAAACAATGAAAGTTTACATTCACAAACGTCCAGATCATTGTAAGTTTTTCCTGCGAAAGGAGTCAGTTGGCCAATGTAGTGAACTTGCCCTTTTCACCACTGTAATGTAATTTCAGAGTTGGTATATTTAGTTGGGAGGGGTGGGGATAGGGTTATTTGCTTTGTTTTTTTTTTTAAGCTTTGTTGGGCTATTGTTTACTTACTTGGGGAAAATTTATGATGATCTGGACATTTGTGAATATAAACTTTTTTACGTTTCCATCTCACCGTTTGCAGCTCAGTGTTATGATAATTCATTAATTTGCCATAGATCCATATATAAATATATATATATATATATATATATATATATATATATATATGTGTGTGTGTGCAGATATATATATATATGTGCAGATATATATATATATATATATATATATATATATATATATATATATATATCTATATATATATAAATATTACATAAGCAAACATTTTTACAAATTGCTGCAATGTTCACTCATGATCCCTGTACTACTGAACTTGGAATGAATGGTGGAATCACTGTAGAACATGGGTAGAACTTTATAAAGGATGGCCGTGAGAGAGAATTATCCACATTAGTACATGCATAGAACTTTATAAAGGGCGGCAGTGAGAGAGAATTATACACATTAGTACATGGGTAGAACTTTATAAAGGACGGCAGTGAGAGAGAATTATCCACATTAGTACATGGGTAGAACTTTATAAGGGGTGGCAGTGAGAGAGAATTATCCACATTAGTACATGCATAGAACTTTATAAAGGACGGCAGTGAGAGAGATTTATCCACATTAGTACATGGGTAGAACTTTATAAAGGATGGCAGTGAGAGATAATTATCCACATTAGTACATGGGTAGAACTTTATAATGGACGGCAGTGAGAGAGAATTATCCACATTAGTACATGGGTAGAACTTTATAAAGGATGGCAGTGAGAGATAATTATCCACATTAGTACATGGGTAGAACTTTATAAAGGATAGCAGTGAAAGATAATTATCCACATTAGTACACGGGTAGAACTTTATAAAGGACGGCAGTGAGAGATAATTATCCACATTAGTACACGGGTAGAACTTTATAAAGGACGGCAGTGAGAGAGAATTATCCACATTAGTACATGGGTAGAACTTTATAAAGGATGACAGTGAGAGATAATTATCCGCATTAGTACATGGGTAGAACTTTATAAAGGACGTCAGTGAGAGAGAATTATCCACATTAGTACATGGGTAGAACTTTATAAAGGATGACAGTGAGAGATAATTATCCACATTAGTACATGGGTAGAACTTTATAAAGGATGGCAGTGAGAGATAATTATCCAAATTAGTACATGGGTAGAACTTTATGAAGGATAGCAGTGAAAGATAATTATCCACATTAGTACACAGGTAGAACTTTATAAAGGATGACAGTGAGAGATAATTATCCACATTAGTACATGGGTAGAACTTTATAATGGACGGCAGTGAGAGATAATTATCCACATTAGTACATGGGTAGAACTTTATAAAGGATGGCAGTGAGAGATAATTATCCACATTAGTACATGGGTAGAACTTTATAAAGGACGGCAGTGAGAGAGAATTATCCACATTAGTACATGGGTAGAACTTTATAAAGGACGGCAGTGAGAGAGAATTATTCACATTAATACATGGGTAGAACTTTAAAAAGGACGGCAGTGAGAGAGAATTATCCACATTAGTACATGGGTAGAACTTTATAAAGGACGGCAGTGAGAGAGAATTATCCACATTAGTACATGGGTAGAACTTTATAAGGGGTGGCAGTGAGAGAGAATTATCCACATTAGTACATGCATAGAACTTTATAAAGGACGGCAGTGAGAGAGAATTATCCACATTAGTACATGGGTAGAACTTTATAAAGGACGGCAGTGAGAGAGAATTATCCACATTAGTACATGGGTAGATCTTTATAAAGGATGGCAGTGAGAGAGAATTATCCACATTAGTACATGGGTAGAACTTTATAAGGGGTGGCAGTGAGAGAGAATTATCCACATTAGTACATGGGTAGAACTTTATAAGGGGTGGCAGCGAGAGAGAATTATCCACATTAGTACATGCATAGAACTTTATAAAGGGCGGCAGTGAGAGAGAATTATACACATTAGTACATGGGTAGAACTTTATAATGGACGGCAGTGAGAGAGAATTATACACATTAGTACATGGGTAGAACTTTATAAAGGACGGCAGTGAGAGATAATTATCCACATTAGTACATGGGTAGATCTTTATAAAGGATGGCAGTGAGAGATAATTATCCACATTAGTACATGGGTAGAACTTTATAAAGGACGGCAGTGAGAGAGAATTATCCACATTAGTACATGGGTAGAACTTTATAAGGGGTGGCAGTGAGAGAGAATTATCCACATTAGTACATGCATAGAACTTTATAAAGGACGGCAGTGAGAGAGAATTATCCACATTAGTACATGGGTAGAACTTTATAAAGGATGGCAGTGAGAGAGAATTATCCACATTAGTACATGCATAGAACTTTATAAAGGACGGCAGTGAGAGAGAATTATACACATTAGTACATGGGTAGAACTTTATAAGGGGTGGCAGTGAGAGAGAATTATCCACATTAGTACATTGGTAGAACTTTATGAAGGACAACAGTGAGAGAGAATTATCCACATTAATACATGGGTAGAACTTTATAAGGGGTGGCAGTGAGAGAGAATTATCCACATTAGTACATGGATAGAACTTTATAAAGGACGGCAGTGAGAGAGAATTATCCACATTAGTACATGGGTAGAACTTTATAAGGGGTGGCCATGAGAGATAATTATCCACATTAGTACATGGGTAGAACTTTATAAGGGGTGGCAGTGAGAGATAATTATCCACATTAGTACATGGGTAGAACTTTATAAGGGGTGGCCATGAGAGATAATTATCCACATTAGTACATGGGTATAACTTTATAAGGGGTGGCAGTGAGAGATAATTATCCACATTAGTACATGGGTAGAACTTTATAAAGGACGGAAGTGAGAGATAATTATCCACATTAGTACATGGGTAGAACTTTATAAGGGGTGGCAGGAGAAATATTCTTTTCTTAAGGTGCAGAGACTTTAGAGATGATAAGGCAGATGGGAGTACATGAATCCATTTAAACAAGGGTGTGGGAAGTTTTGCTCCCCACCAGAATGTTACAAATTTGTACAAATGGGATTTTGGACTGTTTGTCTTGTAAAAGTGGCATTTGCAGAGCTGCTCTGCACACCAGTGTTATAGATCAATGTCTGTGCATAACAAATAAACTGCTTTTGCTGTTAATGTGATTGCATACTAATGCTGACTGAGTCAAAATGTTATTGAATTCTGAACCTTCTACTCTGCAAGTAAGAATGAAACTATGTAACGATTTTTTTTCTAGTAAAACATTTCAAGTTGGTTTCCTAACAAAGGAAAACACACTTTAAATGAAACATCTCATGGGTCAGCCATTTCTGTCTTCTTTCAGGGCTCTCAGCACAGTGGTTCCTCAACATCATTAGCGTCTACCAAAGTATGCAGCTCCATGGATGAAAATGATGGGCCAGGCAATGAAGGTAAAGTGAAACCCGTTTTAAAATCTTCAGACCTCATGAATTCTATGTCTCCTTTGATCATGAGTTCTAAGAGCATTTAAAAATAGTACAGTCAGCTAGTAAAGGTTGTTACTTGCCTCATTATTTCACAGATGGTCAATTACATAAGCAGTACGGTGTTGAACACTTGTGAAGCTGTTCTACTGTGCGATCACTCTTTCTTGTAGTTGAACATCCCCCTAAACATTTTTCATTGTATGTTGAAAATACTTAGACTCTGCATAAAAGATAAACAATCAATTCTACACCACAAAAACATGTATTTATTTATTTATTTTACATTTGTTAACCAGGTTAGTCTGTCTGAGCTTTTGGCTCATTTTCAGCAGAGACCCGGGGAGAAAAGCTCCACATAGTACAATTCTGATTAGCATTTTTGACATATATCCTGCAAAGAATTTTGTAAGAAAAGCTTGCAACATAAGGAGAGAAAATAAACTATCATAGTTAGACAGTACAGCATCATTAATACAATGGTTAAAAAAAAAAAAACAGACAGGATGATACTTTGCAAAATATTTATTAAAATAACTAAGTTAGTCATTAATAGATAACCTAGATACAAAAGCAGAGATATGTTTGAGGTAGATACCATGCTGAGTAGTTATAAGCATTTTTAACTACTCTGCGAATGAAGAAAAGTTAGAGGTGAGGGGAGATACTGCAGGATGAGAGGGTAGTAGTTTCAGGGTGGACATCACATTAACATCAGTTAATTCATCATGGCATATTCATTGTGTGTGTGTGTATATACATATATATATATATATATATATATATATATATATATATATATGATTCTCAAATATTTTTTTCTCATAACAAAGTGGTTTGCTTTCCTGAGGTATTCTTATCACATTACAAGGAGAAAAAAAGAGTGATGCAGGGACGCCTGTACTACAAAGACCAAGAGATGATGGGGAAAAAAAAAAAAAATATATATATATATACATATATATATATATATATATATATATATATATATATTTTTTTTTTTAGTTGTTTTTATCACCAACACAAACAAAGTTTGAATGGACAGAAAAATAAGGGACTTTATTTAATACCTTCCTTCTTTGCAGATAGTTATGCTACATTTCCACTAAGGGACATGCTATTGTCGTTTGTATGGAAACTGGATACGATCATTTGTAATGGTGTATTAATATTTGTAGAATAAGACTTTAGGCCAGAAGCATTATGGAATACAAGGAGATTTGAACCAGCAATGTAACTATGTAGATTAAAGATGATGAAATTCCAAGTGATTGACGTATTCCCAATGGGAACACATATTTTCTGGAACCTAAAGCAGAAGTAGGATATGCAGGATTATCCCCAGCATACAAGGTGTTCAGCAAGAATTCGTATGTGATTTAAGCAGAAATTGCAACAGAAGGAAAAAAGCACAATACTCAAACAAATTGGCATAGAAGCCACATTTGTATTTATTGTTTTAATGACAATAAAGTTACCATTTTTGATATTAGATATTTTTAAATAAAGTTCTGCATTTGTTACAGTTGTGATACTTCTATTTTACCAAAGAAGTGACGTGACACACATTAACGGTGTAATGCCTGACTGATTTAGTAAATATGGACTACCTTAATGTAATGCCTGACTGATTTAGTAAATATGGACTACCTTAATGTAATGCCTGACTGATTTAGGAAATATGGACTACCTTAAAGGAGAGCTAAGAAGAAGGAAATGTGACTGCTCTATGAAATACTGGTTTGTAATATGATACACAGAAAGTAGTAAGTAGTTATAATCATTCTCACTAAATAAATAAAATGACAGGAGAACTTTATATTAGTTATATAAAAAGATGGTGAGGTCGTGTATTGAATACTGCGAATGTAATTATGGTAAGTCGATGAATGCTGAAGGAATGCATGCTTCTCCCCACCCTCGCAAGGGGTTGGACTTTTTCATAAATAACTTCCAGTTATTTGATATTGTTAGGGTAATAAGTTTCACTTTACATTTCTGGAAAACATGCAGATTGCAAAATTAGGAATAATCAAACTTTGCAGAGGGAAAAGTGAGTGTCCTCGAACAGGTGAAATGATCAAGGCTCTAGACATTCATTAGAAGGGATTAAAAGAGAATTGTGCATTTTTGAAACAACTGGTCCACAGGCTATACATTATTGTTGACATGTCAGGATTTCTAGTTCTGGTAATAATGATTGCGATGATGTCTGCGAGTGACTAGAAATTTGGCAGATGGAGAGCATTATCTTTTCTTTTAGAAGGAAACAACAGCGGGATAATATTTATTATAATAACATAATATAAAATAAAAATAAAAATAAAAAAATAGTAAGAGACTGGGGAATAGGCTGAGGGATCATAGGCTGGGAGGACAAGACTTTAGGGATACATTAGGGATCATAAAAAGTAGAATATTTTTATATTGAGAATATTTTTATATTGAGATGTAAGCCTGAACAGGAAATGGCAGAAATTGCATTGACTTACGTTTTTTGGCCTGTTATGGTTCATTAACACTAAGGTGGCATTATACTATTCTCAGTGAGAATAATTACATGAACTGTTAATGGGATGGGAAATCTCATAAAAAGGATAATGTTATAAGCTTTATAAGACTGCATTTTTATATTTTTTAAAGAAACAAATATCAAATACTGAACATGATAAATTAATGAGATTTGGCTGTCAGTCTGTTTTTTTTCTGCCTGTTTGGAGGATCACAGTAAAATGGAGTGCCAGTTCTGTTAGAGGTTGGTGTAAATTTCAATTTTAATGATAGCCATGTCAATGGACAGGACAAATGACTGGTGATATTAGGAGACTTGAGAATAGGATGGGTCCACCAGAGAATCTTTATATGCCAATGGAGCCATTTTTTATTAAATTGAAAGAGCTGATGTTGCAGTTGCTTGGGTATTAGAAGAATTAGTTTAACTGGCAGTGGATTGTTACTTGGTTACATTTGTACTGGATGTGAAGGGAAGTCTCTGCTACTCGGGGATTGTGAGGGTAGGTGAATGGTAACCATTTCAAATTGCAGGACCAGATTCAGCAAGTCCTGAAATGTGGAGACTGAATGGCCAAAAAATTAATTTGCATTTATAACAAGTATGGGATGGCTTTTCTCTGAATATTCCCTTCTCTCTGAGGTATGACAATCTCAGAGTTGGTATATATAAATTAGGGAGGTTTGGTGGATTGTCCCCACCACAAAAAAAAAAAATGAAAGGAGAAGTCTTCAACATTCACTCTTCTTTTACATTTTGGTACTTTTTAAGTGTCCTAACATTTCAACAGAGTTTGGGCAGTACGTAGTATTGTTAGTTTAGTAGTGTTAGAAGACATTTGGGGGGGGGGGGGCAAGAGAACTGGTGATATGTACTTTGTTTATTACACCAATATCTGTAGGAGAGATTCCCAGATTTATATGGCTTATTTCTCATGAGAAAACTACTATATGATAATGGCAGCTGAAATGTCCCAAATAATACTATCAAGTCATGCAACAGTTACAGTGGATATCAACACAGAGGCGCAACTAAAACTAAATACTGCTGTTTCAGTAACTAATATTGCAATACTCTCTGTTTCCAGAAATTATTGCCACAGACGATTAAGCTGGAAGATGAGGCATTTGGAGTGAACCAGAATGAGTTCAAGGACAGGTTGAAAAAAATGAATTGATAGAATTCAGTCAAAGGAAAAGAAAATGTGATAGCTTTGCAATGGAGCAGTGGTTAGGCTCGTTGAAAAAACAGAGCAGTTGCACCAGGTGGAGGGTATGTAGAAGATGTAGATGAGAACAGAAGGAAGGACAGGCAGAAAATGATACGTTAGAAAATGAAAGAGAGTTGAAAAGGAGAATTGTACACATATTTTTATTGAGTAATTCTAAGGCAAGAGAAAACTGAGTGCTCATTATATCAGGTTTACATTCTGGAAACAGGTGTGATAACAGATAATTATGTAAATATTTTGGAAATATTCAGCAATTATTTTGAGCAATTTGTGCAGAGGAAGAAAGGCGTGAAAAGGGAATGATGGGGGAATGAGATTACTGGATGCGATCTGTACGGGTTAACTGCTAGCATCTGTTGGCATGGAAGAGTAAAAGCAGGAGGTGGATAGTTTAACAAGAGAAATTATAATGGGAGGAGAGCTATAATATTCATAGTAGACACGAACAAATTGCTGGGTACTATAAACAAAGCGGTGAAAATACAGGAAGCACCTCCTTGAAAGAAATACTGATGGAAGGTAAGGATTCCCACAGAAACAAATTCATGCAGATCTATTTCAGTTCTAAATCAAGATTATAAAATAATAATAGCATTTTTGATGTTCAGGCTGGTCCCAGTTTTGACCGGCTTGGTTCATCCGGATCAGTTGAGGGGTATCCAAAATTAGAAAGACATTTGATAATGTGATCAAGTCAGTGTCTGTCATTCGTGAAGCTCAGAGGAAGAATCTGTAATTAATAATGGTCGATTCTGATGACCAAAGGAACATTTGACATACTTAGATAGGATTACGAGAGTTTTTTGAGATTACGCCTGAATTTTGGGATGTTGTTGAGTGCTACCTATAGGTAGAAGTGAGTGCTGAGTTGTCTTCTCCCTTTGGCATGTCTAAAGTACCAGGTGCGGGTGTTCATGGCATGTTTAAAGTACCAGGCACGATTGTTCATGGTATGTTTAAAGTACCATGTGCGGTTCTTCATGACATGTTTAAAGTACCAGACACGATTGTTCATAGCATGTTTAAAGTATAAGGCGAGGTTGTTCATGGCATGTTTAAAGTACCAGGCATGGTTGTTAATAGCATGCTTAAAGTACCAAGCATGGTTGTTCATGGCATGTTTAAATTACCAGGTGTGGTTGTTCGTGGCATGTTTAAAGTACTAGGCACAATTGTTCATGGCATGTTTAAAGTACAAGGTGAGATTTTTCATAGCATGTTTAAAGTACCAGGCACAGTTGTTCATAGCATGTTTAAAGTACCTGGCATGGCTGTTAATAGCATGTTTAAAGTACCAGGCATGGTTGTTCGTGGCATGTTTAAAGTACCAGGCATGATTGTTCATGGCATGTTTAAAGTACCAGGCACAATTGTTCATGGCATGTTTAACGTACCAGGCATGATTGTTCATGGCATGTTTAAAGTACCAGGCACAATTGTTCATGGCATGTTTAAAGTACCAGGCACGATTGTTCGTGGCATGTTTAACGTACCAGGCACGATTGTTTGTGGCATGTTTAAAGTACCAGGCACGGTTGTTCATGGCATGTTTAAAGTACCTGGCATGGTTGTTAATAGCATGTCTAAAGTACCAAGCACGGTTGTTCGTGGCATTTTTAAAGTACCAAGCATGGTTGTTCGTGGCATTTTTAAAGTACCAGGCATGGTTGTTCACTCTCCCTCCTCTTGTTTGCTATTTATCTGAATCTCCTAACAGCAACCTTGAAGCTGCCTGACATTGCAGAATTTGTAATGAGTAGGGTAGAAGGGTAGAAGTTAAATTAACCTTGTATGCTGATGCTCATCTGGATAGCTTATTTGAGTTCCTGGTTAAGTTTGGTAAAAAGTCAAGCTATAAAATCAATCTAATGAAGATGCAAGCTGTATTAACGAACCTTGGGTCCGCCATGGAATTAAGGAGTCATAACTTCAGTTGTGGGAAAATGAATTGATTAAGTACTTAGGGGTTTATGCGGCAACATTGGTAGAACAGAGAATTGAAGTGGGAAATGTAAATGGAAGTGTTAGGAATGTTACAGAAGTGGTTGGCACTAGAATTAGGAGAAGACCGGAAACTCCAGGCAGTATAGATATGTGAACTATCAGCCTTACTGGTGGGGTATAGGGATAAATCCCTGATGACAGCCCATGTGCCCTGAGTTTGATTAGCAGCTCGGGCACATGATGATATAAGCAGGGGAAGATGGGCATGGCTATCCTGGGGTGGGAGGGATTGTATGGGTGGCAGGTGGGTCACTCACAGACTGGTAAAGGCTATGACATGAACAGACTGCCAAGCCAGTGGTGACACACAGGCAGGGAGACCCAGGGCCCAGCAGTGGTGTGCTCCTCTTGGAGGCAAATCTCATTATCTGCCAGTCTAACTTGATATCACCAAGCAAGGGGATGTGAGGGGCTTAGAGCCAAAACTGAATAAACTAACATGTCATGATCAGCAGTTTCAGTCCTGGGGTCCATTCTAATCCTGTTCTTCAGAATAGGCCTTTGGGGGAGGGTCTGCAACTCAGTCTGGTGTGGTATACAAATACCAGACTACTGGTCTAAAAAATTATAGTGGGTGGAGAAGGCTAAGGAGAGAAGCCATCCTGCTGTGTCAGGTCAAGATGATCAAACATAAGCCTTGAGCAAAAATAAAAACAAAAAAATGTCTGTATTGTCACTGTCTTTGTATATCTTCCAGAAATTTCTACAGTTCCACTTGACCCTGAGAATTTTCTTTTCAGGAATTTATTATATGTATTTGTTAGAGATAAGGATTTGTTATCTAAAGATTTGGGGAGTATTGCCTATTAAGGCTTCCCAATTTATAACTTTATTGAAGGGTGGGACTGATTAAGGTGTTTATTTTTTGAAATGCAGAGTAGTTTCCCTAGCTGGAAAAAGGCTTCAATTTCCAAGCAAGGGTATAATTTTCTAGAAAGTATATGAAATGATGTCTATGCCTTGCATAGGAATGTATGCCTTTTTCTAAAAGATTCCTCAGGAAATAGCTGAGATTCATAACTGGGCTTGAGATTTTTTGGGGTTTTGAACCATGGATGTTTCTACTGACTCTTTTTAAGGTTCTACTGGATTTACAAGTGGTTTGCAGCATGTAAGTGTATGAATTAGTGAGATCATGAAGGTAGCACAATGGAATCAATTGGCAGAGGCTTTGACCTTTATTACTTGACTTAGATTCCAGCAAGGCTTTGACTTAAATGGCTGAGATTATTTGATGCATAGAGTTTTGACAGAGGTCTGAATACTGAATACATATATCTCATGAAATATTGGGTAAACAGAAGGTGTCTGAGTGGAGAATTGTAGAGTAGAACACAGTTGCCCAAGAGTTTGGTCAGTAAAATATATAAAATGTTACATTTGGTTCAAGGCAGAAAGAGATTCTCAGATCTCGTTCTCAGCTGGGGTGCTTTTTGTACCGATACCGCAAGCATTGCCAGTGTCTGTGTTATTTTTCAAGTGATTCAGTTTCCTACCACACCTCAAAGATACACAGAAGGTGAACTGGTGATCCTCTAAACTGCCTGTAGATGTATATGGTGTGTGTGTGTGTGTGTGTGTGTGTGTGTGTGTGTGTGTGTGTGTGTGTGTGTGTGTGTGTGTGTGTGTGTGTGTGTGTCTGCACATTCATATATGCATTCATGTGTGTGTGTGTGTGTGTTCCTGTGCATGTGTGTACTTCCAATAAGAAACTGCTTCCTGTCCTGTATTAATTTCCTGCCTTGAGCCCATTTGTCAGGATGCGCTTCCACTCTGCCATATACTGGTTAAGTTAGGTGATCTGAGAAGGAAATGAATGACAGCACTAGTCTCAGTGGGTAGCTCAGCATGCACCATATGTGCCTTTTATGCTAGAGGACAAAAAGGCTGTGGGTTCTATTCCCACACAAGGTGCATAGATGACAGTTGCACACCACAACCGATTCAAGCACTATCTGGATTATCAGTCTGCTGACCACACTGCAAGTAATCTAGAAAGTAGCCAGCATGTACGTTATGCTGTAACCTTCATTTCCCATCTGCATTGTACCAACAATTCTAGCATTTGCTATGCTGCTCTTATTATTATATCACTGATAGTTACGGCCAAAAAATGGATGCATTTGATTTGTCTGAGATATGCGCTCCACTGCTTAAAACAACGCTGATGTTATATGATGAAGGTACTTTATAATAAATTTAGATTCTGTTAAATTTGATTTGCTTAACACATTAAGTGTCAAAGAAGTGAATGTGCTGTTAAACCATTACATGAGATTAAATTAACATGGAGCACACAGTAACCCTGCCTGGTATATAACAAGTGCTTTAACAGCACGTTGTTTTGAGTACATTTTGTACTGATCCAATTAGCCACTTTGCAAGATTTAGGTACTAGAAGTGTTCTGCATTGAAAAATGAAGTAAATAGCACAGGAAAACTGGGTGAAACTGAAATTATGACCATTCTATTGTAGTGGGAGCCTGGGAGGCGTGATATTCAGAGACACCATACACTTAACAGTGTATGCAGATGAGAAGAGCAAAAAGTAGTATTATGACACACAAAACCAGAAAACCCACTCTGTGATAGTCCAGATGTCTTTCTCCAAGTGCAACCTAATTAGTGAAGTTGCATGCTGGAAACTGACAACAGCAGTAATCAATGCAGTAATTACACTCTAATAATTCCTGGCGAGCTCATTTATGGATCGATTTGATGGTATTATTGAACACTGTAAAAGAAGCATTCCATTCCATGATAACTGACCAGTTAATATGCACTGGGTTTCATCAAGTCCTACTGAAAATGAATACACACTGTCTGCAAATACAGAAATGTATTAAATGTCACAGAGAATAAAGCATCACTAATGTGTTTTTTTTTCCTTAAGGATACAACAATAGCATAAGTAAAAACCGTATAAAATAAAGGAACTTTCCGTGCACTAATCCCATATCTCTCAATCTCTTAAGACAATAAATGGGGAGAAAGGCCCAAAATAGGGACAGATGTTAAATATTGCTCTTAGAAACATAAACAGTTGCTAGAACAACAGGTTTTATTTTGGCATGCATTTTCTGAAGGCTATAAAGTCTGAAACTGAAATGTGTATCATTATTTAGTGACTTTGATCCTAAATTATATGAGGAACAGACCAAAAATCTGGACATTCAGCAAAAATCTGAATAGTTGGGAAGTATGATTAATCCTTTTTTATACAGTCTAGGGACATTCATACTACACTGCCTACAATGTATTTATATTCTGCATTTTTTCTTAGACCTGTACACGTGAGGAGTATAATATTATTGAATATGGAACACTGTGTGAGTCATGGTCAGTCTGTTACTAATAGCTGCTAATGATGCTGTTGTCATGGGTTTCATTCCCACTGTGCTCCTTGCATGTATAATTGCTCTTTTGTCATTAATGAAAAGGTATATCTAACCCTAATGGGTCTTACCTGCAAATAAAGCAACAAATAAAATTTCATCCATAATGTGGAATCCTAAAATGTGCTTGTTGATCCTAATACATCAGTCACATTTTAAAGTACTTTGCAATGTGATTGTCTTTCCTAAATAGAATCATGGTTTGTTCCAGATTCCTTACTTGCAACTGAGTGAAGGTAAAGACCGCAGCTGTACAACCTAGTTTCATAGCAGTCATTGCAAAATGGGCTACCTGTTGGAAGTGAGTCCCAACCCTTTCTGAAAATGAAAGCGTGATTCTACTAAAATAAACATCAAGCTCTGAAATGTGCTGTAAAACTTTTAAGGTGTATTTGCAGGGTATTTCCTCTGAGGGAGGCTACACCCTCTTTCTTTGCTAAGTAACTCCAATATTGTTGTATTTCAGGGTATGTTGAGTACTCCAAAATACTGCACTCTCAGAATTAGTATATATTTCTCATATTTAAAATTAAATTCTCCCTGTCCCAACTATCACAATTATGATCTTTGGGTTTCCCACAGGCTCCCGGAACACAGCTGACTACTGTCAGGGGGAAATGTTAAGCAACTGAAGCAAATTCATTCATTCATTCGTTCGTCCATTCATTTATTTGCCATTTGACTGCTTTATCTATTTCACGGTCAATGAAAACACTCATCAGGTGTAAGACAGAGAGATTAATCCTAAACAGGACATCAGGAAGTGTATATACACACACACACACACACACAAGCATGTGCTTGTGCACATAGACACATATGCACATAGAGACACACCAGATACACACACACACACACACACACACACACACACACACACCACACACACACACACACACACACACACACACACACACACACACACACACACACACACACACACACATATGCATATATGCACATGGGCACACAGTCTCACACACATACACACACACACACACACACACACACACACACACACACACACACACTTAATGACATCAGTTCATCTGCAGCATATCTTTAGGATGTGTGAAGAAACTGGAGCTCCAAGCAAAAACCCACATGGACAGAGGAAGGACATGCAGACAATGCACATAAGGTGCCTCAATCAAGAATGAAGATCTGTGAGACAGCAACACTAATTGTAGTCCAGGGTTTTATTTTGTCAGTCTTCCTTTGCCTGCTGTATCACTTAACCAAACACTACTCCCAGGTCATCCCTGAAAGAAGGATACTGCTCCTGGGTCATTTCTGAAAAAGGATACCTGTGTCCACGACAGTTATTCAGTTAATAAATAGATACAATTAAAAAAAAAAAAATCTAATAGTTGAGGTGACATGCTACACAGTCTATAGTAAGAGCTCTCAGCTTCATGGAGGTGACCATATTTTCTGTGATTCTATCCATCATGATGGTTTGCATTTTTCTGCTGAAGATGTCCCAGTATCTTCTGGGCATTGTTTTGGGCACTTTATTGATAGTGTACAGTTGTACTGAGGCTATTTCTTTGTACCCTCCCCCTGCTTAGTTTGGCATAGACTTGAAGGTGGACAAAGTTTTGGTCAGTGATCAGGAAAAAAAACAAATCAGAACAAGCAAAATCAGAATTTATGTCCTGTAATATTTCATCTGTAATACAGTAGTATAAAGATCTCTTTTATATCGTAGAGAGGGTGAACAAATCTGTCTGACATGTTTACAGCTCTGGTGAACCTGTTCCTTGGAGCAGTGTGTGGAAGTCACACATTTTTCAACAGATAAGAACTCATAGAGACTGTGATTTGCCTGGACCACGCCAGTGAACATAACATGGAAGAGACTTATGGCACAGCTGGTGACCATGTCTATATCTTTTTTCAAACCTGGTCAATAACTCTCAACCTCTTAATGCAAAAAGTCCTGGGCAAAGCCTAAAACAATGGGCAAACAAAGGCCCAAAAATAGGGACAGGTTTTAAATGTTGTTCTTATAAGCTAAGAAAGTTGTTATAATTACAGGTTTTGTATTATGCATTTCGGGAAGTATATAAAGTCTGAAACTTAAATGTCTGTTATTATTTAGTGACTTCAATCCAATGTGATTTTCCAGAAAACCGCAAATTATATGAGAAGCAGACCAAAAATATAAGGTAATAATCTGGACATTCTGTGGAAATCTGGACAGTTGAGACACGTGTAGATGTGTAGCTACTGCCCACAGATTCAGCCCAGCTACCACTAGTTTGATGCATGAGCTTACAGACCTCATTTTAGTTTGTCTGGAGTTACACATCATTCTATGCTCAGTTAGTTGTAGAGCCTTCCCCTTTCATGGAAGAAAGCTGTGATCAGCTTGACTGCTTGTGAAGTCGTCTTTTGAACAGGTAGAGCTTGCCAGGTACATGTCCTTTCATTCTATGCTCAGTTAGTTGTAGAGCCTTCCCCTTTCATGGAAGAAAGCTGTGATCAGCTTGACTGCTTGTGAAGTCGTCTTTTGAACAGGTAGCGCTTGCCAGGTACATGTCCTTCTTCATTCCTATTTGTGCGAAAATGTTTGAGAGAACTTTCTCAGCACCCATGACCTCCTTGTTATCTGTCAGTATAGCTTTCAAAGATGGAATAATATTAAGACTGCTCTCAAGAAGCTGCGGAAGGAACTGGTGATGTGCTTTCAGATAATTTCTTCTGGAGTTTTCTCTGTACCATATGAGGCTCCAAGCCTGTTGTATTTACTGTCGCTCCTCCTCTCCTGTTCTTTGTTTTGTCTTGGTTCTCGAACCAGGAACCCCTGCATGTAAAGCTGGGACTCTAACCACTACACTATCTCAGCTTCCACTGCCTGCAGCAGATGCTTTAAGTCATAGTGTCTTTGATAACAGTGTCATACCTACGTTACATGTGCATAAGACGCTGGTGGTGTACAGTCGGTAATTCTGATTCTAATTACACTGACCTCAGGACTTGGACACTATGTAAGTGCTTGAGGTTAAATCTAGACATTTTCTCTGCAAAATCCTGTTGTAGAAACTTTCTAGTTCCTCTACTTTACCTGGGATATTTTGAAGGAGGAGGATCTCCAGCTTTTCCAATATGGATAGGCGGAAAAGTGTAGGTAGTCTCTGAAACACACTTGACAATGTTAAAAGCAAGGGCCTGCTGTTTCAGGTTCCCTCAATGTACTTATATTTACCCTAGTAATTGAAGCTTTTTATTTATTGATGGCCTTATGCAGGACTGACTATATTTTGATAATGTTGATTTTTATAGGTCTTCATGAACTGGGATTTACATATCCATAGGATGAGATGCATAATAACTACTCACCACCTGGATGGTAACAGAATGTGAGACGTCCCAGAGCGCATATCAAACTCTAACAACACAACACTGCTAGGAAAGATAGTTTAATTGAATACACACTTAAATCTAAGCTTAAGAAATGCTTATTAAGCCTGGTCTATGCTTTTATGCCTTGGTATGAGTCGTTAGTTATTCATGTCAGTTTAGTTAGGCCTGATGTTGCGGTATTATGTGTTTCTTATTTTGTTTGCTCCCTTCATTTTATTGATGATCTAATTCTGAATAGGTTCATAGGTGCATAGATTTTTACTAGGCTAATAATCACTGGGGGCCTTGCAAGCCTAGCGATACACTCCAAACCATTTGAGTCCCAAGTATCATGCAGGGGGAGACATGTTAGTAGCCAGGTAGCTAAGTATTTGTAGGGGGAGTTGTTAGTTAGGATAATACTTTTCTTATTGATTGCCTCTGTCCATTAGTGACATGGGGACCAGACCGGAGGTAAATTTATGATTTTACCATCCAATTGTCAAGGTTTTGTGTGAACAGGTCAGGGAATAAACTCTGTTTTTCATGGATGGGAAGCTATTCCATAGTAAGGGATCCTTTGGGACAGATATCTCTCTCCAATACATTCTGTTTATGTCAGAAGTGAAGTTCAGATCCCTGGATCCCAAAGATCATGATATTCACATATTTGGTAAATGTAGCACACACACTAGATTATTTATCTAGCCACATGAACATGTTCTGCTTTCTATTCAGGACAGACTTCACGTCCCTTTAGAATGCGGATTTTGGAACATCTGTAATTATTCAAACCAAGCAGGACTAGGCAGGGCGGGCTAATATATATTCTGTTGCATTTTTTGATTCAGTATACACTGATGAATGATATAATGCCAAAACTGGTCAGTTTATTATTTTGATTTGAGGGCTGCACTATTATGCAGTGATTAATTAGGGCTGCTTTAATAATCAATAAATACATTTACATTATTTTATCTCACAACTGGAGTGCTGGCAGATTTTGTTGGTTCATTGATTTGGTTGCTTTTTGGCTGTTGCGCTTGCCATATGTGCGGAAGCTCTGTTTAAGTCTATCAACTCTGTTTTACATGGATGGGAAGCCTATTCCATAGTAGAGGATTCTTTGGAACACATATCTATCTCCAACACATTCTTTTTATATCAGAAGTGAAGTTCAGATCCCTGGATCTAGTGTTTCTGGTGCTGTTTGTTTTGCACATCTGCAACAGATCCATCAAGGCTGGGTCTGAGGAAGCCCGGCAATGATCCTCTCTCAGAAGCCTGTAGGAGACTGACTACAGATACAGTCTTTAGGCAATCCGTGTAGGACCGGGTATTCATGCCCTGAATTCTCCTGATGGCAAACTATTCCAGCTGTTGCAAGTGTCTGGTTATATACATTCAATGACATGTCTGATAAGGGCCAAGTAGAGTGGTACTATAACTTCCTTTAATCTGACATAGAATGATTTTATATGTCACCCAACTAACACCAATGTGCAAAGAAGAGAGCTGTTTATTCTCAGGAGGTGAGACAAAAGTAGGTGCTATGCCAAGCTGAAGGCTGTAAGTATCTTGAAAACTTTTTCATGAATTGAAGGGAGAGATAAACACATTGACCAGCATATGGGCACAGTGGTCATCCCAGTCATAGTGTGAAGCTCTCTATTTACTGGTCACTCTATTTCCCCATCCTCATTTATGGCCATGAGCTTTGGCTAATGGCTGAAAGAATGAGATATGGCATCACAAATATTACTGGTGCAAATGAGGTTCCCTCTCTGGGTTGCCCAGATTACCTTGCCTGACAAATCAGGAGCTCAACAATCCGAACAGATCTTGGAGTGCAGTCATTGCTGCTTTGGTATTAGAGGGGGTCAGTTTAGGGTTTTAGAAACCTAATGAGGATGTCTTCCAGGTGTCTGCTCTGGAAAGTGTACCAGGCATGGCCTAGTGAGACCCCCCCACCCTTGTGCAGACCCTTGACATTCTGGAGGAATTATAACTCTCAGCTTGTCTGGGAATGCCTTAGGATTCAGCATGATAAGACTAAGTAAATTGCAAAGAATAAGGAAGTCTAGTCTGGCCTGCTTCACTCACTACATCCATCTCAGTCAACACAACAAGCAGATTATAAACGGAAAGGTTAAATGTACCCTGATGCTGAAGAGTATACAAGCAATAAAGTTAATCTTTGATCTGATTGTTTGAATTACGGAATATTTATAAATGATGCAAAGTGAGTTTTTAAAAACCTATTTAAGTAGTACTAGCATGATTTACTGTCTCATTTTTCAAAAAGGGTTAGCGAATAAAATAAAGAACACAGAAACAGTGACATTCCGCTAATAATTGTTGTTGTCTTTTAAGTTGTTAATCATATAGCTTTTTTTATCTAGACACCCTATTATTTCTGAATTAACAAATACTATGAATAGTTGTTTCAATAGTGACATGCTGCAGAAAACCTGCATTTAAAAACGATTTTTTTTCAGAAGTGATAGAAGATAATTTCCAGGTCCCGGCCTCTATAGCAGAACGATATAAAGTCGGGAGAATAATAGGAGATGGAAATTTTGCCTTTGTAAAAGAATGCATAGAAAGGTAAGTAATATTTTATTTTGATTTTAAGTCCTTAAAGTAATGACATGTCTTCCAGAAGATGTTTGCTTGTATCTCAATGCAATATGCCATTAGAAAGTAGTTGGTTTGGAAATGTTGGCAAAAATATGGCAACTGTCCAAAGACAACTATTTGTTTTTACAATAGTCACTGTATAGAGAAATAATTAAATCAGTAAACTCTTAAACTTCTTTTTACAGATCTTGTATTATGTAAACATGATTTGTCCTAGTGTCTAAAAGTAAAATATATTTCATTGTCAGAGTTTAGCATGTGATGTTCATATTTGCAATTTGTGATATCATAGTTACCATTCAAACAAAACCAGAGGTCTTGCATTTTCAAACGGGTTCTATACTTCTGAGACTGTGTTAAAAATGATGCAACAAGGCTTATCTTTTCTTGTGGTATTGTATGAGGAAGTCGGAAGTGTCAGAGAAGTATGTAAGAGTGGTACAGGATATGTACAAGGGTAGTGTGACAGCGGTGTGGTCTGCGTTGGGAGTGACGGATGTGTTTAAGGTGGAGGTGGGATTACATCAAGGATCAGCTCTGAGCCCTTTCCTATTTGCAATGGTGATGGACAGGTTGACAAATGAGATCAGACAGGAGTCCCCGTGGACTATGATGTTTGCAGATGACATTGTGATCTGTAGTGAGAGTAGGGAACAGGTGGAGGAGACCCTGGAGAGATGGAGATATGCTCTAGAGAGAAGAGAAATGAAGGTCAGCAGGACTAAGACAGAATATATGCGTGTGAATGAGAGGGAGAATAGAGGAATGGTGAGGATGCAAGGAATAGAGGTGGTGAAGGTGGATGAGTTTAAATACTTGGGGTCAATAGTTCAGAGTAACGGTGAGTGTGGAAGAGAGGTGAAGAGAGTACAGGCAGGATGGAATGGGTGGAGAAGAATGTCAGGAGTGATTTGTGACAGACGAGTACCAGTAAGCGTGAAAGGGAAGGTCTACAAGAGGGTAGTAAGAACAGCTATGTTATATGGGTTGGAGACAGTGACAGTGACAATAAGGCAGGAGTTAGAGATGGATGTGGCAGAGTTAATGATGTTAAGATTTGCACTGGGTGTGACGAGGGTGGACAGGATTAGGAATAAGTATATTAAAGGGTCAGCCCAGGTTGGAAGGTTTGGAGACAAAGCCAGAGAGGCAACATTACGTTGGTTTGGACATGTGCTGAGGAGGGATGCTGAGTATATTGGAAAAAAGATGCTAAGGATGAAGCTACCAGGTAACAGGAAAAGAGGAAGGCATAAGATAAGGTTCATGGATGTGGTGAGGGAGGACATGCAGGTGGTTGGTGTGACAGAGCAAGATGCAGAGAATAGGAAGAAATGGAAACAGATGATTCACTGTGGCGACCCCTAATGGGAACAGCAGAAAGAAGATGAAGCTCACACCTATCTCTCCAGTGACCTCAAAAGCAACTACAACTGAAGATAAGAAAGCCTGTACTGGTTATTGTTACGTTAGCGCTAGACTGATAGCTGCACAACATTAGCAACAGAAAATTAACGAACTGTGGTAATTGGTGAATTGGAGAGAAGTCACACCAGGGATTTTTTCCTGCGTAGAAGTTAACAAAAACTATTGAGTGGATTTTGAGAAAATGTTCTTATGTATACCTGATGTAATTTAGTTATTTGATCGAAACTTACACTAGACTGCCCACAATCTAATGTCGCACCACCCAATACTAAGTAAACTTAATATGATCGAAACTTACACTAGACTGCCTACATCTAATGTCGCACCACCCAATACTAAGTAAACTTAACATGATCGAAACTTACACTAGACTGCCCACAGCTTAATATCGTACCACACAATACTACCAAGTAAATTTAATGTGACTAAAACTTACACTAGACTGCCCACAGCTATCATTCCATGCAATACTACTAAATAAACTTCATGTGATCGAAACTTACACTATATGGCCCACAGCTAATAGGAAACTTACAGTAGACTGCCCACAGCTAATATCGTACCACACAATACTACTAAGTAAACTTAATGTGATCAAAACTTACACTAGATTGCCCAGAACTAATATTGTAGCACACATACTACTACATAAACTTAATGTGATCAAGGCATGCACTAGACTGCCCACAGCTAATATCATACCACACAAGACTACTAAGTAAGCTTAAAAAAAAACACAGTTCAGATGAAATAATAGAAAACTTTATTAAGTCTCTACAGTAGCTAGTTCATCTGAACAAGGTTTATTACTTTTAATTGTTCAGTGATACAGCCACCTGAGGTTTACTGCACAGGATTATGGGTTATGCACTATTTTTTAGGTGCATATATTAGTTTATACTACTGAAGTGCATGTTTGCTTTATTAGTGTGAATTTATTTTTTATTATTTTTTTTTGCTTCACTACGGCCATTGACTTCAAGCTCCTTTAGGCCCACTTCTTAATAGTCCAATATTTGGAGGAACCAGTGGTGGTGGTATGGTGACACCCAAGGTTGACCAATAATGGGGATGGGGTCTCCCTTCTGGAAGAGCCCTGCATATGGAAAGGCTCCAACTCCTGCATGCAGGTTCTTAGGGCTTTCTGCGCTGTGCAACTTCAAGTGGAAGTAGGCCAGGTAATTCACTTGTCTTGAATGACTGCATGTACATATGTTAGCTATTTTTGTCCATAATAATCTCTTTGGCAGGACAGTTGCTGAGTGATTATGCTGTTCCTTAAATCATGCTCACCTTTGAAGACCCCCCCTCCAAAACTGTAGTTTAGTGGTGTAGAAAACTGTAACTTGCAAAACACAATTCCTAGTGCCCATTACCTCTGCTCACAGAATGCCTGAGCTGAAATCCATCATGTGTAGGGAGCCATATCTGTTCCTTCACAAGAACAAGGTACCGTTTAAGAGAAACCCACATTTTCTTCTAAGAGGTGTTTTCTAGTTGCCCCTGAACCAGTCTATTCATTTCTATTTTATTGTTCTTTTTTGTTCTTTCTGTTCCTTCACTCCTTTTTTTTTTTTTTTTTTTGCCAAAGTAGAAACCAGAGAAGAGACAGCCTTTGTAGCTGTAATGGGATAAAGTTCTGTCTGGAAAATGCTATGGTCAAAGGTCAATCTACTACAGGCATGGGTACTTCCTGCACTTACTTTAAGAACATTCTGGATTGTGACATTTGCATTTTGAGCACTTGGTCATCAGAACATACCTTCACCAAACATTATTGTCTCCGCTGTGATTCCAGGATTCATATTTCCTTTTCTATGGCTTAATTTCAAGACTTTGATTTTTAAACCTTTGACCCGCTATTTTCCTCTTGTTCTTTGCACCCTGGTAAAAAAAAAATAATTAATATCATGTTGGTTTACTAACAGAAAACATAGAGACACTGGAATACAGATGTGATATAATACTTTTTATTGGACTAACAAAGGTTTCCTTTCAAGGCACATCTGGCTATTTAAGCACATTACCTAAAATCAGTAACTAAATAACTCCTGATGAAGGGCTTCCAGTGAAGGGATCATGTCAGCTTGAAAGCTCAAGTAATTGCAAAACCAGTGTTGGTTCAATAAAAGGTATTACATCACATCTGTGTTCCAGTGTCTTTGTGTACCTCCACTGTAGGGATTTTACTGATTGAGATTCAACAGCTACAAGGCCCATTAGGATGTCTGCCTACTGTCAGATATAACAGATATACTCTTACCATACCAATCTGTCTATGAAGGGACCTTCTTTGATAGGTTTCAAATGCCTTCCTGCCATTCCCCCCTGTGCTTGGATGGACCCTATATTCATCTTCGGCAGTTGGAGTTTCCTGTAAACCTATTAAGTATCTTCTTTTCTTCTTCTTTCGGCTTTTCCCAGTTAGGGGTCGCCACAGCGGATCATCTGTCCACTCATGATTGGCAGTGGAGTTTTACAGTGTCAAGTTGCCAGCCCGGCACCCAACCTTCCACAGAAGGCATACACGCACACACGCACACGCACACACACACACACACACACACACACACACACACACACACACACACACACACACACACACACACACACACCTAGGGTCAAGTTTAGAGTGTCCAATCCACCTACCTCTTAAGTATACACGTGTATATTACTTCTTACCAGTTTGTGTCGAATTTGTATTGCCTTGATTTCCAGAAGGTGCATTTACTAGTATTTGAGATCAAGCTGATGGTCTCAGGAATTATGCACACTTTACTCATCTAATGTCATAACACATGGCAGTAATAGATGGACATAGCCCCAAACATGAGAGCTTCTGTGGAAAAAAAAAGTGTAAGATTGGAATTGGTGAAGAAGATGAACACAGTCATTGGAATCTCCCTCACAGTTTTAAGATTACATCTCTCCAAGGTTGCAATTCTTTGAAATCATTTTCTGCTATAGCTTTGCTGGCAGAGTTATCAACCATGGAAAAGATGCCTTTGGTTCCCATTTTTGCCAGATGAAGGTGTAGATAAGATTTTGCAATTGCTTTGTTCGTGTCAGGGATGTATTTACTGTAGCTGCTGGTCTATATGCCAGTGACTGCACAGTGTTCTAAAGACATATAATTAGCATTAATTGGATCCTAACAGGTTTAATACGATGGCCCTCAAGGCCTCACCTGCTGCCCTTTACTCAAATGAAGGTGACTATAAGTTTTTTTTTTTAATTGGTTTCACTGGTGCTTGATTTTGTGTTTGTGTCAGGATGCATTCATTGTTACATCTCGTTTATATGTCAACAACTGCACATTGGATTAAAGGTATATAATTACAATTAAATAGCACCTAACAGGTATATTATATTGGCCATAAAGATTGTTTCTGCTCCACAGTCTATAAAAAGGATAATGCCACCCAGTCTGAGTGATTTTTCTAACAGCTGTCCTCTTTTCACAGGTCGACAGGTAGAGAATATGCCTTGAAAATTATCAATAAAAGCAAGTGCAGAGGAAAAGTAAGTTAATATTAATAAACGTAAGTTAATATTAATAAAAGTAAGTTAATATTACTATTGCAGTCACACAAATGAGTATTTTTTTTACATTTATTACTAAGCTGCTCCTTGCTAAACACTTAAAAGTCAATGTAAGTGATTTACTCCTCTGTAATGCTTATTGAAAAAAATGTATTACCCATCGAATAACTGATTTACACTGGGAATAAGTCTGTTTGTATTTGTACCCGATGTTTTTGCAACAAAGAGAGCTAGAAAAAAGAGGTGTCAGCATTCTTTGTCAGATACAAAGATGGCTATTGTCTTCTATTGTTGGTTAAAACTTATTTTAAAATCTCTGAAACAAGAGTTTATTTTTTTGTGCATTGAGCAGACAGCAGGCCTTGTATTTTGATAAATGTAGTAGCACTTTATTCATTACTAATGAATAACTAATCTCAGAAATGAAAACATCTCACCAGTTACCAAGCATCTGCTGAATATATTCAGACTGTGTTACTTGCATATGAATGTTGTTGACAGCACCTTTTTGTATAAAATGTTATGTGTTTACAAATGCAGTCGCTAGAAGGTGCAAGAGCTGCTGAAAGGAGTTCATACTTTTGTTCCCAGCGTAGTTAACTGTCATTTGAATGTCTGAAGACTTTTTAGACACAGATTCCCCTAAGTGTTGTTCTATTGTCTGTCTGACAGCAGAAATTATACAACTCTTCTCAGCTGTTAAAAGTCCAAAAAGACAAAGAGTGATGGATTACCTTCACATGGGAAATTCACGCCATAAATCAGTTTAGTTATAAATTTACTTACTATCTGAAAGTTAAGCAAGACTTCTTAAGTGAAATATCTCCGTTTACCTGTAGAATCTGCATTACATTTTAATTATACTGTGGTGTTGATTGGCCAGTTTATGCATTTTGTGGATTAATACATTATGTCAATAACAGCAGTATATTCATTCTGGTGATCTTAATATTTCTTCATAGAAGAAATGACATTTCTGAGTAGTTAATGTGTATCACACCCAAGCCAAAATCTTCAAGCTGGGAGCACGATTGATGCTTAGCGTGAGTCAGCCTGATGACGAATTGATATGCTACTGATGTGCATTGCTGAAGCATAGACTTAGAGATAGATGGGGAATGCTGGAAAGGTTGGTCATGGGATGAGATAATGCAGCGCAAAATACTCCTTATCTGCCCAGGGAGGTAGGTTTATACCCATATGTAACTGAGCCCTGGTAGATTTCAAAGATGAAGCCGGCTTGTCCATGAATAAAGGATCAGAGGTGAAGGGACTTCAAGGTGATGTAGTCTAATGCCTTAAAATGAAGGCCTTTACTGATGTACTGGTGCTTCATTTTCTAACATGGATAAAGTAGCAGCTGCCTGTTGTAGAATGGGCAAGCTGCAAATGTAAGAACCCAGACTGAGCTCTGACAAGCACCGTTATTTAAATGTCATGAAAAGGGCTGTCTTGCTGGAAACAGCAGTTTCAGTCTGAGTTCACCAGAAACCCTAGGTTTATCTTGTTCCTCGAATAGTATGATTTTGGAATTGGTTACAAATGTCAGCAAAAGATACATGTGCTGCACTGTGGCTTCTCACATGAGAGAGTTGAAGGGTCATCCCTAGAAGAAGCAACAATTTCAGTAGCAATACTTTTTGGGATTTTCTTTCGGGTAGAAGTACTTTCAGTGAAATATGTCTGTGACAAAAGAAGTGACGTATGTTTTATAACTTGAAGCTGTATAGCACACATAAACATTCCTAAGCACAGCATGCAGTTTTCCTTTGAATCACGTGACATGTGTTTGATTTTCATGTTTTGTTGACTAAACTGAGGCCTAGGATTATTGTCTGGCTGAATGACTTATTCAGAGTTACAAAAGAGGCAAATAGAGGCTGCAGGAATCAAACCTTGTACTATATGCTGCAGCTTATTAACAGCTTATACCCTCAGTCCTCTACAATTAGGCCAATCAGTCTTTTCTGGAAGACTGTTAACCTAGAACACTGAAATCCTGTGAGTTTATGCTTGTAATGAATTTCCATATTTCTGCCCTGGTACTTCTAATGTTCAGGTTGTAAATTTGAAACTCCCAGAGACTATCCTTTCTGTTTATGAGTACATCATTCCATCCGCAGTCCAGAAGACTTACAATGTGTGTGTGTGTGTGTGTGTGTGTGTGTGTGTGTGTGTGTGTGTGTGTGTGTGTGTGTGTGTGTGTGTGTGAGTGTGTGTGTGTGTGGGCACTCTGAATACAGACGAGAATATAACTGGGCATAGAAAAAAAATATACACCTACTGACCATCTCCACTTAGTTGTAGAACTGACAGTATGGCTCAGAAAGACCTAACCATCAAATCTAAGCTGTGTGTAAGGTTTTTGTTGGTTCTGTGGCATATATATATATATATATATATATATATATATATATATATATATATATATATATATATATATATATATATATAAATCCCTGAGTTTAACCAAGGTAACCGTGGATAAATTAGTTGCTTAGGGGCTGGAATAGCCAACCAGGCTGGGTAGGAGTGAGTCCTAATTTTGACTCACTCATCATGGCAGAGGGTGGCAGTGTGATCTGTTACAAAGCAGACTTCTGTGGAAAGAGAAGTACAGATTTCTACGTGTGGTCAAGAAACATGAGCTTGGTTCTACCAAGCTAAATTTATGGCAAGCAGTAATTAAACGGTAGTCTTTTCAGAAGGTTGCACAGAAGTGCTCCTGTGTATGTTGAAGGGAGATGTTGCAGGTCCTCATGTACATAACAAACATGTCAGGTACTAGTGGAAGCTCTGGTAGAGATCTAGGATGATAAACATCTGATAAAAGCCTGATGGCTATCTGAATAACAACCTCTTGTGATTGGCTGTTACTATAAGGAGAGAACAAACGGGCCGATCACATCATAGGGGAGGGTTTATGGATGCCAGGGAATGGGGATAAAAGAAGAGAAAAAAAAATCTATGTTTAAGAGACTAACATTTAGCAAAATGGAAGCAAATTGTTAAAAATCAGGAATTTGCATGTTCTTTGTTAGCACAAATTCTCAACAAGCAAGTCTTTTAAGTACTCAGTTCTGGCAAGCAGTCAAAGTGCTTGAATTGGAAATAAATAAAAATTAGTCCTATAATTAAGGCAGCTGAATTCCAAGAACACTGGCACAGAAACTTTCCCACTGAAGTGAAAAAAAAGAACAGATGAAGAGTCCTCCACAAACTGTGCTGACTAAATGATATGCAAATATCAGCACTGACTGTCTTGCTGTGTGCTTTACAGAACCTTTCTTATACCAACATTTCAGCACAAACTACTGCTGCTAAGAAAAAAAATAGTTGTTTATAAAGCATTGCTTAATAGAATAAACAGCACATACACACTCTTACTTCAGCATGACAGCTTAATTTTACTACTTGAAGTATGCACAGCCTACTTGGCAGGAAACAGGCAACTCCAAACTTGGCAGCATGTGAGCGATTTTGTCTCAGGCTGAACTTTGCTGAACCAAGTCGGGAATGTCCATAACGTAGATTTTCAAGTCCGAGAATGCTGAAACATTGTGTAGGCACCAATGCCTCATTTCCAGCAGACCAGTCCATAAGTCTCTTTTTTAGATACATAGTACAGTAGTTTTCTTCCTTTGTGCTGGCTAGAGTATGATATTTTAGCTCAGCGGTTTAAGGCTGGGAGCGGCTAACAGGCTGTACAATGTACATGTCAACTTCATTTCCCCTGTTGCTGTTTGCAAACTGTGTAGACCACGCTGCTGGGTTACCTCTACAAAAAAGGACATACGTATAGTGTTTATTTGGTTAAAAAGTAAATAGATTATTGCAGACTGCAGAAGGCATATTGAAAAATACAGCCATTTATTTCTTACACTAGCAATTTAGGTCTGCTTGACAAAAGTGTTTTGTGAAAGCACTAGGATGTTGTTATGATTCAGTATGCCCTTTTAACATGCCTCACTGATTTTCAACAAAGTTACCCAATAACAGGAGGTTTTGTAAAATGTTACTATGTAAATTGATAAACCTCAATCACTAATGTATTATGGCAGCAGGCTCTGTTTACCTTATCCTGGCAGCAGTGTTTGTGTTTCAGCAGGCTGGATACCGAACTGGGAAAACATTGTGTTCAGTATAGTACTAGTGTGCTCAGTACAGTACAAGCTTCTGTTGATAGTGCAGCAGTATCGTCATCTGCGTGACAAGTGGAGAAGTGGCAATTGTGATAACAATAGGAGACACTTCTTTTAGGTTTATAGATATTGTATTAAACTCATAAAACAGCAAAACCTCTTGTGTAGTTCCACAGAGTCAAGTCGAATTCATGCTTCCAAAATGCAAAACTTTAAATCCAGATCATTTGAACAACTGAATTTATTGACTAAATCACAAAAAAGACTGTTAAGCGCTTTCATCTCTCAACAACAAGCTAAGGTTCCTGATGAAGTCCCCTTGCTTGTTGTTTAGGGACGAAAGCACTTAACAGTCTTTTTATTTTTTTGTGATTTAGTCAATAAATTCAGCTGTTCAAATGATCTAGATTTAAAGTTTTGCATTTTGGAAGCATGAATTCGACTTGACTCTGTGGAACTACACAAGAGGATTTGCTGTTTTATGAGCATTTCTGTTTACCTCTTTGTTTGCTGGTATGGTGTACTTGTATTAAACTGTACACCCCCAAGTTCCCTTGCTGCCAGAAAATATAAGCTGATGCTGCAAAAATAACTGGATTCTTCTTATGGCAGTTTAACTCTGTTAAAATTATCACTTTTGGAAATTGCACTAAAACCTCATTTTATAGAATCAGGCTTGGGAGATGGTAGTAGAAATACTTAAATGAAGAAGATTAAAATGTTTCCAGACATCTGTCCCATAACATCTGCATGCACTGACCTAATGTTACTTAAAAGTGACAGTCTTTAGTAGCAGATGATTCATCTGACATAGCGGAGGACTGGGCCCACTAAATGTAACCTATAGAAGCAGCCCTCACAGAGAGTGATGTGACACAGCTTCCACACCAATGACACCAATCCTGATGCTCCTGACTGGATCACGGTAAAGGGAACTCACTAATGGCATACTGGTGGGTGGGGGGATCTGTATTATCCATTGGTGCTGACTATGACTACATGTCTGCCATAAAGAACCAAAGTCGTTGTCATGTAGTAGGTCTCAGAGTTCCGTATAGGGGAGATCCTGCCTATTTCCATGCTTTGTTAACTAATTTGCCAAACTGGGCTGAAACCCATTTTTCAGTGGAGGCCCCAAAGCACTGCCTGTTTAAGTGATTTCCTCACAGTCGCACAAAAATCATTTCTAATTTTGAGTCTAAAAAAGTCCAGGTCCCTCTTTGCTCTACACTGAAAGGATCCGTGACAATGGATATCTATGATAAATAATACTGAGTCATATTCATTCTTCAAAAGAACTTTAACCATCCTGTGTGCTGTTGGTAAACATTTGACATTTTGCCCATTTCTGCCACATTTTGCACATTTCTACCACATTATGTTCCACAACCTGGATATGGAATCTTGAGAGCTGTAATCATTCTGTACTCCTCTATTCAAAAACTGAAAAAAATGCACCTCTGCTTATACATTTCAGTTGGTCATCATTGCAGGGCATGTGAAATAATGCTGAAGATGAGCACTCAGTCAAAACTGCCAGTCCAGTCTGTAGCGGGTAAGGATGTGTCCTGCCAATGCCTCAGATGGAGTCCATACTTTAATCATAACTTCTCTTACGTATCACAGTGCAGGCTTTTGGGGATAGGCCTGCCACTAACAAGTGTGGCCTGAGTGTTGATCACAGGGATGTAATATCTGGGAGAATATATGTTCCAACTAAAGACCTCTCCCAAAAACAAATAGGGAAATATTGTGGGTGAACATAAACATTAGTAACAAAGAAAAGCAGTTTGAAAAATGTCATCTGTTCCAATGAATGCAAGTCCTTCTAGCATAATAAAAAGGGTGTGGACTTTTCCAGGAGAGATGAGGTCACAAGTTCATAGGTTCGTAGGTTCATAGGTTTATACTAGGCTATCTGCCCTAAGGCATTTATAAGCCTAGCCCGAAGTTTTGTGGCTTACGCCACCCCTTATGTTAAGAAATACTGTGCCCATTAGTTTGTTGTGCCTCTGTCCAGCAGTGACACAGAGATGATTCCCTGGGTAAACCTACGATCTCCCATCCACCGGTCAAGATTTCTCTTGAACAGAGCCAGCGAGGTGCTCTGCCTCACATGGACCAGGATTTTATTCCACAGCATAGGGAGTCTCTGGGTGACAAATCTATCCCTCCAGCATGTCCTATTTATATCCGTGCTAAGGTTTAAGTCGCTTGCTCTAGTGGTTTTGGTGGATTTGGATTTTTTGAGGTGGAGCATGTCCATTAATTCCTGGTTGGACATGGCCTTGTATGTCAGGCACATGTCACCTCTGAGCAGATGGTATGCGACTGAATAGAGCTGGAGTTTCTTCAGTCTGGCAGCATATGACAGATTTTGGAGTCCCTTTATCCTTTTGGTGAGGAACTTTTGGGGTCTCTCCAATTGCTGCAGGTGTCGGGTGAGATACATCCCGAATGGGGCATTGTACTCGATCATTGGTCTGATAAGTGAAGAGTACAGGGGAACAATGACCTCACTTGATCTGGATGTGAATCCCTTCATGATCAGGTGGGCAATGTAGAAGGTCTTTCTAACCACTTTAGCAATGTGAGTGTCAAAAGAAAGGCCACTGTCAACCTGGGTCCCCAGGTCCCTGATAACCTCTTCTGTGCTTAATGGATTGCCACCTATATGGTAGCTTGGGGTTACCTTGTTTTTCCCGAAGGGTATGACTATACATTTTTTGGCATTTAACTTCAGGCCATGGCTCTGGCACCAGTTATCAGTTTCCGTGAGACCCCTCTGAAGGATATCTGTGTCCGATGTACTTTCTACTATGGCGCTCAGTTTGCAGTCATCTACAAGAAAAGACATGCTTATTTACTGGGTCTGAATTTTTTATTTCTAGCTGGCACTTTGTACCTTCCTATATCTTCCTTTTCTCCTAGCCTGGCCATCATATATTCCAGACACCATTTACCTTCTTGCCCTTTCCTTTTCTCACAGCCCTAACACATCCTTTAAGCTCTAACAGTCTGTGATTAACTCACATAGCAAGTTCCACCTATCCTCTACGCTTCAGAAACCTCATCCTATGTAAAACAAGGGGATGCATATTATACTTGACATCAACAGCTGCCTGTAGGGCAGTTTTAAGCCTCCTTACACCTTCATAAATGTAGCTGCCATGGCATTTGCTCGTTATTCTTATAATTAACTTAGTATAACCTTAAGCCATGTTTGCAAGATCTATCTAGCTAGCTAGCTACCTTTGTGGCCTGGTTGTAGCTCAGAATGGTCCAAGATAAGGCAGTTCACTTACCTAGTTAACAGAAGAGAACATTAAAGTCAGTAATTTATTAATGAGCCAGAGTGTATACACTTCCGTTTACCTTTTGTTGCTGTAGCACCTATTGCAAGTTTTTTTTACAGGATCAGTTTATGAAGGCCTAATCAAGTCATCTTTCTTACTGGTGCTGGAACAGTTCACATTAAAGATGACATAGTCAAGGAGTATGCATTTTCTTTTGCTATGTTTTCTATTAGAGCCATTGTCAAACTCAAAGAATAAAAAGTGGGTGCATGTTGGAACTAGGTGGGACACTATTATTGAAAAAAATGAATGGGAGATGATATATGGAATTTTTCAAAATGTGTGATACTTGAGACTTATAAGGGATTCAAACACGGGTAGCTAAAAGCAATTCAGTAGAGACAGACATCGAGATGCTTCCTCTGGGAGTAGATCATAAAATGTGGACACATCTGCTTATCAGGGGTTGCCACAAAGATAACCAAATATGCATTTTGAACAGAAGTCTTAATTGTGACTACATGAAAAACAGCTACCTAGTTGTTTGAATCAATGCAGAAATATGATGAAGTCAAGCAGTGGGTGTTCCTCACCTTGCCCATACCACTGTTACAGTGTTCATTCCTGACATTTATTGCCAGCAGTTACAATATCTGCGTCAACGGGAAAAGCCGAAAGATGATGATGATGATAGCTCTTGACAGATTGTAGGTCTTTTCAGTATGAGTAATTACGTGATCTTTAGCATGCCGATTTATTGCTGCAACATTGAAAGAACGACTAAATGGAGTGTACTTCATGAATACAAGTCCAAGGTAATTTGACACAAATGAAAACAGATCCATAACGTTCACATCCCCATCTTCTTTACTTTTTAACCCTTGCTACTGTAAGGCTTTGTTAAAAAACATGTTTTTCTATCCTCTGCTTTTTTACTGTTCCCTCAGTTAATTTAACTTTTATCGCCTTTGAAATCACTGATTCGGTAACAAAACTGCAGAATTGCATATAAATATATGCACCCTTACAATCAATTTAAAATTCAAAAATAATGGGGGTGGGTCAAAGATGCAAAATTGTAAACAATAAGAACATTAAACTCTAATGAATGATATTATTAATTCACTATAATCATCAGTGATTTACCAGAAAATCAGAAATTTTATGAGGAAAAAGCCAAAATATGAGGTAAAATCAGGCACATTTCAGATGCATGAGATATGGGTCTCATCACTCTGTCATGCTGCAGATTTCATGTTGTTTCTAACACGTTTTGCAAGCCTGAATATTTACTACAAGGCAGACGTAAGGGACACTTTTGCAAATCTGCAAAAATTACTTTGTTTTTTTATTTCTGTGGAGGACTTCACCTCACCCCAACACACATGCACAGAGACCTCCTCTGCCTTCTATCAACAATTCCAGTCTCACATAGACCTACTACAACAGCAAACCAAACACATAAACACACAAAAACATACTCGGAGGCTCTAAATAAAAATCTGCCTAAGTAGCAGAGACCTCCAAAGCAGACACCCAAGCAACCGCTACCCCAAAACAAAACACGTGCAACACATAGCTCACAAAGCCAGTGTGCCGAACAGTCACAGCCCTTAAGGCTAAACAACACACCTGATACACTTGTAATAGGGAGTCTATCGTCAGGCACACTGACGTCCCGCTCACCAGGCTGAATAAGGAGAAGGTCACGGTGAGCTGCCTGTCGGGCGCTAGGATCCACCACATAACACAAGCACTCAGGTCACTCCAAGGCAAGTACAAATATGTCTCAGTCATGGTCCATGCTGGTGTGAATGACCTGAGATGTACCTCCCTGGACTACCTGAAAAGAGACATAGAGGAGCTCTCTGAGCATGTAGCCCAGGCCGGTATGACCCTGACCTTGAGTAGCATCCTACCCTCACCAAGAATGATGCCACAATATGAAGACAAGATGATCAATTTCAACAATTGACTTAAGTATTGGTGTCATTTAAAGGGGATCCAATGCCTGTCAGCCTGGGATGACATGCTCGACAAGCCATATTGTTTTGCTAGGGATGGCTTGCACCTGTCACCTCTGGGCTTTCAGATATTGGCAAAGGCTCTTGCCACCCCCATAGTGCCTTTTTTAGGCAAAGCTCAAAAGACAAACCCACCTCCATAGGTATCACAAGGGAAAAGAAACTAAGGGTAATGCTACTCAATGCCAGAAGTCTAAACCTCAAGATGCACGCACTCGAAACTCTCCTCAGCATGGAGAGCATCGATATCTGTGCAGTAACAGACACCTGGTTCAAGGCTCCCGAGAGCACCCCAGCACTACCAGGTTATACCTCATACCATACTTTTCAGCCCCAAAACTCAGACCGAACCACAAAAGGAGGGGGAGTATCAATATTCGTCAAAGATACCCACACCTCCAGGTTGGTGGCACAGCACGAAGCATCAGAAACTATCCATGTGCAACTAACAGTGGGTAAAACTGCCTTCCAGTTTATAGCCTGCTACAGACCACCCTCCCAAACCCAGGAACCTCACTCAACCTTCCTGAGAACACTGGAAAATATGAACGTCTCCTCAAACACCATTATATTGGGCGACTTCAACTACCCAAACATAGACTGGGAGCATTACTCTAGCTCCAACACCCTAGCCCAAAGGTTCCTAGAATTTATAAACTCAAATGCTATGGAACAACTTGTCACCACTCCCACAAGAGAGGAAAACATACTGGACCTGATCATCACCAACATGGGGACTCTATGCTCCAGACCAGAAGTGTATCCCTCACTGGTAAGATCAGACCATAAATTAATCTCACTGGATATCCACATCCCAACCCAACCCCCTGCCCAGAAAACCACAGTGAAAAACTTCTCTAAAGCAAACTTCACACTCCTCAAAACTGAGGTGGAATCCTTCAAAGCCCCCGGGCCTGTGGAAAATACGGCCCAGACTGCAGAATCCTTTATAAATGCATTCTATGAACACCTTCAGGAATGCATGGATCATGCAATCCAAAATAAAACCAAGACCCAATCCCCCAAAGGCAGGAATCCTGTCTGGTGGACCCCAGCCATAAACAAACTATACAATAGAAGGAGGAAGCTACTGCATGATAGAGCAAAATCCCTAAAAGGGAAGGCATCTCTGATCAGTAGTAGCAAAAAACTACGGACACTCATAAAATCATCTAAGGCCAGCTTCGAGAGAAAAATTGCACAAGACACTAAAGATAATCACAAGGCTTTCTTTAGTTATGTTAGGAACCTGGGTGGAAACTCCCAGATATGCTCAGAGTTAGTCCAAAATGACAAAAAATACACTGAACCCACAGACATTGCCAACATCCTGGATGACAGGTTCAGAGCAAACTTCTCCTCCCCCTCCCCCCAAAAGAGCAATTATCTATCCCAGCAGAGTGCTGCCCCCCTGACATCTCAGATGCTCAGGTGAGAGCCGCCCACTCCAAAGCAAAAAACACAGCATCAATGGGACCAGACGGTGTCCTGGGCTGCGTCCTACATGAACTCCAAGAAGAGCTAAACCCCAACATAAAGCTACTGTTCAATCTCAGCCTTACTACAGGATATCTACCCAAAGAATGGCGTACAGCAGCAGTGGTCCCTCTCCACAAAGGTGGTGCCTCAACGGATCCTGGAAACTATTGCCCTATAAGCCTGAGTAGCTTGGTCTGCAAAGCTATGGAGTGGATCATCATGGAACTCATAAATAAAGATATTGGGGACCTACAGACACTGGATCCTACCCAGCTCGGCTTTGTTAAGGGCAGATCCTGCCTCTTAAACCTGGTTGATTTCTTTGAAACAGTCACCAAGGCCATTGACGAGGGGAAGGTGGTCCACACAGCCTACCTGGACCTCGCAAAAGCCTTCGATACAATACCCCACTCGGGCATCATAGATAAGCTATCCAGCTTAAATATAAACCCCTATGTCACTAGATGGGTTGCAAACTGGCTCAAGGACTGAACCCACATGGTCAGAATTGCTGGAGCCATGTCAGACTCCAAACCAGTTACAAGTGGCGTCCCACAAGGCTCAGTCCCGGGACCTCTCGTGTTCGGCGTATATTTCTCAGAGATACAGGCCAACACGGGAGGACTGTGACTGACCAAGTTCGCAGATGACTGCAAACTGGGCGCCATAATTGACTCTCCAGCTGACACAAGCATCCTCCAAAAGGGTCTCATAGAAACAGATAACTGGTGCCAGAGCCATGGCCTCAAGCTAAACGCCAAAAAAGTGTATAGTCATCCCCTTTGGCAAAAACAAAGTGCCCACAAATTACAACATAGGCGGTAATCCATTAAGTACGGAAGAAGTAATTAGGGACCTGGGGACCCAAGTTGATAGCAGTCTCTCATTTGACAACCACGTGGCCAAAGTGGTTAGAAAAACCTTCTATATAGCCCACCTAATCATGAAGGGATTCACATCTAGATCAAGGGAGGTCATTGTGCCTCTTTACTCATCCCTCATCAGGCCCATAATTGAATACAATGCCCCTTTTGGGATGTACCTTACCCGACACCTGCAGCAACTGGAAAGACCCCAAAAGTACCTCACCAAGAGAATCAAAGGGCTCAAACAGATGCCATATGCTGCCCGGTTAAAGAAACTCCAGCTCTACTCTGTTGCATACCGCCTGCTTAGAGGCAATCTGTGCCTGACGTATAAAGCCATGTCCAACCCGGAATTAATGGACATGCTGCACCTCAGAAAATCCAAATCCCATCGAGCTACGTGCTTGAGGGACTTGAACCTCAGCACTGAAATAAATAGGACATGCTGGAGGGACAGATTCATAACCCAGAGGCTCCCTTCACTCTGGAATAGAATCCCAGTCCAAGTTAGGTAGAGTCCCTCACTGACTCTCTTCAAAAGAAATCTTGACGAGTGGATGGGAGATCGTAGGTTTACCCCGGGTATCACTTCTGTGTCACTGCTAAACAGAGGCACAGTAAACTAACCTCGAAAAAGGGCATAGTAAAACATTTAAAATGGGTGGCAAAAGCCAAACACACTCTGGCTAGGCTTACAAATGCCCTAGGGCAGATAGCCTAGTATGAACCTATGAACCTATGTATAACCACCTACATGGTCACTGCATCTCAGGGAAAGGGCTGCAGTCAATTTGAAGAATCAGGGACTTGCACTGTAAGTGGTAGTTATTCAGAGAATCCTGGTTAACATATTAATATTAAACAAAATGGGTCCTGAACTTGTATGAGAGGCTTTGGAGTCTTAATTTATCTCTGGTTTACTGTAGGTAAATGTATCTCTTTTAAGAGCGTGCTAGCACTGTTCAACAATATATGCCATTCACTGCTACTATATTATTTTAAGTTATTTTTCTCATTATAGGAACATATGATACAGAATGAAGTATCAATCCTAAGAAGGGTAAAACATCCAAATATTGTCCTTTTGATTGAAGAGATGGACACCCCAACTGAACTATACCTGGTCATGGAGCTAGTTAAGGTGAGTAATTCAGAAAAAGAAGCCATCGGCTGCAGATTTTTAACATATATTATACATGCAGGTTTAACAACTCAAGAACGTTTTATTTTTATGTCTTTATTTTCTGAAAGGATGTTTTGAGCAGGTAATTATTATGAACTGAAATGTTACTAGCATTTTCTTAAAAGGATGTTTCCAATTGCTTTTGAAGCTCTGTCATTTCTATGTGACCTACATTTTTTGCTTGTTTTCTTTAAAATTCTTGAAACTAATTTTTTTTCTAAAGAGATCTAATATGCATAGTAATGAATTCTGTTTTATAACCTCATTCTTCTCTGTTTTCTGAATAAAATCAGCATTCCATTGTAACTACTAAAGATGTAATAGCTATTTATTTTACTCCTGTGTCATAAAACACAATGTTGAATAAAGGCTAATATAGTTCAGTGTAGTATGGTATGGTATGGTATGGTGTGGTATAGTATGGTATGATATGGTATGGTGTGGTATGGTATGGCATGGCATGTTATTGTATGGTATGATATGGTATGGAACCGTGTGATATTGCATGATATGGTATGGTATAATATGGTATAGCATAGCATGGTATGATATGGTATGGTGTGGTATGGTATGGCATGGCATGTTATTGTATGGTATGATATGGTATGGTATGATATGGTATGGAACAGTGTGGTATTGTATGATATGGTATGGTATAATATGGTATGTCATAGCATGGTATGGTATGGTATGGTGTGGTGTGCTATGGTATGATATGGCATGTTATGGTATGGTATATTATGGTATGATGCGGTTTGTTTTGCCGTAGCATGGCATGGTATGGTATGGTGTGGTGTGGTGTGGTATGGTACGATATGGCATGGCATGTTATAGTGTGTTATGTATGGTATGATGTGGTATGGTATTATATGGTATGGTGTGGTATGGAATGGTTCCGTATGGTGTGGTATGGTGTGGCATGGCATGGTATGGTATGATATGTTATGGTATGGTATGGTATGATATTATATGGTATGATATGATATGGTATAGTATGATGGGTCTACTTCAAAAGAACAAAACCCCACATTACCAAAGATGAAATAAATGAGACAACATTGCTGAAACTTCAGTTTCATGAACAACTGGAATGCCAAAAGATTTCACGTGGTAAGTATCCAATTGGACACCATCTTACAATGAAACACACCGCACTACTTCAAACCCACAGTCCCCAATGTGGAGAGATGCACCCCCAAACCCCCCTAACTAAACATACAAACTCTGGGATCACACTACAGTGGGGAAGAGGACAAGTTCCCCTTGTTGCCATCTGGTTATTTACCCTGTGAAAGCCTTCAGCATTCTGGTAGTTCATGAAACTAAAGTTTTGGTGATGTCGGCTCAGTCATTTCATGTTCAGTAATATGGCATTTTGGCCTTTTCAGGTAGACCCAGTATGATTTGGTATGATATGGTATGCTATGGTATGGTGTATTGTGGTATGATATAGTTTGGTATGGTATGATATGGCATGGTATGTTATGGTATGGTATGTATGATATGGTGTGGTATGGTATTCTATGGTATGTTATGGTATGGTATAATATGATATGATATGTTATAGTGTGTGCTATGGTATGGTAAGGTATGATATGGTATGGTAAGCTATGGTATGGTACATTATATTATGGTATGGTATGGCATGATATGGTATGGTGTGGTATGGTATATATAGTATGGTGTGGTATAGCATAGTATGTTATGATATGGTATGGTATAATGTGGTATGGAATAATAAATATGCATTAGGCATTCGGTGATCACAAACTTTTTTTTGTAATTCAGAAATGTCATTTCATCATTTGGAAATGAAATGCACAATTTTCCAGTGTGGCCCCCTAAAGATAAAGACTTTACTTCTATTAGTCAGTATTAAAATGTGGGCAAATGGGATTTGAACCCCGATTTCACATTTTGCAGTCTAGTACCTTTCATGATGTGTATTTATGTCTTCAGAGTATTGTGAGTGATAACATCTCAACATACAATGGATTACTACTCAGAAAAATGACAATCTATATAACAGTATTGTTGTGATTGCCATCCTTTGACTAAGACCTAACAGAAAGGCAGGATCACTTTGCTGCACATAGAAGTAGCTCTGCCATTAAGAACCTTCCTTGATGGATCCTATGTTTGGCTTTATCCTTTCTACCAATCAATGTTTTACATAATTTTCCTGAAGCTGCCATGGCCATGGACAGAAGTGTACCTGTGATGATGCACTATCTGATGTCTCATGTTGATTGCACTAACATACACCATTATCACTCCCACCAATTCCTTTCTATCCCTTGCAGGGAGATTTCCATCTATAACCACTGATAAGAAAATCTTTCATCTGCTGTTTTAATTAATTAAAAAATAGAACAATGGAAAGAGGTTCCACATGAGACCAGTGGAAGGTTCCCTTCACAAATGGCATGAGGTTCAGCACCTGAGGTTTTCCTTGGAGGACTGAGTGGGGCATAGTCATCCTAAATCATACCTCTCAACCTCTCAGCACAAAAAATCTGGACAAAACCAAAAGTAATGTGGAGACAAAGACCCACAAATAGGGACAGATTTTAAATATTGTTCTTATAAACTTAGAAAGTGACTGGAATAATAGATTTTTATGTATTTTCTGAAGGACATGAAGTCTGAAACTCGGATGTCTGTCATTATTTAGTGATTTAAATCCACCATGACTTGCTAGAAAATCGCATATTTTATGAGGAATAAACCAAAAAATCAGAGGCAAAAATATGGACATTTTGTGAAAATCTGAACAGTTGAGAGGTATGTCCTAAATGTAGGTCTTTGTTATCTGCCACTGCCTAATCCTTTCAGGGGTGCAGGGATCATCTCCAATTATTTCTGATATGATATTTCATTTCCATGGAGGACATGAGGTCTAGGAGAGATGCCGTTCCAGTTCCCACATGGAGGGGGTGGTACATACTGGGATGTTTTGTCACCTTTTATCCAGCTGATCTACTTAAAGTGCTTCCGCTCAAATTACTTGACATATGGATCTGACTTAGTTGGTCTTTCACAGTACACAACTGCTGCCTCTTCTTATATGTCAGTACAATTCAGAAAGTTCTCTCTCTCTATCTCCTTCTCTCTCCCTCTCTCTATCTCTGTCTGTCTCTCTCCCTCTCTCTGTCTCTCTCTCTCTCTGTCTGTCTCTCTCTCACTCTGTCTCTCTTTCTCTCTCCCTCTCTGTCTCTCTTGCTCTCTCTCATTCTCTCCCCTCCCTCTCTTGATCTCTCCCTCTCTCTCCTCTCCTCTCTCCTCTCCCTCTCTCTCTCTCTCTCTCTCTCTCTGTCTCTCTCTCTCTCTCCCTCTCTCTCTCTCCCTCCCTCTCCCTCTCTCCCTCTCTCCCTCTCTCCCTCTCTCTCTCTATCTCTCCCTCAGCCCCCCCCCCTCCTGCACTTGATGGTGCACCTGCCTCTATCTAGCACATACTCTGGCATTGCATGACAGACTAGGAGGGAGGCTGCATATTCCTGTATTCCACTGTTGTTTTCTGGTGATCATATAGCTTGAATCTGTATCCTAACGATCTTCATGACATTGCTTAGTGTTCCTCATTAGTAGCTACACCTCAGCTAACAAGAGTATTGATCTTACACTTTTCATCAGAAAACAGTTAAAGTAAAGTGGGAGGTAAATCTCTAGCAACCACCATCCGGAATATCAGCATGACAGTCTGTCCCACTTCTGAGGATTTGTTGAATGACTGTTACTACCCAGCCCACAAGAAGCCTCTTGGCAAACAAATAAAGGCTAAGACATTCTGTGTCAAGGGTAGATGGGACTTCCCCACATCCTCCCACACCTTTTGTCCTAGGGGGATGATTCAGACCTTAGATGTGCAAGTGTTTTTTTGACATCTGGTGGAGCTTGTGGTATAGGAGCACACCCTTTAATGAGCATAGTTTGGTACCACTACCAAGCCTCACATAGTCCTGAGAGTCTACTGGTGACTGGAGATAGCTACATCCTTTCTGTGAGCCAGTTGGCAATCCAGCGGGTGATGTAGGGGTTTATTCCCAGTTTATTTAGCTTTTCTACCATGCCTGAGTGAAGGTTTGTGTCAAAAGCTTTGGCCAGATTGAGGTATGTGGTATATACTGTTTTAACTTCATTCATTGCTTTAGTGACCTTTTCAAAGAAGAACACTAGGTTAAATAAGCATACCCTGCCTTTAATGTGTCTAAACTGAGACAGGCCCAGTGAATGAAGGTTCCCTTTATCCTTACTGATTAGGTCCATGAGAAGTCTTTCCAAGGCTTTGCATATGAGGCTGGTCAGATGTATGGGTCTTTAATTGACTGGGTATGTGGAAGATCCTCCCGTAGGCAGAGGAATGATTGTAGCGATTCTCCATTCTTAAAGTGTGTCCCAGCTTGAAGAACAATCATCATGGACTGATGGGTCCTAATCCTGATAATAGAAACCCAAATGTTAAAATTATGGGGTCCTCTCCAGTAAACATTAGTAATGAGTTGGTCACCATAGACCTCTTGGGACTGGCCAAGTCTCATCTCCTCAGAGTTGTTTTATAACCTGTAACTCATTTGGAGAGTGTTTTCTCCCATATTCCTTTGTTGTAAAAAGGACAAATGACTTCCATTCCATTCAGGGCCTCACCCTTTTCAGATATGTATGTCAGATTTCTAATGATGCCTGTTCAGCAGTTGTTCCTCTGTTGCAGCAATGTGCCTGGATGACGTTGCTGGCCCAATGTGCCTGGATGATGTTGCTGGCCCAATGTGCCTGGATGACGTTGCTGGCCCAATGTGCCTGGATGACGTTGCTGGCCCAATGTGCCTGGATGACATTGCTGGCCCAATGTGCCTGGTTGATGTTGCTGGCCGTTGGGCCTGGATGACGTTGCTGGTTCAATGTGCCAGGATGACGCTGGCCCAATGGGCCTGGATGATGTTGTTGGCCATTGGGCCAGGATGACGTTGTTGGCCCAATGTGCCTGGATGACGTTGCTGGCCCAATGTGCCTGGATGATGTTGCTGGCCCAATGTGCCTGGATGACGTTGCTGGCCCAATGTGCCTGGATGACATTGCTGGCCCAATGTGCCAGGATGATGTTGCTGGCCATTGGGCCTGGATAACATTGCTGGCCCAATCTGCCAGGATGACATTGCTGGCCCAATGTGCCTGGATGACATTGCTGGCCCAGTGTGCTTGGATGATGTTGCTGGTCCGATGTGCCTGGAAGATGTTGCTGGCCAAATGTGCCTGGATGAAGTTGCTGGCCCAATGTGTTTGGATGACATTGCTGGCCCAGTGTGCCTGGATGATCTTGCTGGCCCAATGTGCCTGGGTGATGTTGCTGGCCGTTGGGCCTGGATGACATTGCTGGCCCAATGTGCCAGGATGATGTTGCTGGCCCAATGTGCCTGGATGACGTTGCTGGCCCAATGTACCTGGATGATGTTGCTGGCCCAATGTGCCTGAATTACGTTGCTGGCCCAATGTGCCAGGATGACGTTGCTGGCCCAATGTGCTTGGATGATGTTGCTTGCCCAATGTGCCTGGATGATCTTTCTGGCCATGATGAAATCTCTTTAGTACATGACTGTGTAAAGATCCCACAGTAAAGATTTCTTTGGTTCATTCTGATATGCCTTACTAGTTGATCTCTTCTCTGTGGTGGAAGATGTCTTTCAGGAAAAGAAAAGTTTTGTGTTCAACCACTTGGATTACTCAACCATGAGGATTCACTGGTGTGAGCATTGGCTTGGATGCTTCTTTGGTTACCTGCCCTGGAAATCTCTTTAACTGAGAGTCATCTGTTCTCCCATTCCAAAGATTTTCATTTGGACACTGATTAGTGTCCTTGATTCATATTTATGAAGGAATGTAGGAGGTCATAGCTTTGGCAATTTGGATTGGTAAACAGTGGAGGGTCTACTCTTGGGCAACCCTGAGTTTCTCTGGTCTTATGGCAGTCACAGTTGTCATGTGACTATTCACATATCTGAGGATGTGAGAGTTGCAACCATTTATGTGCTGTCAGTATGTATAAAGCGGTAACACCCTCACATACCTTCTGTAGGCATCACTCTCCATATCCTCCTGTTCTAGAGTGTTGGATGATTCCAGCTAATGTAAATGTGGGCCTTCCTTTCCACAGCAGAACACGTTACAGCTTCTGACAATGCCCAGTTCACTAGCAAATTGGGGGTGGGGGTTCTCCTGTGCTGCTCTCTTGTTAGGGTCTGCAGATTCCCAAAAGCAGGGACTTCACATAAATCAGATAGGACTGCAAGCAATTCTTTTCATCATTACAGACCTGAAAATGAACTGAGACCAGTACTTCTGCCGTCACCAAACAACCAAGCTGTGGTATAATATATGAAAAGTATGGCAACCCACTCTGACATCCCTCTGCACAGCAATTATGCAGGTCGGGCAGGACACCATAGACTGAGGCATAACTGACAGTGACTCATATCCTAGGGATGTGAACTCACTACCGAACTCCTTTAGCTAAAGCTTCAACCACCTCCTTGCAGTAAGGATAAGAAACTCCATTGTACTCAAGGACTTACAGCAGCAAGGAACCTGCAAAGTCGACCTTGTCACTGCACACTAAAATGCTTTCTTTTCCTTTTTCTGCTTGGCTCAGAAAGACAAGGGGAGTTAATGGTTAATGCAGTCTGGCTTCCATGGTCGAAGCCTGTACACCATTTCAACATTCCCTCTGATTCCTCACCTTATCTCAAAATTCAGAACAGAAAGCTCAGAGCTCATGCTGGTAGGTGGGAAAGGTGTTGATTTGGCCTCTGAAATCCCTTGCACTGCAGCAGACTGTCCCAGTACCAGCCGAGGAAGCCCTCCTTATCTGGGATGATAGCTAGATCCTTACTTGCATCCTGTTCTCCTGCCAGACCTCCCAGTGGGAATGATATCATCAGGTAGTTTTTGCTTACTTGGTATAATCTGCTAAGAGAAACAGGTTTCCCATCTGGGCAGAGATGGGTCAAGAGGTGTCTCACCAGTTTTCCCATCTCGGCAGGTTCCTCATCTGAGTGAAAAGGTGTCTCATGCTGAAGAGGATCCTTATCTGGGTGCAGAGGTGCCACATGCTGAACAGGTTCCTTATTTGGGCAGAGAGGTATCTAATGCTGAACAGGTTCCTCTTTTGACTGTAGAGGTATCTCTTGCTGTTCAGTTTCCTTGTCTGGGTACAGAGGTGTTTCGTGTTGCCCCGTTTATTTATTACAGACACCTCTTTGATTTATGATACACTTACTCCATGGTCAAGATGCTTGTTGGTTGTCTGTGGTGTATGTGTGTGTGTGTGTGTGTGTGTGTGTGTGTGTGTGTGTGTGTGTGTGTGTGTGTGTGTGTGTGTGTGTGCACACACACACAAGTGTATCTATGTGTGTGTGTGTGTGTGTGTGTGTGTGTGTGTGTGTGTGTGTGTGTGTGTGTGTGTGTGTGTGTGTGTTTGTGTGTGTGTGTGTGTGTGTGTGTGTGTGTGTGTGTGTGTGTGTGTGTGTGTGTGTGTGTGTGTGTGTGTGTGTGTGTGTGTGTGTGTGTGTGTGTGTGTGTGTGTGTGTGTGTGTGTGTGTGTAAATGACATCTCTGATGTTTTAAACCTTGACAGTTTTTCATCAGATTTTCAAGTCAGCAGTGGAACATATGTAATAAATGTTGACCAAGTTTATGAAGTTTTTTTTTTTTTTTTTTCAGGGAGGTGACCTTTTTGATGCTATAACATCTACCAACAAGTACACAGAACGGGACGCCAGTGGAATGTTATACAATCTGACCAGCGCTATTAAATACTTACACAGTCTAAACATTGTTCACAGAGACATCAAACCAGAGAACCTCCTGGTAAGTAAGACATCATCATTTTATGCTGCACCAAATTATAATTTACTGCTGAGCTGTAGGACCATTTTCTGGTCCTTTTCTCAAATCTCATGACACTCATGCCATTTTCATAGTTTTGAGTCAGCTGGTATAGCATTATTGGATTTATCATTAAATTCATTTCCCCATGTTTATTTATCTATTTATTTATTGACATTTGATTACTGTAAAAGTCCGACTGGGTAGGAGCCCATTTTCAGAAGAGGCCCAGGGAGAAAAGTTCCAAAGTATTACAAAATATTGTAAGAATAACAATTTTACAGTCTTTAAAAATAATACAAAAAAATAAATACAGTTTAAATAATTATACCAAATTAGATATAGTATGAACACATTGGTTAAGAATAGGTACAGGTTATATGACAATGATTTAATAGGTAGAAAAATATTTGCCAGTTTATAGAGAAATTAAAGTTAAGTTAGTATAATACAAAGAGGAATTTCAATACAAAGTGAGAGAAAAGCAGGCTAATGGCATATTTAGAGAGAAAGCCAGGGGGAGAGAAATTGCTAGAAGTAAGGAAGTGAGTGAAGAAAGGAGAGCAAAGAGATGTAAGGTGTGCATACCTTGTCTAAAAAAGTACATGCATTGTGCCTTAGTTTGTTAAATAGTTTAGTAAAGGTAGAAAACTGACCCAGTTTTAAAAATTCAAATGGAAATATTGGTACTGAAGAAAATGTGCACCTACATTTTCCTTACAAAACCGTAGTAACGTATGCCTTATTACAGAAAACTTGAAGTATTTGTCGTTTTGTATGTGTCACTTTATCATTTGTACATTATGTGTGCAGAATTATATTCAGTTATTCTTTTTATGTACATCTCTGCTCTTCTAGTCAGCAAAGCTATACCACCATAGTATTATTTATTGCAATGGTAACCAAGGTAACCATGACTGATATGAAGAAAATCACTGGAGAAGCGAACATGGATTACTTTAAGGAAAATAAGAAAGCATTGTATTTTCTTAAATTTTGTAAGACTCAGCAGCAGCACCTTTTGGGTTTTGGATTATTCATATTTTCAAGCAGAGGTGTAGCTAGCTATTGTTGCACCTGGTGCCATACCCTGAACAAGTCCACCCCCCAACTTTAAGTTTAGGGGCAAATGAGTTAAAAAAACATCCTCGGACATAAGGCACATTTTATGCCACACATAGAGTACTACATTGCCTCAGTACTCATTGCAAATGCACTCCCATCATTTACTTGTAAATGCCAGGATGCGCTGAAGACCAGCTGGGATCTACTGATTGTGACCCCTAACACTTTGCACCTAGGGTGGTATGCCCCTTTACCTCACCATAGATACTCACTTGTCTTCAAAAGTTATCTCTACACACACTTCACAAGTAGATAGAACATGCATTCAGTAATTTAAGCTTTTAATAAAGCATGGGTAAGTTACAAATTCATTAACAAGCATATTAAAATCAATAAAATTTAGTTTTACTTGATAATATTATATCCAAATTAATATGAAAGTTGTTGTTGTCTTTCAGCTTTTCCTGGTTAGGGGTCGCTACAGCGGAACTCCGGTCCGCTAATGATTGGCAGTAGATTTTTACATGCCAAGTTGCCGGCCCTGATGCACAACCTTCAACGAAGGTACGCCCATTCACGCATGTCTCCACACAGAAGACGCTCTAGCTGAGAATCGAACAGGACAACATCTTACTGTGAGGCGACAACGCTACTGCAGCTCCACCACCACAGTTATAAATGTACAAAATGAGTACATGCTCAGTAAACAACCTTAATCTGAATTTCATTCTTTGCTTGTTATAAATAATTCTGAGTCACAGTGAAACATATGTGCTGTTAAACAAGGTGGTGCATATTGGAAAAGCAGTAACATGTCGGTAAGTAGCAGACAGAGGGTACCGATCTTCGATTTGTCACGAATGAGAAAGATATTAGGATTTGCATCAGTAACGACTTGCATTCCTCAATACTGTATTACGGTTTAAGAATAAACACAGCACTAATCATAGTGATAATCAAACAAAGCATTAGATCTAGACAGGATGATGTTACAATTAAAGTGAAAAACAGGACTGTGTAGGGCATATCTGAATGTTAGGGTAATGTGTGACTGTGACCTTTACGTTATAAGAATGAGGCAACTGTCACTAAATAAGTGGCGAGTGGATTCACAAGGGTGGTGCTTGGAATGAAAGAAGTGAAAGAAACAAATTGTTAATGGAATATATGTGGGAACAGAATTCAACGATAGCCTCGGTAAATAACATAGGAAGAAAGGAGGCAAATTTGGTTGCCAAAAAAGCAGAAATAATTATTTTAGTAGATGTCATCCAGGTACTGTAAGTCATTACTTAAAGAAATGAGGAGTACAACTACACAAGGGCTTTAGAAAAAATTAACAACAGATTACATGAACATTTTGGAGACAGTGGCCATTTCATAAAACCTTATACTTATTAACAAGATGTAGAGCTGTAGCTAATGATAGGATGCAGGTGACAAGTATGACACACACACACACACACACACACACTGTCTTATTTCACAAATGGAATTTAGTGATATTAAATTGTAGGGTAGAACAGTAGAGCAAAGATCAGGGTTGTTGATCACACCTCGACTAGACAACCACTAACAAATTAAAAAAGCAGTGTTAGCAGCAAACTGAATGCCAAGATGTATCCTCAGGGGAACAGAGAAGCAAAAAGGCAATGCTGCCCTCTACAGGCTATTAGACAACTCACACCTTGAATACTGCCTGCAAATTTGGAAGCCATAAGAACAAAAGGACATCAGGTTGCTAGAAGGAGGAATCCCAAGCAAAGTTAGATCTTCTAGAAAGATTCATGTGATGGAGGGGAAGCATGCCTCTCAACTGTCCAGATTTTTACAGAATATATATTTGGCATAGATCAGTGGTAAATCACGTTGTGTATGGAGTGCAGGGTCCTGGGTTCGAGCCTTGGAGAGGCAGTTTATTTACAGGGGCACAGGAAAATAATTTTCTTGGGTGGCGAAAGCCAGGGTACATTTTTTGGCTAGGCTTGTATGGGCCCTAGGGCTGATAGCCTAGTACCTACCTATGTCCAGTTTTCACCTCATATTTTTGGTATGTTACTCATAAAATTTAGTTTTTTTGTGGCAAATAACTGTCAAATTATTGAGAGTTGAAGTCAGAAAATAATGATAGATATTTGAGTTTCAATCTTCATTCCCTTCAGAAAATCCAAGTTAATGTAAAACCTGTTATTCCATCAATTTTCTAAGTTTATAATATGAGTATTTAAAAATTGTCCCTATTTTTGGCCCTTTGTCCCGCCATTATTTATGGCTTTGTCCAGATTTCTTACTATAAGAGGTTGAGAGGTATGAGGGAAAGGTATATGACCAGATGACAGAGGATCTAAAGCTCTTCTTACCTAAGACTAAACAAGTGGGGACAAAGAACATAGAATGGGAGGAATGGCTGCAGGTAGATTTTAGGGGCTTAGTACTTCCAGGGTATGCAAAAGTACTTTTTCACTGAGAGGGTTGTGGACCCATGTAATGGACTATTAGAATGGGTGGTAGAGAAGAAATCCACATAAGCATTCAAGGTGTTATGAGCCTGGTGGAAAAAAGAGTATGGAAGAAGGTGTGCAGGGGAGTAAAAAGGTACAGTAGATAGATTTGTTGTCTGATTCTGTCATAAACCAAATGTAGCTGGGTCTCAGTGCCACATGCCAAAATACTCAGCATACTGTGCCAGCATTGTGTACATATAGCAGACTTTTCAGCAATGCAATACGTTGTTGTAGCTTCCATGTTTAACTACCACAAATATGAGCAGTTACTCTCATGCCAATAATTACAATAAAACATTTGCATCATATCCACCAAGCAGTATTAACAATGATGTTCTAAGCTGTATACCCACAATTCATCATACCGCTGGGGTAGATACTCGATCACCAAGGAGCAGCTTTGCTAAGCTACCTTATTATTTAGCGTACCTGTCAACCTTCAATCTAATTCTGGTCAATTCTGAATTGCAACATCTTGCTGAAGCACAGCACAAAGGTCAGAGAAGGTATTTGTTGAGCTGTTATGCTTTATATAAATGTTATAGACAAAAGCAACAACTACCCTAAAGGCAAATAAGCAGGTACAGATGTGGGTATCCATGTAAATCTCAGATACAGTTTTATACACTTAGAATTTTAGAACAGAAGGTAAAGAAATTGGTCTTAGAGGACCATTGGTGGATAATAAAAGTACAACGCTCATAATACTTAAGTGAAGTAAAACACACAAGAGAAACAAAACCGGAGTCATTCACATTTAATGTTTTTATGTGATTATTATAGTCTTTATTATTATGAACAACTTTAACGTGTGATATTTTCAACAACAATAATATTTATTTATTGACATTTGATTTCCTTGAAAGTCAGACTGCATAATAAATACCCATTTTCGCGGGAGGCCCGGGCAGAAAAGCTCCAGAGAGTTAGATAACATTAAATAAAAAAGTAGTATACATGTAATTAAAAAAAAGCATATAGGTTCATAGGTTCATAGGTTCATACTAGGCTATCTGCCCTAGGGCATTTATAAGCCTAGCCAGAATGTGTTTGGCTTTCGCCACCCATTTTAAATTTATTTTGCTATGCCCTTTTTCAAGGTTAGTATACTGTGCCTCTGTCTAACAGTGACACAGAAGTGATACCCGGGGTAAACCTACGATCTCCCATCCACTCATCAAGATTCCTCTTGAAGAGAGTCAATGAGGGACTCTGCCTAACCTGGACTGGGATTTTATTCCAGAGTGAAGGGAGCCTCTGGGTTATTAATCTGTCCCTCCAGCATGTCATATTTAAATATAATTTGACAATTGGATACACAGGATGCAATAAAGCATGAGGAGAAACCAGTGATATAATAAAAATTAAAAAAAAAAAATTAAATATGGAAATTAGTATATACAACAGTATTAGAAATATAGCCTCTTATGCTAGGAAATAAAAATATATATTTAAATGAAAAGTGATTTAAAATTTCTTAGTGATCATTACAGCTGATGCAGCTGGCATGTGTCATGCTTTCTTGAGTTTTTAAAAGACAAACACTGTAAATAAATGAAAACTAGAAATGCTATAGCTATTTATCTACTTCAGGAGCACTACAGACCACCAAATATTCATTATATAAGGAAGTTAGGACAAAACAGTAATTCTAAAGCTTTAAACTCTGACATACTACAGAAGTGTTAGAAGTAAAGAACATCCTCTGGTGACAAAACCTGTTCTGTTTCCTTGCAAAATGTTTTCATAGAGAGTTTTACATTTTTCAGTACAGTTTCTTATTTTCCTTGCATAATGATTAACATACTTAAAATGTCAGCAAAATAGGCCTTTTTGGGGTCTGTTACATTTGCCAAGATGTCAGGGCCATCAATGGTGATATTACCTCACTGACTTATAATCCCCATTGCAATCAGTTCAGTTCAGCAGTTCTCATCTACAGGAGCAGCACAATTTGCATTTGCGTTTTCCTTTCTTTCGCAAGCCTCTAGAATGGTTGGTTGCAGTGGTGTAGCGGTTACTGTTGTGGCCTCATACCAAGAGGTTCTCTGGTCATTTCTCAGCTGGAGCACCTTCTGTCTGGAGTCTGCATGTCCTGCCTGCAGTTGAATCAGTGTTAATGACATGCAGCAGGGGTGTGTGTGTGTGTGTGTGTACCTTCTGTAAAGGTTGGGCACCCAGCTTTCAATGCAACACTGTAGAAACCCCACTGCCAATCAGTCTGTGGACTGGTGATCTGCTGTTGTGACCCCTACCGGGAAAAGCCGAAAGACACAACCCTCTAGGTCATAAGATTCAGCACTGCATTTCATAGACCTGTAACAGCTTTATTAAACTGTCTTCTGCTCCAAAAGAGCTAAGAACCAATAAATCACTCTGTCTTCTAAAATATCCCACTAAGGCTTTGTTTCTTCAGTATGGACTGGATTAATACATCACAGGTGCAACACATAAGTTTCTTGGTATTAAGCTTTGATTTATTAATTAATTACATTTGTTAACCAGGTAAGTGAACTAGTCTATAGCCCCTTTTCAGACATAATCCTAACCAAGAAGGCAAAGACAGCAAACCCAATCATAACAAAAATGCAAACTGAATTTATAACAAAGGATGAGCGTTTAGCCAGTATACATTATGTCTCATTCAAATAATGCATCTAGGTGCATTAACAAATACATTCATATATGTATGTTTGTTAAATAGGTGAGAGCAGTGATCAGATCTGGAAGTTTTTTGGTCACCTCTCAGAGTTATATTTCCAGTGACAGGGAAAGATTTGGTCAGGTAACGTAGGTAATTCCTGTACGTTTCAACATACAAATGTCTCTGGAGCTTCACCTTGCAGCTGAGATACTACCAATTCGGGGAGACATAGCTCTCAACTGTGCAAAATTTACCTTGTATCTTTGGTCTATTCCTCATAAAATTTGTGTTTTGTTCTGACAAATCATTGAGAATTAAACTCACTAAATAATGACAAACATTTGAGTTTCAGACTTCATATCCTTCAGAAGCTGCATGCTAATGCAAAACCTGTTATTTCAGCAACTTTCTAAAGTTATAGGAGCAATATTTAAAATGTATCCCTGATTTTTGCTTTGCCCCCCCCCGACATTATTTTGACTTTGTCCAGAATTCTTGATCAAAGAAGTTGAGAGGAATGCAGAGTGATGAGGCTTTATTTTTAATTTCTTATCAGAAAGACAACCCCAATGGGCAATATTATACAAAACTGGAAATGCACTGAAGAAATCAGATGTATTTCAAAGAAGTAACAGCAGGTGGCAGCATAGCACTGATAAAATCTAGTCTGGGACCGGAGACATTGTTTTCCCAGAAGGCTGCTTTCCAACTGTGCAACATTTTATACCCCCTTGAATTATTGTAGTTCTCAGGTGAACTACTCTCATTTCAATGTCTTTCTTGTTTTCACTTTAAAAGACATTGGGATTTCGTTTTTAAGTCTTTATTTGCATTTCCATAGATAGACCACTACAATGTATGCAGAGTTTCAAGTAAAGGAAAAAGCTTGTTTTAAGAAATCTATAAAATCTTCTCTTTCACAGCTACTACAATCCAGTCTGCATTCCCGAGAAATTTGATATAAGGTAACAACCACTTCAGACTACTGTCAGTATAAACGAGGAAAAAATCAACCTGTGATGAACAGGCTAAGCAATTTCTCAAATCAGTCTTCCCTACCAAAATAGTGATTCAGATGTTTCCTATGTCCATGATGACAGTAGTGTTGCTTGCTTGTGATGCGGGAGTTATTAAATACTGTTTTATTTTTTTGTTTTGTTTTTTGTCTTAAAATCAGTTTCACTTCTTTGGGAATAAATAAAATATGATCCATTATCACACATGCAGTAGAAAGAGTTTAAGCTGAGAGTGTTTATTTAAGTTGCATTTTCTCTGAAATTTAGTGAAGATTGGAAGAAGGCTTTGCTCTAAAACTCTTCTTTAAGAAATAGCATTTACTAATGGCTCCTCTGGGAAAAGAAACAGGCTAGCTTTGCTGAGCTACTCTTCCTTTTTATGCCTGACAGTTCAGTAGCTTTAATGCATCATTTATCTGTTTATTAATTTTCGGCATATAGTTAAGTCATCCTCTCTTTCCTAGAAAGATAAATGTGCCAGTTGTGTGACAGTTTTAATTGGAGCTTTCTACAGTTCCTGAGACAGACTTTCAAAATGTTCATGACACCTGCAGGCTTCACAGTTTTTAAAATGTTGCACAGTGTGACTTATTTTATTGCTAGCAGCCTTTTGCAAAACATTTTCCACTCCATCCTGCAGTGGTTCCCAGAACAAGGCAAATTTCAAGTGATTTAAGAAAACAACTTGCCTTGTGTACCAAACCACTCTGTTCGCATTAGAAACAATTCAGCTAACACCACTGCCACCTACTGGTAAGAGATAAAAAAAGCCTGACTGTTGTCCATTTGGCATTTAGGAAGTCTTAAGCCATGTTTAGTGTTAAACCAGGACAGTTTCTTAGAGTCTGATAATTTATCTGTAGAACTGTCATCATCCTCCTTTTCAAGTTCAAGTTAATTGTACTGCTTTTAACCAAAGTTCTTCACAACAACAACAAGACACTGAACAAACAGAATTTGAAGGCAGCAATTATGTAAGATCCATCAAACTCTCAATAAGGAAAAGGCACAGCAATATGAAATAGCAAAGACTTGGCAAGTCAGAACTGCTCACAGTACTATCCTTGAAAGAACTTCTATAAGTAACAAAAATGAAAAAGTTGCAGATAATAAAAATGGCAAAATATAATGTCACAACAAGTATTCAATACAGTCAATAAAGATGACAAAATGTAATGTCACAGCAAGTATTTCATTACTGCCTTCTAATTAAAGCATCCTTTTCCTAATAGCAAAGTAGCCAAAATGCTGATAACAGCTAATAAATAAAGAGCTGATAGAACATAACGCACTATCAACACGTTTACCTGTAGTGGTAGATCTTACCCAACATGCTGCACAACTGGACAAGACAAGAAGAAGAAACTTTCATAAAGTCCAGAGAAAGAAAAAGAGCACAACTGAAGTACGACCACGACCTTTTTAAATACCAAACTTAGTACGTTTTGTTCAAAAACATGATTTTTTTTTTTTGCAGGAAAAAAACATAAAGGACTGGACTTCATTTTTGTGACTTGAAGAATCTGAGTTGCTTCTGTTCTATAAGATAGTGCTAAAATGTTTCAGATACAAATTAATTGTTTTATGCTGTTATAACAGGTAACTTGGAAATTGTTTTGTCCTAAAATCTCGGGATATCTGCAATTTTTCATGTTTACTTGTAGAAAACAACTGCCCAAATAGAGACTGTCCTTCATAAAGAGGGGCAGGTGGTAACATAAACTGAAGTTGGAAATGGGTCTTGATACCACAATGAGATATCATTCACTAAGCTCTTTGCCATTTAAGCAGAAATTCACATTGTTCAAACAGTTCTTCACAAATCTCCACAAACGGTCCATATACTGAATATTAACAAAGACGCCAACTTAAGTAACCTCAGGAGTGCCAACACAGTCCCCCCTGTATCTCTGCTAATAATATCCAACCCCTGATTAAAAGTTATCCTTCAAAATTTATACCACAGCAATGCAGTAACCCAGTATGGGGTCCTGTTGAAGTTTTAAGGGGAGCAGTCAAAAAAGAAAGGAAGTGTGTAAACACAGTCAGCAGTAGATCAAAAGCAAAATCCACCAAAAGAACTGGACTGTAGAAGTCAGAAAGTGTGCAAAAGTTTATTAAAACATACAAATCAATAAATGTTCTCATGCTTTCTGACTTCTACAGTCTGTTTTTTTTTGGTGAAGTTTTAAGGGGAGGCAGTTGTAACCCCCGTAACAGTGAGACTGAAAATGCTAATATTGAGAATAAATTCTGAGGTAGCAGTAACTCAAAGTGCTTTCCTTAATCCGCTGCACATCAGTGTTGGAATTAGTATATATAAAATAAGTAACAACACTATGTGCTGGCACAGCCCACACACCACCATACACATTGAGGGGGCGCAGGACGTGGCTCCCCTACAGTGGTGTTTTAATGGTGCTGCATTGAATTCCATGATTAAGACATTCATTGACAAGCTCGTTTGTACTTGTAAAATTCAAAATTAGGTGCCTTACAGTTGTGGTAGGAAGCCTGTCAAAGATCATTGGGGGATGTTATTTGGCTTCTTTAGAATATATTTTCAATACTGTCTACTATTATTAGCCAGTGTATAACTGCAAAGAAACTACTCAAACATGCTAACATTTTGATCCCTGGGGTATCACCCAAGTGCACAGTAACATATATTGCAGGCATAGCCAAGGAAACCAAAAGTTGTTGTTTTGCTTACATTAAAATGCTCCAGCCATACGATTGGAGCCTTATAATGTATAACAAGCAGAACTTCTGTGAGCTAATTGCCTACATGGAACCAAATAGGATTCTCCAATTAACCCTCTTGTTAATGGAAATAGCTCTAGAATTCTAAGGAAAAAAAAATCACGTGCTTTCTGTTACTACCTTAAACTTTCATGACAACCATTCAAAACAAAATAAACTAAATGCACCCACAAGGACAATTACGATTTTGTAGACTGTCAAAAATGTTAATTCTTGGAGTAATGCAGTGGCCTACTTAAATATTTGACAGGAGTTTATTTACAGTGGGTCTGCAAATATATTGCCTATGCCCCAAATATTTGTGAATATATATATATATATATATATATATATATATATATATATGTGTGTGTGTGTGTGTGTGTGTGTGTGTGTGTGTATATATAATATATATATATATATATATATATAATTCTTTGATGTATATCGTTTGCATTTCTCTTAAAATAATTAGTCTGAAAACTGACTTGATTTATATCTGGATGTTAAAGGAAATTTTTCCCATAATGGGCCATTTGCTTCCAGTTTGCCTTTTTCTTCATAGAACATGCAGTCTTGTGTTTAATTAATAGTAATTTCTTCAGTATAACACTTTGACAAAATACAGGACATTTTTATAGCTATCTAATAAATCCCTAGTAACAGCTGCCTCAAATACACCCAGCTGTGGGGATCCCACATACAGCTTATACAAAGCTTACAGTTTTTAGAATAATGACATACATATGGCAGAGTGCAGTTATGTGTGTGTGTACTTAATTAGTGTTGTACGATTACTCAAATTTATTGCTTAATGGAAATTTTAAAAGCTTTAAGTGGTGGGTAATTTCCCCTAATTTCTACCTTCCGTCACCTCCCTGCTGTGTTGTAATGTTGCTAAATAGTTATATAGCTAAATGTGGGAGAAATTAAATTATTACCCAAGTAGTTTACTATTAAGGTAACAATACAATTTCAGCTCTGCAGACTTTGGCTTATATAAAACATGTAACACAGAAAGAATGACACACCTATGAGTAACAGCATTGCTTCTGAAAAAGTATATTTTTATTCTGTAGATTTTATCTTTGTCTGTAAGGTTTATACATTGTTGTGGTTATATCATTCAGCATCCCCACAGTAAAAGTATTACTCTTTTTAACCCAAAACGATTATATTTTGATTACAAAGATTAGGTATTAAAGTTTCATATTTTTTAACATAAAAATAAGGTGATAAATATACAGCCAAGGGAATCATAATGCACAAACAGAACTATGTCTATTAACTGGGTAAGGTCTTAAGACACATTTCAACCATAACCTAGACCAAAATCCACGTACAACAAGTGCAAGCAGTATACAGATGAGAAACAACATAACACAGCAAGAAATACTCATAACAATATAATTAAAAAATGTGTTTGTTAAATAGGGCAGAGCAAGCTCAGCCTGGGAGCACCGTCCAGTTAAATGACTAGAACAAGGTGTCATGGTATAAGTAAACTGAGGCTGTGGGAATCAAACCCAGGACTACTGCAGGCTACAGATATGTCAGCCATACCTCATACCTCATATCCTATTTGTCTTACTTCTAAATTGTTAGTAACAGACTAGTAGGTATTAATAAAAGAAAGAAGATAGACTTCTCATTTGTGAGGAAAAAGGGTTTCTTTGAGGAATGCTTTTTATGTTAAGTCATATAACAATATGCCGTCCCATCCATGTGACCATGTGAAGCTGAGATTGTCTATTACCCTATTTAAGTGCAATCTAGACTAGTGGATGGGGAATAGGAAATTTACACTGGACCTGGGACCCTTGTCCCTTATGGACAGAGGTAGCTTATAAATGCCTAGCCCACAATGTCCTTCTTGGATACAGGACACCATTATTCTTTTGGGAAAACTTGGCTAGGCTTAGAAAGTCCTGCCGGGTCGTTACCTTAGTAGCAATCTAACAATCTATGACTCTGTAAATCTATGAGTCAGTATCATAACTAACCTTGTTTTGCAGTCTTCACTATTTACGATCACTCTGCAACTTGGGCTTCCCTATGACCGCATCAGCAAGTGCCTTAGCCCTATCTCTGTATGGGCACATTGAAGGTTACAATGTCAGCTTTTTTCTGGATCGTCTCTCTGAGACTAACAGATTGTCTAGGACATTCTTGTGGGAAATCCCAGCCTGGTGTGTTTCCTTTTCAAGTATATCCATTAGGTTAGGCTAATAGATAAAATCTGTAACTAGACTATAAACAACCTATGCTGGCCCTCCATCATGAAAAGATGCTAGGAGAAGCTAGAGATTTTTTTTAACAGCCCCAGTGTGTTCATTCTAATGAACAGTTTTCTTGCTGGGAGCTTTCATCTCCCTTCTTGTCGTTGCATGTTCTGGTCGTTAAGTGCATTCAGAGTTAAGGAGCTCTTGTTTGATTTAAGAGACATGTCAGAAGACTGATCCCCAACTCCTTCTTGGATTGTAAGCTGCAAAAATCCAAAAATCTGACAAAACTACAGGAATTAAGGTGTTTTAGTATACTAAATAAAACAGATCTCACAAAATAATGCTAGTTTCAGAGATAACCTGGTTGGAGCTGGACAGAGAAGTTTGCTACATTGTGCAAACACTTGCATGAAGTCTCTCAGCGAGCAGGTTCTTGCTGCATATCTTGACTGCTTAGTCTTTCTTATTTTCTGACTAGTACAATCTTAAGAAGTGACCACTATTCATGTCCATCTAGTTTCCAGCTGTAGAGTAAACACTGCTGAATGGTTACAGTCTTATCTGGTGTGTTGATTTACATATATGAATGAGGGACTGACTAATTCTTATATAATTTATACATATCTGTAATAAGCCATGTTCAAGGTATTTTATTTCTTTTTTGTTTTGGTTTAGTAGTTAGAGCTCATTAGAACATCATATACTTTTTGTCTTCTAACTATCAACTGACAGTTGTTTGCATCGTTTTATTAATCTTATAAGTCTCTTTGTTTTTTTCTTACAGTCACCTTTTGTAAACTTAATATATATGTAGTTTTGTGTGGAGCTTTTCTCCCGGGGCCTCCTCAGAAAAGGGGACTTGTGCCCAGTCAGATTATCCCAGTAAATAAATGCTAATAAATGATTAATAAATTATATAATTTTCTCAAGATTTCCAAGCACTGTATATACAAAAAAAGAAAACATGATGTATTCTCACAAAGTATCGCATAAATTGTAATATATGAAATACATACAGACAAAATCCCGTACAGTAAAATAAGCATAAACACCAAACAAGAGCACTAGACTGTTGGAAATGATGACTTTGACAAATTAAAATGGGAAGCGTATCTGATCTACAAAATCTTCTCATAATGAATCATGGGTCATATGACAGAACTATGTTCAAAGAAGGTGAAATGATTTTCAGCCTTAACAGTTCTTCACTGCAAACACACCATCATCCTTCCCACTCATTTTCGCTTCTTTTTCTTCCTATCATAACTAATCAGTAACTACAGAGAAAGTCGTTGTTTGGTGTTCTTTTCTCTGCTCTAGTTGCATGAACTCAGGTTTGCACATCCTCCCTTGTGTGCGTGTTTTGGCTCTGGTACAATGACTGTGACTTCTGTTTCTCTCGTGTTTTGGCTCTGGTACAATGACTGCGACTTCTGTTTCTCTCGTGTTTTGGCTCTGGTACAATGACTGTGACTTCTGTTTCTCTCATGTTTTGGTTCTGGTACAATGACTGTGACTTCTGTTTCTCTCGTGTTTTGGCTCTGGTACAATGACTGTGACTTCTGTTTCTCTCGTGTTTTGGTTCTGGTACAATGACTGTGACTTCTGTTTCTCTCGTGTTTTGGTTCTGGTACAATGACTGTGACTTCTGTTTCAGGAGAAATGCACACTAAAAGGGCAGCAAAAGAAATGCATGGAAATGGGGCCAGCCTACAGAACTAGGTTTCCCGATGATGATTACATTGTGTGTGTGTGTGTGTGTGTGTGTGTGTGTGTGTGTGTGTGTGTGTGTGTGTGTGTGTGTGTGTGTGTGTGTGTGTATGGGTCCCTATCAGAATCAAGAAAGCTCACAATACCTTATGCCAAAAGACTGAACTGGGAATACTGAAAACCAGGAAGGTCAAAAAAAAAAAAACACAACATCTGCATTTTTGAAAGGAGCAAAACCCCGTCCCCACTGTGCCAGAATCTTGCAAAATCAAGGTCTTTGCTTTTCAGCCTTCCCGGTTCGGTCTTTTGACGTTCACTCTTGTGAGCTTTCATCCTTCTGATAGGGACCACTGTATGCATTTATATGGAATTCTGCAGTTAATTCAGTCATAGTTCGTTGAACTTCATCTGAGAAGAGAGCTAATAGAGTTTCTCCCCTTGCTGGACCCAGGACGCACTCGCTTCTTATTTGTGCAATCAGGAGTTTTGTTGGGTTCTTGTTGGTTTTGTATAGGCAAGTTGCAGCTCGATGTAGCTGCAACTCAAATAAACAAAATACATCATATATATTTGCATATCCTGTTTTACATCTACTTCTCTGAAGTCAACGCTAACATCAAAAGCCTCTGGCTGACCAAGTTTGTAGACAAATGCAAATTAGATGCAGTGATTGAATCCTCCAAAGACACATGTACCCACAAATAAGGCCTGACGCAGACTAATAACTGGTGCCAGAGTCATGGACCCAATGTCAATGTTAAGAAGAGCATAACATTATCATTCAGAAAGACAGACTCCCCCCTGCAAATTACTACAAGAATAATATGCCCCTAAGGTTAAACCCAGTGTCCATTTGTGATTTAGGAACACATGTAAACAGGCAGCTTGGCCTTTGACAATCATGTGTCTACAGTAGTAAGATAATCATTCTGTGTTGCACAACTTATAAACAAGAGTATGGAGTCCAGGTGCAAAGATGTTATCGTCCCTTTGTACTCTGCCGTTTAATACCAATAATGGATCTAGTTCACATGATCGACTTTTTAAAATGTCGATGTTTTAAAAAGTCAAAACACAAGCTAACTGCATAAACAATACTTTTTGCAGGGGGCAAGACGTCCAACTCCGAGATTGCACTTCAGTGGGAAAATGGGCAAATTCCCTGATCCTCACTGTACTGCAATCTCAGTATAAATGGCGATCATATGGTCTCAACCTTATGAAGGTTTACATTTCAAAAAGTCGATCATGTGAACTAGACTCTACCAATCACTGAGTACAATGGCCCTTTTTGTATGTACCAGACCATGCATATGCAACAACTGGTGCATCCATAGAAGTTCCTCACAGAAAAGAATACATAAGCCTTGTTCTTATACTTGGTCTCATACAGGCTGATGAGAGATGACGTATGTCTGGTTTACAAAGCATACTCTGATTCAGCCTTAATGGACTTTTTGTACATCCACAAAAGAAATAGCATCAGAAACACACAATCCAGGGACCTACACCTCACCTGCAACATAAATAGGACATGCTAAAGGGACAATTCACCTGCAACATAAACAGGACATGCTGAAGGGACAGGTATGTGTCTCAGAGGCTGCACCTCTCTGGAACAGGCTTTTCATCCATGTGAAGCAAAGTTCTTCCCTGCATTATTCAAACAAAACTTGGATCAGTGGATGGGGAAACATAAATTTATCCCAGAGATAAGTCTCTATTGGAAAGAGGAAGCTAAATGCTCATCGAGTCATGCCCAGGTTTATGTACCCCCACAAAATCTAAGGGACTAATACATTTTTAATATTTGTAGGGAGCATGACTTGGCTCTTATCTAAAACACATTAATGTGGCTCTACTCAGTGTCAGGAGTCTTAACAAAAATGCCGGAACTTGAAGTTCTTCTTCAACTTGAACATATTCATATATGTGTTGTTGCAAAGGCATGGTTTCAAAGCAGTGAAAGTTCATAGGTTCATAGTTCATAGGTTAGTACTAAGCTAACTGCCCTTGTGAGTCATTTTAAGCCTAGCAAATTATCCCTTGTGAGACTCAAACGCTGCACCTTGTGTTTGTAAGGCAAACACCTTAGCCATTAAGCCACCCTCCCAACCCTCTCTCCCTAGTTTTAGTACCTGTCATGCTTTCAGACGTTATGGAGAATTATCAGTATTTGTGAAGCATCCTCAGGACACCAGATTTGAACTCCAAGAAGTCCAAATCACCCTAAACAGGATTAATAGGTTCATAGGTTCATAGATTAGTACTAGGCTAACTGCCCTTGCGAGCCATTTTAAGCCTAGCCAATCATCCCTTGTGAGACTCAAACCCTGCATCTTGTGCTTGTAAGGCAAACACCTTAACCATTAGACCACCCTACTGCATTGTTATCTATAGAACACCCTCTGTGTCCTCTTCTGAGTATGATGGCTATTTTAAAAACGTACTAAACTCCAATTTAACCAAAGACGTTTCTCCTGATGGAGTTAAGTAGTGAGTGATCTACATTGCCAATTGTAAGGATGCCCGATACTTCCTTGGCATTATAAATGTTAACTCCCCTAAACAAATTATTAACCTACTAGGAGCCCCAATATTTTTTATCTAGTCTGCACCAATATGGCCATTGCTTGTACACCTCCATATGCATCCTCTTCCCTTTTTAAATCAAAATGTAAATCACTGACCTTTTCCTTTAAAACTGTTGTGCTTCCCCTGCAAATATTTCTGTGTTTAGGGACTTCTAAAAAAATAACCTTCTTTGTTTACTTGATGATCGAAATAAATCCCACAATAATATTGCTCTTATGGATCCCACTGCTAAAGCCACGATGTTCTCTCGCTTAAATAGTTGTTTGATAAGGCAGTCCCTATCTGCAGCAAATATAATGCAAAATTTAAAAACAAACTCCTCTGGTAAAATATCCAAGTAAATAAACTGGATGTACTTCTAGACATTAAAGTATACAAATCTCAAATGGTTAACAATCGATCCCGGAAGATTGAAAGCTAAAACAATGAAAAGCAAAACACTGGCCCCCACACACACACACACACACACACACACACACACACACACACACACACACACACACACACACACACACACACACACACACGCAGACACAGACACACCCCTCTAATTATGTATACCAACTCCGAGATTACTCTAAAGTAGAGAAAGGACAAATGCTCCAATCCCCATTGTGTATAATTTTGTATAGACTTAACACTGGCAGAAGTGATCAAATGAGTTTCGATCACTTCTGATAATGTTAAACATATCTGAGATTTAGGAATATTCGATTATATGGAGTAATTCCAAATAAGTTTTATAACAAGAGGAAGAAACTACATAATGTTTGTAAGAGGTCTCATTCTACCTACCTTAAGAGCACATTGAAGTTAACTTGTAAAGAGTTGAAGAAACTCATTAGGAAGCTCAATGCTGAATATGAACTTAAAATAGCCACTAAAACCAAACATAACTACAATTCTTTATTTAACTATGTCAGTAAGTTGAGAACTAACATCCAACAATGTTTGGAGCTGGTCCACAATAATACTGCCCACACTGACTCAAAGGAAATACTTAACATACAGCTGACAAATTTGGTGCAGATTTTACTCCACCCACCATTATAGCTATTTCACAGATTCCAAAGTTTCAGCCACTCTATAATTATGATGGAACAAGTCCTCTCAGCCATCTCAGAAGCTAAGAACACATCCATGGGCCCAGATATATCAGTTTGCCTGAGTATCAGTATTAAATATGGCCTATCGGAATCCCCAATTTAACCTCTTAATCTAAACCTCTGCACTGTTTACATTCACAAAGCCAGGAAAACAGCCATTATATTGCAATTACATAAGGGTGGCCCAACCACAGACCCTAGTAACTGTAGACCTATTAGTTTCAGTCGCCTCATATGTAAAGCTATGATACATATTATCTCGGACCTTATTAATCTGAAAAAAATTCTTATCCCTTGGACCATCATTAATCCAGCTTTGTCAAAAGAAGGTCCTGCCTCTTCAAACTCATTAATTTCTTTGAAAAAAATCACCAAACTAAAGTTAATTTGAAGTAACTGAAGTTACTTTTGACATGCATGTGTCTAGATACCTTACTAAAGGGATATAAGGCCTAAACAATATGTCACTATATTCTGTATCCTACATAGATTAAGGAGTGACCTTTTTCAGGAATATAGGGCATTCTCTGACCCAATAATGCATTTACTGCACATCAGCAAGACAAATGACATCAGAAATGCTCTGTCTAGGGATCTTAAACTCTTCCGGAAAAATCAACAGAATGGTTAGGAGGGACAAGTTTATATTGCAGGGGATACCACTACTCTGGAATAGACTCTCCATCCACATAAAACAAAGCTCATCCCTGTCTATATTCAAGTGCAATTTGGATCTATGGATGGGAAACAGAAAATTAAATCCCAGGACTGCCTACTGTTCTACTAATGGACACAGACAAATCCTTCTAAATGCTTTATCCCATGCATGGTTCCCCCTCAAATTATCAGTAGTATAATCCAAATTATTCTCACTAGGGATAATATATTATAATAAACCATGGGATGGGATGGGTAAGGCCAATCTAACACCCAATGGGATAAGTTAAGTCATGCACCAAAAGGGGAAATTGGCTAAGCTTAAGGTGGCTCGCAAGGACAGCTAGCCTAGTACTTACCTAATAACCAGTAACAAGAGGATAGCAGTTATGCCATGCATAAAACATATCTGGACCTGACTGAGGCCTTTGACACTATTCTCCCTGCAGGCATTATTGACAGACTTATAAATATAAATATAAATACAAATATGAATCCTTATGTTATATGATGATAGCTGACTGATTTCTGACCAAACCCATGTGGTTACAGTCACAGGTTCCACTTCTAAAAGCAAAAAGTCTACCAGTCGTGTGCCACAGGGTTCAGTGTTGAGTTGTTTCTTATTCGGCGTCCATTTCTCAGAAAAATATAAACACAAAACTAAACTAGTAAACAAGTCGGATAGCAGCAAAACCAATGGAGACCAGTAAAAGCCAAAAAGATTTAATAAGATTAAGCGCTTTTCGTTTGCTCTGTCAGCAAACTTCTTCAGACAACAAAAGTAATCACATTGTGAGTATATATACATTTTGCTCTGGGTTAATTAGTTGATTAATCAATTAACTTACAGAGGCAACCAACTTCTCTAATTACAGAGCCATCCACTGACAATAGTAAAATACTTATGCAAAAATACTAAACAGCATTCACAACCAAATAGTGGTAGTAATAAATCTAAGAATAAAGGGAAATTCCAATAATACTAATAGTTATGGTAATAGTTGATATAAAAAATAGTAGATATAAGAAAAACTATATATCTATATATATTATTTATATATACTAAATAACATATATCGATATGTGTCTTTTTTGTATATAGAACATTTCTTATTTATAAGTAAAACCATACTAGAGTAGATTTCAGTGTGAACATTCAATATAAATAAATCAAACATATATCAACAATTCACTTTACAGCTTCTCCTATCTAAAATATGTTTATATCTAATTCATGTTAAAACCAGATGTATATAAAATGAATAATAATTAATTAGAATATTCTGACATTCTGTATTAATATATTTTCCTAAATTCATCTTTTTAGACTTTTAAGCTTTAACACACTGCTCAAACTACAGGTCTCATTTATACCTGGTAGATCATATGCATTAAGTCTAATCTGCCAGAATAGTTCCAGCTCTTCGAGTTGCAATGGTGCAGGACCACCTCTAACATCGAGCTCTGGCTGGTCTATAACTAAAAATCTGAACTGATGTCCAGAAAATTCTGCCACATGTTTAGCTAGGGCATTGTCTTGTTTGTTCCTGCTAATGGCATATGAGTGTTCATACATACGGTCACAGAGTCTCCTCTCCGTCTTACCGATGTAAAATGCCTGGCATCCCTGGCATTTAGCCAGGTACACTACCATTCTAGTGTTGCAATTGGCCCTACACTTCAGTCTATATTGAACATTATTTATTTCAAATCTGTTGGATTCAGTTACTAATTTGCAATAATTGCAATTTTGGCATTTATACATACCAGTTATTTTTGGTTGTTTTTTCCGGCGTTGTTCATATAGTAAATTCAAATTCCTACCCTTCCTAAATATAGTGCCCGGGTATTCACCCAATTTGTTTAATATACTAGGGTTACTTGCAAAAATAACCCAGTTTTTACGTAGTATCCCTATACAGTGGTAACTGAATGTATTATAGGTTGTAATGAACTTTGTTTTTGGTGAGTCAGGTGTGGCAAGGACACTCAATTCTGTTACTACAGAATTTCCCATATTTTCTGATGTGATCTCTTGCATGGTAACTATCTTTTTCATTGACAAAATAGGTTTATACATTCCTTTAGTACATTTGTCGCTCACTTCAAAGATCAGTCCTGAAATTAGCTCCAAAGGGTAGCCTCTCTGTGTGAACATCGTTCCCAAGAGTTGACATTCCTCTTGGAAATCCTGTTCAGTAGAAACTATACGAGCTGCTCGTACTAATTGACCTTTAATTACTGAACGTTTTTGGTAAAAAGGGTGGCAGCTGGTAAAGTGTAAAAACGTGTTCGAATATGTTTCCTTCCTGTGTATTTTTGCCTGGTAACATTTCAAAGCAAGGTTTTTTGATAAATTAATGTCTAAGTAAGCTATCCTATCAGTATAAAAGGTGGAAGTGAAATGGAAGAAATCAGTTGAGGTGTTAAAAATATTTAATACTGTTTCACTCGACTTTTGGTTACCGTTAAGCAGAATAAAGATATCATCTAGATACCGTGTGTAAAAGACTAATTTGTTTTTAATACTGTCATTTTTGAACACATACTCAGACTCCCAGTGGGCCATCACTAAGTTAACAATGCTAGCTCCACAAGGGGAGCCCATTGCCACACCTATTTTCTGAAGAAAGAAGTTGTCGCCAAACATAAAGAAATTGTTGTAGAAAACAATTTCCAAGAGCTCTTTCACAAGTGAAATTTCATCTATTGTAGCCTTATTCTTAACCATAACTCGAGTTACCCACTCTATACCAGTATCTTGAGGTATACTGGTGTAGAGGTCTTTAACATCTACGGTAAGGAAGTTATAGTTAGGGTTGAAGTCCATTTCTCAGACCTTCAGCCCAACATTCCTGGCCTATGGTTATCTAAGTCTGCAGACAACTGTAAATTGGGTGCTGTTACTCAAGCTTCAACTAGCTCACAATTGCTCTAACATGGGTTAGACCAACTGGTACAAAGACAGTGGTCTCATATTAAATGTGAACAATTTAGTATAGTTCATTTTGGTAAACAAAACATTTTTCTATCCCATATAGAAGACACACCCCTCCAATCAGATGCCATTGTTAGGGATCTATTCACTTTTATTTATAATTCCTTATTTTTTGATCATCATATATCAGCAGTGTCTTGGAAGGCTTTCTATCTGGCTGATCAGATTTTCAATGGCATCTCCTCTGGTTCCAAAGAACTCTTAACTGGCCTTTACTCATATGTTACAAAGTCATTATTGAATGTAATCTATCTGTTGGCATGTATATGTGACCATAACCACTCTAATTTAGAATAAAAGTGCAATGCATTAAATAATTCATACATGTTCATATGCAATATATACTTCAACGTGATAGCAAAAGTACATAGGTTCATACGTTCATAGGTGTGTACTAGGCTAATCCTGGGGCTTTTACAAGCCTAGCCATAGGATTACACTGGTATCGTGCCATCCGGCCTTAGTTCCCAGTGCCTCTGTCAAGTAGAGCCCCTGGAGTTATCCCCGGGGTGAATTTTCTATTTCTCATCCACTCGTCAAGATTTCTCTTGAAAAGGGTCAGCGAGGTGCTCTGCTTGACATGTATGTGGTCTATTCCATAGCATGGGCAGTCTCTGGGTTATGAACCTGTCCCTCGAACATTCTATTGATTGTGGTAATGAGGTTGATGTCTCTGGAGCGTGTGGTGCAGAGAGATTGGGATTTCTTTAGATGTAGCATTTCTAAAAGAGCTGGGTCAGACATGGCTTTCTAAGTCAAGCAGAGATCGCCTCTAAGTAGGCGATATGAGACAGAGAATAGTTGGAGTTTTTTGAGTCTGTCCATATAGGACAACTGTTTAAGGCCCATGATCCTCTTTGTGAGGTACTTTTGTGGCCTCTTCAGTTGTTGTAAGTGTCTAGTGAGGTACATGCTGTGAAGATAGGTGAAGGCTGCCAGCCTAGCCAGATAGAATTTTGTAGATAATTCTGTCATTTGTAAATATTAATATAAGCCACAGGCTTGTTCTGTTAAATGGGAAAAAATGGTGTTAGATGTGGAACTGCAAAAATGTAACAACACTCCACTCTGCTGTAAGAAAGCTGATAAGTCAAGCATTTCATGACTGTCTTTGATCTCAGGGCTTGGAGCCGATATGTCTGGATGAAGGAGTTCTGCCTACTGTTTTGAGGCCAGAGTTAAGGGCTAGAATTTGCATGTATAATTCCTTTTATTGCTCTGGTTCCTGACCAGCTGCAAGATCAAATGGGCTATTAACCTCTGAGAGTCTGTTAGTCTGGGAACCAGAAATAAATGATGTAATCTGAAATGAATCAGTGGTACTGTGTTATCAATTTAAGGACATAAAGAATGAAAGCATTTGTCTTGAGAACATCCAACTCACCACTCTGCCTGTGTTTATATGTAAGTAGGATTTTAGAACTGTGTTTTCTCTTGGATATAGCTAGCAATAGGAAGATTAGACTAGGTTGTTTTTCTGTGATGTCAGAACTTTTTTACTGTATTATTTTAAGTATTTCTCTGTGATCTCTGAACTCTGGACTAGCACTGTGTAGTAAGAAGTATTGTCTTGTGTTTTTTTTATTTATTATTAAATATTTTAAACCTTTCAACTGTGGCTGTTTTGTGTAGAGATAATTTAAGCTCTAGAGTACATTGCATGTATATAGTGATACTGTACCAAGTCACTCCAAATAAGTCTTGACTGTTAGGTTGCACTTACCATTTGGATAATAATATTGCACAGTAATAATTGGACACCCTTTCATAAGGGGCTTTGAGTAGCTGATAAATATTAGCTGGGTGGTGGCAGTGATTTCTACCATATAGTCGGTGTAAAAGGGGGCACAGCTGGAGAATCTGTGCCAGCCTTCCCCAGGAGTGTCTATGTGGTTGTATATAACTCTTATCTCAAAGTATGTGTGTGTCAGGTACTTGGGCAGGGACACAAAGCACTGGTTGGACAGAGAGGGTGCTGGAGATTTTAGCTTGCCCACTAGGCTGAGATCTGGACCTTATAGTTGTGCCATTGGGGAGTCTTATTGGGAACCTGGAGAGAAAGGGAGAAACCAGCCCCAGACTGACTGTGATCTCTGTTTGCTCTTAAGGGAAATTGTACTTTACTGGGTGTGTATTTATTATCCTTTCCCTATATGGACGCCCCTCACTGGTGTTAGCAGTGAGGATTGAGACTCCTTGATTGCTGGACCAGTGCAGCGTTGGCCTGGACTTCAGAGAAGTAGATATTAAACAGGAGAGGACCCAGGGCCGAACCCTGTGGGACTCCACTCGTGACTGGTCGGCAGTCTGACTTAGAGTCAGCTGCTTTCACACTGCAGGTTCTATCTGTTAGGGAGTTTGCAACCCACCTAGTGATATAGGGGTTGATGCCTAGCTTATTGAGTTTTTCTATGATTCCTGAGTGGGGAATGGTATCAAAGGCATTGGCCAGATCAAGGTAGGCTGTATGAACCACCTTGCCTTCATCCACGGCTCTGGTGACTGACTCAAAGAAGTCGACCAAGTTGAGCAGGCATGATCTACCCTTCACAAAACCAAACTGTGTGGGATCCAGAGTTTGGAGATTTCCTATATCCTTGTTCATTAAGTCCATGATGATGCATTCCATAGCTTTGCATATCAGACTCGTCAGGCTAATGGCACAATAGTTCCCAGGGTCTGTAGTCGCTTCTCCTTTCTGGAGAGGTATGACTGTAGTAGCGCACTATTCAGTAATGACATAGCCGGAGGTGAGGCTGTGATTGAACAGGGTACACAGGTGAGGTCCCAGTTCACTCTGTAGTTCATGTAGAACACAGCCAGGGATATTGTCAGAAGCTCAAAAACTTCTGGAAATTTCAGCAAGGCATAGACAGAATATGGATAAAGGGTTCAGAACTACTTTGGGATGGATACCAACTGAGCACACTTTACAGCAGTCTTTATTGTGAGCACATTGTACCATCTAGATTTAAACACTGAGCACACCAGACTCTACAGTCATCTATACTTCTTCTGGAATCTTCTGCACACCCTTGTTGCCAGAGATGTCTTACTTGGGGTGGGAAGAATTCCTTAAGTTGTTTGTGTTTGACTTGTCACAAATTGGCTCTAAATTGTGTTGGCTCAAGTGAAGGAATTTGATCAATACCAGAAAATGGTAGTTACGTTTTCCACACCATCTCCTGGGCTTGTAACAGCAATATATTACTTAATTTGTAAGCATGAAGCATAATTATTTAAGTATTTCTGGGCTCCTGACCTAAGAAATGATTGTTGTAGCTTTTAATATGTTTTAGTATGAATGCATCTCATTTAGTGGTAGTAATGTATGTTTTATTGGTACAGATCAGTGTGTCATATATTTTGGTAATGTTCACAACTTTATATTCATTTTTATTTGACTGTGAACTTAATCGTTTATTTGTATCTTTTTTTAGGTTTATGAACATCAGGATGGCAGCAAGTCCCTAAAGCTGGGAGATTTTGGTTTAGCTACAATAGTAGATGGGCCTCTCTATACCGTCTGCGGAACTCCAACATATGTGGCCCCTGAGATTATAGCAGAGACAGGGTGAGCTATGCTAAGACACTTTTAAAGATATATATACTTATATGTGTGAGTGTGTGTGTGTGTGTGTGTGTGTGTGTGTATATATATATATATATATATATATATATATATATATATATATATATATATATATATATATATATATATATATGCATACATTTCTTTTCTCATTGATTCATTGATCTGTTTGCATTTTGTTAACCATTGAAGTCCCCCTCCTTTCAGGTTCTGATGTTTTCCGTTTATAGGGTATAATTTGTTTCCTCGTAATACACAAAAAGTAACTATAACACAAAAAATTCCAAACAATAAACAATACAAAGGAGAAAAGGACTTCATCATTTAAAGAAAAAAGAAAACACAAGCAACGGAATTCTTAAAATTAGTAATTTTCTGAACTAAACAACAATGTTAATGTTATACAGTTTAGCGAGTATATATCTGTTTGTTATCCAGTTTGATTTTTCGCAGAGGCACCTTCTGTGCAGAACCCATACAGTTCTGCCTGTGTCCTCCTGGGTTTTTATTAGGTGCTGTGGTTTCTTTCCATCTCTGAAAGACACACAGTAGATGAACAGTCGTCTCCAAACCACCCACAAGTGATCATCCACTGTTTGAGTGTGTATTCTGTAACTGACCAGTGCCAGGCCCAGAAAGGGGTTTCACTGCATTACACCCATTGTTCCCCATGACCGTGTAAGGGATGAAAAGCATTATCACAAAATGGATGGATGAAAACAGATGGAACTACCAGGTCTAACTTTAGTTTTTATTCAAGTGTTCCATTATTACTGCATATAGCATTTAATTTGGTTTGAGAAGAATACTTGTTTTACAGTTTGCACTAATAAGTATTCCATCATTACTGCATGAAGCATTTAATTTGGTACGAGAAGAATACTTGTTTTACAGTTTGCACTAATAAGTATTCCATCATTACTGCATGTAGCATTTACTTTGATACGAGAAGAATACTTGTTTTACAGTTTGCACTAATAAGTATTCCATCATTACTGTATGTAGCATTTACTTTGATACGAGAAGAATACTTGTTTTACAGTTTGCACTAATAAATATTCAATCATTACTGCATGTAGCATTTAATTTGGTACGAGAAGAATACTTGTTTTACAGTTTGCACTAATAAGTATTCCATCATTACTGCATGTAGCATTTAATTTGGTACAAGAAGAATACTTGTTTTACAGTTTGCACTAATTAGTATTCCATCGTTACTGCATGTAGCATTTAATTTGGTACGAAAAGAATACTTGTTTTACAGTTTGCACTAATAAGTATTCCATCATTACTGCATGTAGCATTTACTTTGATACGAGAAGAATACTTGTTTTACAGTTTGCACTAATAAGTATTCAATCATTACTGCATGTAGCATTTAATTTGGTACGAGAAGAATACTTGTTTTACAGTTTGCACTAAGTATTCCATCATTACTGCATGTAGCATTTGCTTTGGTATGAGAAGAATACTTGTTTTACAGTTTGCACTAATAAGTATTCCATCATTACTGCATGTAGCATTTGCTTTGGTATGAGAAGAATACTTGTTTTACAGTTTGCACTAATAAGTATTCCATCATTACTGCATGTAGCCATTTACTTTGGTATGAGAAGAATACTTGTTTTACAGTTTGCACTAATAAGTATTCCATCATTATTGCATGTAGCATTTAATTTGGTACGAGAAGAATACTTGTTTTACAGTTTGCACTAATAAGTATTCCATCATTACTGCATGTAGCATTTAATTTGGTATGAGAAGAATACTTGTTTTACAGTTTGCACTAATAAGTATTCCATCATTACTGCATGTAGCATTTACTTTGGTACGAGAAGAATACTTGGTTTACAGTTTGCACTAATAAGTATTCCATCATTACTGCATCTAGCATTTAATTTGGTACGAGAAGAATACTTGTTTTACAGTTTGCACTAATAAGTATTCCATCATTACTGCATGTAGCATTTACTTTGGTATGAGAAGAATACTTGTTTTACAGTTTGCACTAATAAGTATTCCAACATTACTGCATGTAGCATTTGCTTTGGTATGAGAAGAATACTTGGTTTACAGTTTGCACTAATAAGTATTCCATCATTACTGCATGTAGCCATTTACTTTGGTATGAGAAGAATACTTGTTTTACAGTTTGCACTAATACATATTCCATCATTACTGCATGTAGCATTTAATTTGGTACGAGAAGAATACTTGTTTTACAGTTTGCACTAATAAGTATTCCATCATTACTGCATGTAGCATTTACTTTGGTACGAGAAGAATACTTGTTTTACAGTTTGCACTAATAAGTATTCCATCATTACTGCATGTAGCATTTAATTTGGTACGAGAAGAATACTTGTTTTACAGTTTGCACTAATAAGTATTCCATCATTACTGCATGTAGCCATTTACTTTGGTATGAGAAGAATACTTGTTTTACAGTTTGCACTAATAAGTATTCCATCATTACTGCATGTAGCATTTAATTTTGCATGAGAAGAATACTTGTTTTACAGTTTGCACTAATAAGTATTCCATCATTACTGCATGTAGCATTTAATTTGGTACGAGAAGAATACTTGTTTTACAGTTTTGCACTAATAAGTATTCCATCATTACTGCATGTAGCATTTACTTTGGTATGAGAAGAATACTTGTTTTACAGTTTGCACTAATAAGTATTCCATCATTACTGCATGTAGCCATTTACTTTGGTACGAGAAGAATACTTGTTTTACAGTTTGCACTAATAAGTATTCCATCATTACTGCATGTAGCATTTAATTTGGTACGAAAAGAATACTTGTTTTACAGTTTGCACTAATAAGTATTCCATCATTACTTCATGTAGCATTTAATTTGGTACGAGAAGAATACTTGTTTTACAGTTTGCACTAATAAGTATTCCATCATTACTGCATGTAGCATTTACTTTGGTATGAGAAGAATACTTGTTTTACAGTTTGCACTAATAAATATTCCATCATTACTGCATGTAGCATTTACTTTGATACGAGAAGAATACTTGTTTTACAGTTTGCACTAATAAGTATTCCATCATTACTTCATGTAGCATTTAATTTGGTACGAGAAGAATACTTGTTTTACAGTTTGCACTAATAAGTATTCCATCATTACTGCATGTAGCATTTACTTTGGTATGAGAAGAATACTTGTTTTACAGTTTGCCCTAATAAGTATTCCATCATTACTGCATGTAGCATTTACTTTGGTACGAGAAGAATACTTGTTTTACAGTTTGCACTAATTAGTATTCCATCATTACTGCATGTAGCATTTACTTTGGTACGAGAAGAATACTTGTTTTACAGTTTGCACTAATTAGTATTCCATCATTACTGAATGTAGCATTTACTCTGGTACGAGAAGAATACTTGTTTTACAGTTTGCACTAATAAGTATTCCATCATTACTGCATGTAGCATTTACTTTAATACGAGAAGAATACTTGTTTTACAGTTTGCACTAATAAGTATTCCATTATTACTGCATGTAGCATTTCATTTGGTACGAGAAGAATACTTGTTTTACAATTTGCACTAATATGATATCAGTGCATCTTGCCAGTGTGCCATTTACTTCAGTATTGCATAAAAGTACAAGGATTCACCTCCGACCCTACTTACCACTTTTTAGGGAGGAAGGGGTTGAGGTTAAATTACAGGGACACATACACATGCGTTTTCTGACACAGAGACAGATTGATTAATAGTGCAATGCTTCCATTACATCTATTTCTAACTTAAGGATTTTATTGTTTTCTTACATTTCAAATATTAATCAGGACTGCATTTGGAAATATGAAAAAGAGTGAATTGCCAAGCACCACCTCATAAATAAAAGCACTTCCTCATAACTAAATCATTTCTAAATGTATATTATTCAGTAGATGTCCTATATTAACCATTTCAGCTCTTTAAACTCAGAGTGTCTTTCTTAGAAACTATGTCTTAGCCCACCATCCACCCCTTTATATCAATGACTTGCAGTCACTCACAGTTATGTAGCTTTCATCATTTTAAATTAATTTATTCAAAATGAAATGTTCACCCTTGTTCTTTGGTCTCTGCTTACTCTTTCCACCAAGATGAACTGTTTTACTGTAGCCCCCCATGCTTCTTTCAGCTGTCTCATAAGCTTATAGCCATGTCATTTAAGCCATTTCTCACCTCAGTGGCAATTCAGTCTTATCCCTGTCACATGTAGGACCTGTGGCACCGATAACAGTCCCATCACCTCTATCCCCATGCCTCCTTTCTGTTAACATTTTGCACAGGCTGTCATGACAAAACATTTGTCCCCACATCAGTAAGTACATATAGACATATACACAAAATTAATTACATGTATAAATCTGCAATCGTAAGACTGCATACATATCTGCTAATCTCACAAGATCTTAACATAGTGAAAGTTTTAAAACATGTGGAGAACAAATCTAAGATGGCTTCCCTGCTTACTTTAGCAGAAGCGTGTTGGTGTCAAATGGGAATGGAAACCAAACCAGAAGTAGATAAAAATCAGGCAGCAACTGAATGTGGCAAAAAAAAAACAAAAAAAAAAAAACAAAACAAAGAATATAAGAAGAAGGATCAGATGAAAAGGTAAGAAATGTGGAAAAGGCTTAACTATAATGGCCAAGTACAGAACTCCTGGAACAACCTGATGTCGATCAAAATGTAATGCAAGAATGGTTAAGGAAAGGTAAATTTAAACCAAAAGACAAAGGTTAATTTTGGCAGCCCAGGACAGTGGATTATGTACATGCTGGTTTACAAAGTCCATTCAACATGTCATAGAAACAGACAAATGTAGGTTTTGTTTTGTTTGCTACCGATGCATGTAACTCCATATGAATTGCAGAAGGAGTCAGTTTTTGGAACATTGCAGGTGCTGCAAAGAGCACTTTTGGTTAACATCAAAGATTGAAACAGTACTAATTTTATGAATTTTAATCATATTTGGACTTAGGAATGGGGTCCATTCCTGTCATGGTATTAAAAACCTTAAAGACTTGGAGAAATTAAACCATGCGAAACCACATACAGCACTCTTCTTCCCTTTAAGTGCCCTTAATTTAGCATTCTATGTGCCGTCTACAATTCCTTTCATTCTTTTTCAGCATTGCTGCTTATAATTAGATATGGCACAGTCTCTGCCTACCTGTCACTGTTCCTTTCCCCTCCCCGTGCAACCCCATCTAATAACCTGTGTAACAGGATCTCCATATATCAGCAAATGTTCTAATAACTTCTTCCTAACAAGTATGTCTATGATATTATCCTCCAGAACTGTTCTGTTCCTCTAAGTCATGTTATACTTATTTCCCTTGATATCAATTTCAGACCCACTGAACTGAAATGAGTTACTTTATTCCTGCCTGGCAGTTCTGAAAATCTTTCAAAAACAGTTTAGTTGTGGTTTTACTTCTATTATTCCTTACTTTCACAGTTAACAGAAAGAAGAACGAATAGATAGAAAAACGCTCACTTTATTGATAAAAACAAAAACAACAACAAAGCTTTCGGGAATGTCCCTTCTTCAGTGTTCAGTTGTGAAAATCTTTCCATGTAAAACAGATGGTCACCTACTGCCCATTCCTTCACACCTAATATTTCAGTCGCCGAAACCTTCATTTCAGTTATTATCCTCATCTATCTACTGTGACTGATCCCAGAGGAAGAAATGTATTTCCTCCAGTTGAATATAAGAAGTTGATTCCTGCTAACATAATTTAAACTTCTACATTTAAATATTACAAGTGTTATTATTCCCCCTTTATTTAACTTTCACCTGACTAATCACTGCCTATAAACCTATCTGCATGCCACAAAAAAGTCCACCTCTTCAAAATACTGTCCAATGCTAGTCTAGCAATAAAGAACATAGATCATCCAACAAATCCCTCTTGACAGTTATCAAATCCTATTACTGTGTTGGCAACTCCTTCTGTTCCATGGATATCTCAAAAATCAGGAACCGTATCCCTCACACAGTTGGAATAACACAAAGTCTGTCATCCTTTAAAACACAACTCAGACAGCACCTAAATAAAACACGGCTGTGCTACTGTGATAAATCTGACTAAGACCCTATCTGTTATTACTTACTAACATAATATAACTTAATTAAACTTCTGGACTTTCAACTTCCTACCCCCTCCCCTTACCTCACTCCCTTACTCCTCTATCTCCTCCACCCCAACTCTGTTTATGTCCCTTTCACACCTATCACACTATCTCTGCTTGTAAGCTCCTCTCACTCTGCTTCCAAAACTCACACTTTTTTTAAACTAGTACTCCCCCATACTGCACTTTTCTCACTTTACACCTATATTCACACGTCTCATAGTAAACCTCCCTCAATTACATCATTACCCATCAACCATACTCTCTGCTCCGCACTCTTAAACGTCTTCACTCGAATCTCTCCTTGGCTTCCTCTTCTCCTTACCTTTCATCTTTAACCAAATCTTTTCATCCCATTCTCTACTCGCACCTCTCAACCTCTTGGAGCAAGAAATCTGGACAAAGCAAAAATAATGGGGGACAAAGACCCAAAAATAGGGACAGTTTTTAAATAGTGTTCTTACTAACTTAGAAAGTTGATAGAATAACAGGTTTTCCTTTAGAGTGAAATTTCTGAATGGGTATGAAGTCTGAAACACAAGTGTATGTCATTACTTTCTGGTTGAGTAGCGTTCGAAAGATGTACGTAGAATGGGCGTGCCTTCGTTGAAAGTTGGGCATCGAGTTGGCACCTCAGCACCATAAAAACTTACTGCCAATCATTATCGGACTGGAGTTCCACTGTGGCGACCCCTAACCAGGAAAAGCTGAAAGAAGAAGAAGTCTTTAATGAATCTCCAATAATTTACCAGAAAACCACAATTTTATGAAAATTTAGCCAAAAATATGAGACAAAAATCTGGACTTTCTATAAAAATCTGTACAGTTGAGAGGTATGCTTCCACTACCTTCTTTAACCTCAAACTATCACTACAACTATCTTACGTTTTCAAGAGAGAAAGAGAGAGATAAAAGAAAGTAAGAAAGGAAAAAAAAAACTTTCAACCATGTAAATTAAGCATGCATTTCTGGACTGATTATGCAGTTTTGTTTTACTCTGACATTTATGTAACATGCATCTTTGTTTTACCTTAACTTATATGTAATGTAAATACATATTTTTTGTAACCTACATGGAGGTTTTCTCCCTGAGCCTCCTCTGGAAAAGAGATCATACTCAGTCGGACTTTCCAGATCAACAAAATGAAATAAATAAATCATGATAAGAACATATTTTAATTAATGCAACTATAAACTAATATAATAAATTAAAGTACTCTGACCTTGGGATTTGAACCAGTGCCTCATAGCTCTCTCACTGAACAAAGCAGCCTGCAGGATCTTGTGTAAGGACATAGCAATAAGAAGGATGTTAAGGAAATCATGACGTTCACAGATAGCAATTTTGTAGCTTAAGGCACAGAAGTGTAAGGCCACTGCAAGCAAGATCAGTTGCCGCCGTTGTACAGAAGGCTTTCTACATGGCCCAACTCATAAGTAAGGGTATTTCATCCAGGAACAAGGAGTTCATAATATCCCTGCACTCCTCCCTTATCAGACCCATTATCGAGTACATTGCCCTTCGGCATGTACCTTGCCAAGCACATGCAGCAGCTGGAGAGACCACAGAGGTTCCTGACCAGGAAAATCCAGGGTCTCAAATACCTATCCTATACAGATTGCTAAAAGCCCTGTCCCTCTACTCAGTCTCGTACAGACTTCTCAGAGGTAACCTGTGTCTGGCATAGAAGGCCACCTCAGACCCAGCCTTGATGGAGTTGCTGCATATCCATGTCAAAATGCACTCAAGCAACCCACACACAAGGCCTAAAACTGTTGTGTGACATTAATAGAACTTGTTGGTGGGATAGATTTGTGTCCCAGAGACTCCCCCCGTCTGTGGAATAGACTCCCTCCCCATGTTAAGCAGAGTACCTCTCTAGCCCTGTTTAAGAGGAACCTGGACGACTGGATGGGAAACAGAAAATACACCCCTGGGATCCCACCTGTGTCCCTGCTCGACAGGGGAAACAGGTGCTGACTTTGTGGGAACATGGGCAAAATTCTTGGCTAGGCTTATAAGGGCCTCTGGGCCAATAGCCTACTATCATCCTATGAACCTATGAACCTATGGTAAGACTTCCGTGGCATTTTTTAAGAAATGTGAGGTCAGCTGACAGCTCAGTGCAAGAGCATTAATTGGTGGAGGAAACCAAGGGAATCCAAAGACCTGTAGGAAGGTTGTTGGCATTGATATAATAACCTAAGATTTGCAAGAACCAAGCAAAACCCTGTAGGAATGCTGTTGGCATGGATATAATAACCTAAGGTGTGACTAATGCAACCATTATTAAGAAACTGCCTTATAAGGAACTGTGGAACCAGAGAAGTGCTAGAGACCACGAAATATGGGGGAAGATAGATGCAGATCAACAATGTCATAAGTGAGGTCATCAAATGGCTTTCAGAAGGATTTCAGCTTGTATAGCAATACACATAATAAAGTGGCATGATTCATGGGCGTCAGCTGGAAGATTAACTTTTGGGAAGAGTTGAAGATATTAATAGTAGCCTTAATACATTTTGTCATTGTATGCAGAGCACCGTGTTGAAATCTGCTATTATGCACAGATAGTGACATCAGTACAGTTAAATCTCCAAAGAAGAGTCCACATTGAATGACATTGAGCTTGCTAGCATTGCTTTAAAAATATTAAATGTTTACTTGCTAGTGAGAAAATAGTTCTGGAAGTAGTATGTTAATTTAGCTTCACTACCTTTTCATTATCACATGGGTACAGGTAGAAATGTAAAAATGAAGTCTTATTTTACATAATGAGTGGAACAGTATACCTACCAGAAAGGTAGTACTGAAAGTGTTGCTGTTTCAGATCTAATCGTAACACAGAGGTTATTTTAACAATAAGGAAACAGAAAGGGAAGCCAGAAGAATAAAGGAAACAGTTGGCCATAATGGTGGAGCACAAGAGAAAGTCCAGTAGGCGGTAGAGGTCAGAAAGAACAGGACACATCCCTGCTCACTACTATTCTATGAGTCTGCGTTTAAAGGAACATTTTCATAATTTGCATTATATAGTTCATCTGTTCAGTTCTTATCATATTACATTGCATTGATAAGTCTACTATATACCACTAACTATGACATTTTTAACATTTAATGATGCCAATTCACCCACACCAGTTGGTAACAATGTCCTTAACTCTAATGCCTCAAGCAAGCTCTTTTAATAGCCTGTAGCGCCCGCTGGAGCTGGACAGAACATCTTTATAATAAGCATATCCTGTCACTACTTGAGGCATTTTGTGCTGCCAATACACAAGGGAGGCTATAACCTAAGGCTGTCTTTGGGGTTACAGCAACATTAAGATAATAAAAATGAAAATGTAAAACTCGGTGTGGAAGAAAACAATTAGAATTATGTGTCATTATTTCAGCAGTATCTTAAATTAAACAAGAATGAAGGTTATAGCTTTAAAAGCTTCATTCAGCATATGTATAAGGACAGTTTTACTGTTCCAGTTATTAAGAAATTTTACTAATTTTTTATGTTCACTATAAACTAGTCCTAACAGTGATAATAGTAATTTTCTTTGTGTTTTCAGATATGGCCTAAAGGTGGATATTTGGGCTGCTGGTGTGATAACGTACATCCTACTGTGTGGGTTTCCACCATTCCGGGGGTATGTACTCTGTTTCGTTTTTTGTTTCTTATTCTTCTTGTAGTCAGTACTCCAGCAATGTTCCTTAATACAAAGCAGCTCAGTGCCCCCCCCGCCAACTTTAATGCTATGTACTGTGCCCCCCTGCCAAGTTTAATGCTATGTACTGTTAGCACGTTTGTAAATTGTGTTGTTTTGTACCTTTATAATAGCATTAGTTCCAAAGAGCATTTTTTTCTCTGCATCTTATAGAAAGGTACATTATGAGTCTTGCTGTTCTATGAAAGCACAACGTGTTCTTCATTTGAACTAAGATATTAATTTTCTTTGATTTCTATCCACAGAAGTGGAGATGACCAGGAAGTATTATTTGACCAGATTATGCTTGGCCGTGTGGATTTTCCATCTCCATACTGGGACAATGTTTCAGAGTCTGCAAAGGTATATATATGCCTGTCAAATCATATTTGCTATCAATCAGTATCAATCAGATTAGCTGCCACAAATATGAATAGAGTCTCCTGTTAAACCAAAGCTATGTGCAATAGGAGATTTTCTTTATATTTGTCAGATATCGATTTTTACATATTACTGTTATCATTCATATAACTATTCCTTAAAATATTTTGGCATATCTATTCAACCTGATGTGAGTCTCAGCATCGTTGATGTTCAAAATGTTTTTGCCCTTTTTTGGCTGCACCTCACAGCTGACCATGATCTTGGATCCCCCTCCTCAGTCTCCATTTTATAGAAGTAAGCTGTTCCACTGGATTTAAGTTAATATTCATGGACAAAGAGGGGGTTGTGCCATCCGATTGCACAAGTATAGTACTAACATGAAGACACACACACACACACACACACACACACACACACACACCCCGCACGCGCACACACACACACACACACACACACACACACCCCGCATGCGCACACACATACACACACACACACACACACACACACACACACACACACACACATGCACACACATACACACACACACACACACACACACACACACACACACACACACACACACACACACACACATATACACACACACACACACACACACACACACACACACACACACACACACACATACACACACACACACACACACACACAAGATATGCAGTCGTACTATTGTGGAATCCTGTGGGCACCGGCCAATGTATTCTCAATCTGTTATGGTGAAAGTTGTACCCCTCTCAATATACACTGACTGAGAGTGGCAATCAGGATAGTTGAGCTGGAAAATTCCACTAATAGTTGAATTTGAGTTTCCTGAGGTCTTTTCAGGGCTCCATCATTCTATGCCACAGATCCACACTAAACAACACCTTTATAGGTGAGCCATAAAGATACCACTCTTTGTTTCCTCAAGATGATTTCTCAGGATCTAGGGCTAGCAATTGAATATGGGTTTCCTGAGCTCCATTCAGGATTCAGCGCTTTATGTTATAGGGAGTGACAAAAAGGTTTTGCCTTTCATGTGAATTTCTTACCCACATCTTGCCATATATCAGTGCAGGAGACAATGCTGTGACACCTTTGTTAGGTTCATTGTTCACATTCCACACTTCAAGGTGTGAAACAAAAGTGTTGTTCCCCTTGCTGCTTCTCTATGGTAACATCACTTGTTATTGTCTGTATTCCCAACACCCCTAACTATCTGTAGAAGGAGTCCTGAGTCCTAACAGTGCAGTGCAGCATAAGGGAAATTCTGCACTCCTGGGTGTGCCATACTTCAGAGGAGGTGTTAAACCGAGGCCCCATCTGCCTCAGATGGTATAGCTGAACTGGATGCAAAAGATCGCATGGTACTTCTCAAAAAGAGTAGGGACATTTCTCTGATGCCCTGGCCAAATTTCCCTAGTAGTATAAATACCACCTCTGGTCTCCCCTGAAAAGAGGCTACTAGCCTAGTGGGACTAACCTGGTCAACAAAGAATAAAGAAATAAAATAAAAATATAAATGTAATGTTCATAATCCTTACTAAGCTACCCCACCCCTGCCCAGATTGATTGCTTGCACCTTACCTGTTACAGCTGCAGAATTGTTTTTACAGTTTCATGGACAGATTTCTGTACTTTTTTGTAGTCTAAAGTTTAATATAAATCAAATGCTCATGGCATTCATTTCTACTGAAGATGAATATATTGGGTTTAATCCATATGCTGTCCTCCAACCAGCAAATTCTTTCCTAAACTACAGTCTGCCCTCTGAATCATTAGTTTCCAGTCAGGAACAAGCACCATTACAGACAACAGCTAACAAAAATCTGCAGATTCAATTATATTTCAAGTGTCTGCATATTTTTTTCTGGCATTCAGCACAGTAGCGTAAGGCTCTGCACTGTTAAGGAGCTGTTTCTTGTGCCCAAAGAACAGGGTTTGATTCTTTTTGCCTTCACTTGCTTACTGTGAGACTCTGAGCAAGTCACTTACCCAGACAGTGCTCCCAGGTTACTCCTGCAAAGGGAACCAGTGGGCTCAACCTGGTTAACAAATGTCTATGAAAAAGGGAACTATGGTAGGATGTTAGAGTTTATAATAATGAAGCTGTTAAAACAAAACCACAAATTGTTGCCTTTAACAGAAACAGTGAAAATGCATTTGAGACCCCTCTCCTTGCACTCCTATAGATTTACTTCTAAAGCTTGAAGACTCAAAACTTCAAACTTCAAACGGCTAAAGACAGAAGATCAAAGTTTTGAAATTTGGAAAACGAAATAAAAAAATAAATAAATAAAAACAAACAAAAAAAATGTTTACATTTTTGCAGGGGGGCAAAATCCCTGCACCCCCACACCCCCTTCTAAATAAATATAGCAACTCAGAGATCGCACTACTGTGAGGAAAATGGTAGACATCCCATTCCACGCTGTACTGCAATCTCCCATTCAAAACGTTCATAAAATTCAAAACTTCAGTCTTCTGGTCTCGGCTGTTTGAAGTTCGAAGTTTTGAAACTTCAAGCTTCTGAAAAGAATCCACCCCCCACACATCTGCATGTCTAAATATGCCAAGTCCAAGACTGTGTAACTTTAAGGATAAGGAGAAACTTCTTTACCCAAACAGAATTCCACTGATTTTAATGGCAGTGGTTCAACTAAATACAGAACCTGATTAAAGATGATCAGCTATTCATATTTTGTGTTCAATGCATGCAATCATAGCCATGTACCCCTCCTATTATTTCCCATACTGCCCTTCTCCTTTCTTACCTTATCTTCAAACACCTGCACCAAGGCTACTACCCTCCCCATAGCAAAATTTTCAGTAAGACTCTGCAGCTACTTCCTCGGACCATTAAGCAGTTGTAGACAAACCCTGCTGAAGGCAAACGTTGGTTTAGTATTTGGTGACAGGAACTTTCCAAAGGTTGCCACAGTAAACTAAAATATATTCTCATAACATATAAGGAATGAGAATTTGTACCTCATTTTTAGAGTCGCCTTTGCTTTACTTCCTAGTTATAGTCTATGATTACAGATGTCACCCATTTTCAGAAACACCTTGTATTACTACCCGATTATGATTTATGATTGCAGATGTTTAAGAGAGGCTGGTAACTTATATTTCCTAATTGAGCTAAGTTATGCTTTTTATTTTTTTGTTTACCTCTCCATCATTCTTCTGGCACTCTGTCTAGTGCCCCACATCCGTCACTGGGTCTGCCAGTCACTTTACTAACCCCCAGGGACTTTCTGCATTTTAGGAATTAAGCCAGTGCAGAACATGTTGGCATCCTGGGGGTCTGGCTAACTATTTCCAAGGGAGGGAGGTTTATTTTTCTTTATGGTTACAACAGGATACCAATGTATAGGACTCCAAACAAAGAAAACAGCCACTGAAATAATCCTTTATTCTAGCGCCTTGGTAAAAACACCTTCATGGAATAAAATACATACAAAATAGCCATCCTTATATAGCACCTTCTTAATTACTACCAATTTATCAATTATCTCATAAAATATTTCTTAAAGTAAACACTTCCAATTCAAATCATTATTCAGGCCTTTTGGAATTATTGTACCATATTTCAAAATATAAACAGTTTCTTTATACATTAATTTCTGTTTTAACAATTCTTCACTAATATTCACACTATCATTTTTTTTCTAAAATAGTACATTCCAAGAAATCAACATTGCTATTATGAAACATTTTAAAATGCGTTGCAATCATTTTTTCTTCCTTACAGTTTTTTATGTCCCTTAGATGTTCCATACATCTTGTACGGAATTCTCTTTTTGTTTCACCCATATAGTACATTTGACAGGGACACCTCAATGCATATATAACCCCCTTACTTCTGCATGAAAACACACCCCTAGATTCAAACTTAATATTGTTAATATACTGAAAACTGGATACTATATGTGTACAGACCCTACAACCACCACAAGCTATTGTTCCCTTAATATAGGGCTCTGTAATCAATTCTGCCGTTGGCATAACAAAATTGCCATGCACAACCATATCTTTCAAGTTTTTTCCCTTACTATAAGAGAAAAATGGTCTATATGGCAAAATACTTGCCAACACCTTATCCTGTGTTAAATATTCCCAATAATGTTCTATTCAATTTTTAAACTCCTTACTTTTAATATTATAACCAGTTACAAGATATATAGGCTCTATTTTTTGTATCTGTTTTCATTCATATATGAATCCGTCGTCCACCTACTCTTCTTAACTTGTCTCAACTTCTCTGATTCTTTCCATACCCTACTTTCAGCTTCCTGTATATCCGAGATGTGATATCCCCTCATTTTGAACATCTTCTTAGTTTCATCCAGCTCTCTTTTCAAATTTTCCTTATCATTACATTGTGCGTGGAAAGAATCGGAGAACGGGAACAGCGCTGACCGACTGACGTTTAAAGGAATGCTAGCATAAGACCAGCATTGACCTCCATGGAGAGTGAAGTACAGCACATGAAAGTTATGGCTGCAAATTAAGGCACACAAGGATGGGTAAAATGCTAGGAGATCTCGCCAGTTTTTAAAGCCCCATAAGGCCCTCATGGGAACATAAGAACATAGGAATAAAATTAGGCAACTGATCACAGGGAAACATAACTCGCCTAGTGCTATGACTCTTTAAAGAGACACTCTTAAAAGTGCTTGCTACCCTTTCAAGCAATTAATTGAATCACTTCCGAAATCAAGCAAGGCCATACATGGTATCCCTGGTGTAAATTTGTGTCTACTCATCTGCAGTCCTGAGTAGTGAGCTCCTTTTTATTATGGGTCTATTAACATGGAGGACAGCACAGTACTGCTATACAAAGCTCTGGCTACAAGGCAAGGCAAGGGGAATGCAGCTGTTAGCAAAACGGTTAAGGTGTTTGCCTCATAAATACAAGGTACAGGGTTTGATTCTCACATAGGACAACTAGCTAGGCTCAAAATGGCCTGAAAGGGCAGCTAGCCTAGTATAAACTGATGAATCTTACTGTAATAACAGACTGGGATTAGCAACAGTGCTGTGTCTATGTCCATCACTATGTTTTGCTCTGCCTATTAGGATCAGATATGTGAAGGCAAAACATACTACTTGAGAGGACTAAGCTGAGGTAAAAATATAATCTGCCTTTCTGTGGTTGACACTGGCTGAGGCATTTCATGTAACACCATGGCAGGTATGCAATTCAGCTGTTTGACTTGCACACTTGCCGTGACAGTGAACCAGCCACATAGTCCACGTCTCACTTGTGGAACTGTACACTACATTTAGGAATCTGAAAACTTGTCCTTTTAGTTTTGTTTAAAGTATTTCAGAATTGCGAGGAAACAAGAGCTGCTATTAGAAATTAAACTTGTCTTCCATGCTAAGTTCAGTGTTTTGAGACTGTAATATAGTACTTTGCTTTTGGTTAGTCAGTATGCAAAGGTATCGGTCATGCTTAAACAGAAATGATGCTTATTATCAGGGAATACCAAGGCTGTCTGGACCAACGGTGGACTGTTAATGTGAGGTGCTTGTCTTGTTTTGCTTTGGGGGAACATTCTGAAATGAGAGAAATGGAGGGCAGGCATAAATCAAAACCCAAGAAGAAGCAGCTATCATCTGCATCATTTTGAGGCATAAGAAAGCAGAAGGTTTTTGAGTTCATTGCTATGGTGAGTAGCAAATAGAGTTACATAGGAAAGGCATTACATGGGAGTAATCTGTTGAAGAATTCTTGTATCATGTTGTCGTTTATGGACTAAGGCATTTATTTTTTTTTGCTTAAAGGCTCTTCCTGTGGATATTGCAAGTCTTGTACATGAGCTACTGATAGTTAAAGATTGTGCTGAAAAGACCTTTCCCATTTCCAAATTGTCTCCTTGCAATGTTGAAAAGCTCCTGTTCCTTGTAGTTTGTTTACAGACCACATCACCATCATATTGTCTTTCCTGATTGGACAACAGCCTGTCTGTGCATTGTGCTGTCAGGGCTCCGTATACTGTTTCCATGTCCTTTAAGTTGATATGAAGTGATTTCTCCTTTCGGCACCAGTTGCCTTAGAGTAATACATTATTGAAGTAGACTCATCAAGCCTGGTCCAAAAACTCTTTGCATCTCAGATGGTGGAAGTAATGCCATTCCTATACATACGTTGTTCATCTTTGACCATTTTGGAATTCCCTCTTTAAGTCCCATAGGATAAGAACCATCATAGCCAGAGGATATGAAGCCTGTTTCTAAATGGTTCTCAGATGTCGTTGTGTTTTCGTTCTATGTAATCATGCCTGAGGGACCAGGAGAATACAGGAAGATATTTATCTCAGGGCTGTCAGAAAGTGCCTTATGTGAAAGCTTGAAGTACCAGTATGATGTGTGGGTCAATAGATCCTATACAACAGGAAGAGGAAACTAGTACAGAAAAGAGAAAAATCCCAAGAAGGAAACTAGTACAGAAAAGAGTAAAATCCCAAGAAGGGAAGACATCCCTTTTCAGTATCAGCAAGAAACTATGATCCCTCATAAAATCATCCAAGGCGAGATTCGAAAGAAAAATTGCCAGGGACTCCAAGGCATTCTTTAGCTATGTCAAGAATCTAAGTGGCAATTCTCAGATCTGCTCGGAGTTAGTGCAGAATGGCACAAAATAAACTGAACTGACCGACATCTCCAACATCCTGGCAGACAGATTCAGTGCAAACTTCACCCCCCTCTCACCCCCAAAAGGGCACATAACCATACCAGAATAATGTAGTGCCCCTGAAATCACAGACAATCAGGTTAAAACAGCCCTCTCCAAAGCCAAAAACAAACATCAGTGGGGCCTGACGGTGTCCCAGGCTGCGTCCTACACGAGCTCCAAGATGAACTAACCCCTTACCTAAACACACTGTTCAGATTCAGCCTCTCCACAGGCTATGTGCCCATAGAATGGTGCACAGCAATGGTTATTACACTCCACAAAGGTGGAGCCACAACAGATCCCAGGAACTATCGCCCTATAAGCCTGACTAGCTTGGTCTGCAAGGCTATGGAGAGCATCATCATGGATCTCATTAACAGAGACATTGGGAACCTCCAAACACTGAACCCTACCCAGTTTGGCTTTGTTAAGGGCAGATCATACCTCCTAAACCTGGTGGACTTCTTTGAGACAGTTTCCAAGGCTATAGACGAGGGAATGGTGGGTCCACACAGCCTACCTAGACCTCACAAAGGCCTACAACACCATTCCCCATTCAGGTATTATAGACAAGCTCACCAGCCTGAACATAAACTCCTACATCACAAGATGGGTTGCCAACTGGCTCACGGACAGAACCCGCATGGTAAGAGCAGCAGGAACTAGGCCTGACTCTAAACCGGTTACAAGTGATGTTCCCCAGGGCTCAGTCCTAGGACCCCTCCTGTTCGGCATATACTTCTCAGAGATACAGGCAAGCACAGGAGGGCTATGGCTGACCAAGTTCACTGATGATTACAAACTAGGGGCTATAATTGACTCTCCGGCTGACACAGACATCCTCCAAAAGGGTCTCACTGAGGCAGATACCTGGTGTCAAAACCATGGCCTCAAGCTAAATGCCAAAAAGTGCATAGTCATCCCCTTTGGAAAAAACAAAGTACCCACAAGCTACCACATAGGTGGTAGCCCCCTAAATACGGAAGATGTAATAAGGGATCTGGGGACCCACGTAGATAGAAACTTCTCCTTTGATAATCACATTGCCAGTGTGGTTAGAAAATCCTTCTTTGTGGCCCACCTAATCACAAAACGGTTTGCATCCAGATCAAAAGAGGTCATTGCGCCCCTCTACACATCACTCATCAGACCCATCATAGAGTACAACGCCCCATTTGGGATGTACCTTATAAGACACCTGCAACAGCTGGAAAGACCACAGAAGTACTTCACCAAGAGGATCACTGGCCTCAAACAGATGCCCTTTGCAGCTCCACTGAAGAAACTCCAGTTGTACTCAGTTGCATACCACCTACTCAGAGGTGATCTCTGCCTGACATACAAGGCCATGTCCAACCCAGAATTGATGGACATGCTCCACCTAAAGAAAACCATATCCACTTGAGCCACACACTCTAGGGATCTAAATCTCACCACAACAATAAATAGGACCTGCTGGAGGGATAGATTCCTGTCCCAGAGACTTGCTGTGCTCTGGAACAAGATTCCAAGCTACATTAGCAGAGCTGCTCACTAACCCTCTTCAAGAGAAACCTTGACGAGTGGATGGGAAACAGAAAGTTTACCCCAGGGATCACTTCAATGGCTCTACTGGACAGAGGCACAGGGAACTAATCTAAGGGGGCAGCGAAAGCCAACACATTCTGGCTAGGCTTATAAATGCTTTCAGGCAGATAGCCTAGTACCTACCTATGAACCTATGAACATATTCCTACCACTGTCAATCATCCATGAGGGTAAAATAATTATGGAGCTAACATTTGGTAAATACTCTGGTGGCTGCAGATACTCAAAATTGCAGAGCTATTTTGTGAGAATGTTTCCATGGAATGTGAAGCTGTCCATCTTTCATATCTAATGTAGCCATGTGAGAATCCCTGACGTATGAAAAAGTAAAGTCTTCAAAGTCACCATCCTGAACGCCTATGCATTTCTGAACTTGCTGAGATCCGGTAAGTCCAGAACTAGTGTTGAGGTGTTATCCTTTATTTTTTTATTTATTTTTTGGAATGAGAAAGTAGCCTAGAATAAAAGTCTTGCTCTCTTTGACTAGAAGGATCTTTTTGGATGGATTTATTTGCTAGAATTTGATGCACTATTTGAAGAGATAGCTGTACTTGATGAGTTAATAGATGTGCAGCTAACTTTGTTAGTAGTTTTTGGACAGTGTTTGCAGTATCTGTTTGCGGTTACATGTTGCCAGGTATAAAGATAAGACTGAAACTTGCCTCCTAGGGGAAGATTGACAGGTGAAAATTTGAAGATCTCTGTATCCTCCCTTTCATGACAATCTTCAATTGTCGTTAAATGGCTATCCTATAAAACTCTTACACTGATACAGTGCAGAGAAGGTGTTTTCTGCTCTCAACACATTTCTTATTTATAGTGAAAGTCTTTTGAGACAGTGCATGGGATGCACAAGGCTATCCTTGAATAAGAATCTTGTTCAGCTTTTCTTTTCTAAGTCTACAATGATTTCATCTGCTGGTGGACCAAACAAAAATTATTGAGCCTTAACATTCAGAGTTTTTGATCTAACATTCCCATTATATTACTTTGTTCTTAGCAAAGCTACTCTTCTCAAAAGTGTGTCTGATATGGCAGTACTTGTATCATTTGTAACATCATATGTGCATTTCAGGGTATGACTCTTGTGGAGATGCAGGACACTTTTTAATGGGGGTGCACAACTTGGACAATACTCGGGGGGGGGGGGGGTGCACAGCTTGGACTGCCAGTAAGCAATGGGTGTAGTCCTGTCATCAGACAGAAGGCCAGGTATTGACGTATATATGTGTTAGAAAGAGTCTAAGGGATGAGAGAGGATGGCACATAATGGAGAAGTGGTGCAAGAGAATGATGTCATAATTATGGAGAATGATGTCATAATTATGGAGAATTATGTCATAATTATGGAGAATTATGTCATAATTATGCCATAAATGTTGACGTTACAAGGGTGGGGCTGGGATGCAGAAAAGTAGAAAGTATGAGAAAATGTGGTAACAAAATCTTGATGAGAAAATCATTGACTGGGGGAAAGAGGATGCTTCCTTAACCCTGATTTTAAGATGAGTAGAAAGATAGTTTGTGAGTAGTGCAGAAGGGAGATGCCTGGTGGTTAATGTAAAAATATAGGGGGGGGGGGGTGATACTTTATATGAGAAAGTTGTAAGCAGGAGGATCACACAGACAAATTTATGAGAGAATTGGGGAAGGCTAGGATGAGACATGAGAGATCAGTGATAAGGGAGTTTAATATAGCATTGTAGAGTAGATTGCATTGTATGGATTACACAACAGAGAGGAAATTAATTAAGTAATCATGAAAAACATGAAAGGAAATTTGAAGGAGAAAGGTCAGGGAATACTTGGAGCATCAGCAAGGGGAAAAGACAAGGAGATCCTTTTTTAAATAACGGGGATGAGCAGGGTGGTAGAACATACAACCTCTTTATGTTATTTGGAGAGCTGAATGGGTGTCAGAATGTTTAGATGGGGAGAGAAATATATCAGACATGGTGTTTTTCAGGATGACTATAAGAAATGACTAGGAGGTTGATAGATAATTGAGTGGAATAAAATGGAAGAGTAAATAAACAGAGGGATGAGGAAGGTGGCAGAGAATTATAAGAGATGAGACGTAAGACAATGATACTAGTGGTGATCAAACCAAATGGGGTAGTATTTATATACCTATACAGGAGTAAAATGAATGCAGCAAAGGAGGGAAAGAAGAAAGAATTGACAGATGGAAAAGACACAGGCAAAAGTGGTAGAACAAAAAGGGATATGGGATGCAAAGCAAAAATTAAATGAAAGAAACAGACAGCACACAGAGTGTGAAGAAAAAGTATGTGAGACGGCAGAACAAAGTTGGAAAATGTTGAGTGACAGACTGAAGAGTCGAATAATGAAAGGAACAATAGGAGGGCTGCATCTGAAAGATGTGATGAGAATAATGAGGTCATGGAAGTCTTCATGACGGCTTTGGGTTTTATAGAGGAGAAAAGAGGAAGAGTAGGATGAAGGCTTTGGGTTTTATATAGGAGAAGAGAGGAAGAGTAGGATGAAGGCTTTGGGTTTTATATAGGAGAAGAGAGGAAGAGTAGGATGAAGGCTTTGGGTTTTATATAGGAGAAGAGAGGAAGAGTAGGATGATGGCTTTGGGTTTTATATAGGAGAAGAGAGGAAGAGTAGGATGAAGGCTTTGGGTTTTATATAGGAGAAGAGAGGAAGAGTAGGATGAAGGCTTTGGGTTTTATATAGGAGAAGAGAGGAAGAGTAGGATGAAGGCTTTGGGTTTTATATAGGAGAAGAGAGGAAGAGTAGGATGAAGGCTTTGGGTTTTATATAGGAGAAGAGAGGAAGAGTAGGAGGTGCTGCACAAACATATGAAAGACTGAATGATGGAAAGGAAAAGTTTAGCAGCTATAAGGGATAGGAACTCCCTCTTGTGATCAAAGGAATAAATAAATACATAAATAATAGCAACTTTACTATATTTCAGCTCAGTGCTATCAAGACACCTACAGCACAACTTTATTTACAATGATCTGGGAATAAAGAATTTATTAACAAAGGCACAAAGAAAGAGGCCAGTAGCAGCACACTTCTGCATTCTGATAGCAATTACACTGTTTACTTAAAAAGTGAATAGAATTCAGGGATAAACTGCATGTGAGTAGGGTTACTACTAAAAAATTGCTAAAAGAAATGGAAGATTTGAAAAGGATGCTTTTGTTAAGAGATTACCTTTGTACCAAATGAATTCTGCTGTGACTTTAGAAAGCTGTAATAAAGTTATAAGACCACAAGATGGCAGTAACGTGCAATTTTTAGCATGAGAAACTCCTTTCCCAGAACTAATGCAATGTTATCAATGTATTCTGTGAATTAGAAAACTATGAAATATATTATTTTAAACAGCTGGACAGCCTTTAAACCTACTTTTTTATATAAATAAGAGAACCCAGAATCTCAAGGAATATTTTACTGACAAAAATGCTGCAGATCTGCGTAAAAGGAACAGAATATTAAAGTGTTTAGACTGTAAATATTACCAGTTTATAATGAGATATTTTCTGTACAATTGGCGTACTGAAACATTACAAATACGCATTTTTTTTAATTTTTAAGTATATGAGTGTAATATAGATTGCACAGTGCTCTGGAATGGATACATTCTATTGTGGAAGAGCTTTAAGGACACTGAAATGTACAATTTGAGAACATTTAAGTGTAGTAAAGGTTTGCAATGAAAATGACGCTTTATTTGGGCATACAAAAGTTTGCACAAAAGATATATTTATTCTTTGTTTTATATAATTGATTTTGGGATTGGGATAGAAAATGCATTAGATTTAAACAAACTAAGATAGCAGTTATTATTAAATGCATGTATTCCACCAGGGTTTAAGGATACCCTAAAGTTTAAGAGTAAATTGATAACTGAGCCATTGTAGTATCAGGCTCATTGGTGCTTTTTAATTACCTGATGTTTTATTATGATTATTTAAGGAGAAAGTTATATATGTTCATCAGTCTGATGAAGTTTTCTGAGAGAAAAAAAGCTAACTGAAGTGTGGTGCGGTACTAATAAATCAAATTGGTAGTCTTCCTTGCAGCCATTTTTTTTAGACGTGAAAATGTCTACATTATGAGAGACACTGGAATAATGTAATAAAGGTTAACAAGTCAAAAGTGTTAGTGTTTACACTGTAAATGTATTTATTGTACCATTTAATGTTCATATTTCCTTTCAGTACTCATTAATATGTATGTTTGCTGACATATTTTAAAATATATGTTTAAAATCATTTACTGCTAGCAAAGAGCCAGTAACAACTGTCAAATGACATTGCTGTCACTGATCGCCTCACTTGACTGGCTGTTCAGTCAGTTGTCAGACGACACTACAATATTGCCCAACATTTCTATGTAAATGAGGACTTCAGGTTTTCAGGTATTATAAAATATATTATAACAATGAGTTATTTTATTTCTTCAGGAGTTGATCACCATGATGCTTCAGGTTGATGTGAACCAGCGGTTCTCTGCCTTGCAAGTGCTCGAACATCCCTGGGTAAATGTAAGTACAACTTATTCCTTTTCATGGTGCTATGCAATGACACTTTGAAATAATGTGCAGTTTCACTTGCAGGCGGTACTAACATTCCTCAGCAAAGAAGAAACTTTGGTATACTTCATTATACTGGTAATATTAGTACTTATTAACAATCTTAGTATAGAAAGTGCAGGGTTGGGTCTTGCCCCATACAAAAATGTCTTTTTTTTTCATCCAGACAAAGCTATGACTGGATCTGTTTTTCCTCATTGAAAAATAGTGGAACCGTGAATTTGATCAACTCACTTAATCTTCTAGTTTATTTCTGAAAAGATACCCTTGTGTCTAGGGACAGCGTTAGGCATATGTGGACTAGGAAATCACCTAGGGTGACATTCTTGTGGCAGTTTGGGGGAGCTTTTTCCTCTATTTATTTATTTGAGTAATGTTTTATTTATCTATAAAAATAATAAATAAAGCAGTATTAGTAATTTAAAATAAAATGCACTGTCAGAATATCGGGTACTCCAGGTGATGGAGCACCAACTGACTTGCTAATATTCAAGTCATGTTACATGTGGTTAAACTCTGCAAAGTCACCGTAGTACAGTACGGATCTCACAACATTCAAACTATAGACATGAAGCCACATCAAGAAATCATTTGTAAGCGTATTAAAACCAGGTATTATCAATTAAGTTCTGAATGAAAGAGAGGAGAGGAATATCACGGTATCAATGAGGTGAGTGTTGTTTGAATATTTGCAATAATCTTGCTGGCAATGATTAAGCAGATTTTTTTTTTTTTGGCAATTTTTCCAGCTTTGTCATTTGTGTGGGAGGATGTGAAGAAAGGAATGGCTCAGATGAGATGTGTTATTTCTGTTTTTCAGTGCTGGCAATGCTCATCCAGATGTTTTGGACAATACTTCTGGCTATTTAATATGTATGTGAAGTTGGGATGAGAGGAATGCTGTGGTGAGAAGTGTTACTGTTTTTGCTGTAATGCCATCAGTGATCAACCAAATGATTTGGGCAATATTTCTGGCTGTGCGATTTGTGTGGGCAGCTGGAATAAGAAGATGGTGGAGTGATCTAAGTGTTTATTACTCATTTAACGATAATGCTGTCAATCACTATCCATGCAGATTGGGCAGTATTTTTCTGGCTTTGTAATTTGTATGAATCAACTTTGATTGGAATACGTTAATGTCTGAAAACTTGTTTGTGTGAGCTGTGGAGGTGAAATAGTATGTGGCCACATACCTCTCAACCTCTTAGTGCAAGAAATCTGGACAAACCCTGACAAAATGGGGGGACAAAGGCCCACAAATAGGGACATATTTTAAATATTACTCTGATAAACTTTAGCATACATTTTCTGAAGGATATGAAGTCTGAAATTCAAATGTATGTCATTATTTAGTGACTCCAGTCCTCAGCTCATCCCAGTGATTTGCCAGAAAACCACAGGTTTTAGGCGGAACAGACCAAAATATGAGACAAAAATCTGGACATTCTCCAAAAATCTGTACAGTTGAGAGATATGTGTGGCCATCAGAATTCATGGCTATAACTGCTGGGTCAAGGTTGGCCTGATGGAAGTAACAGACCTTGAGTTTGCTCACTTTAAAAAGTTACTATCTTGCTTTGAAGGGCTAGTAAGCTTTTGTGAGAAGTAAGCTGGACTACTTTACTGGATACCTGATATTCACATCCAGTGTAGGTGTAATTGTTGTGGCTGTTTTCAAGGAAAATGACTAGCTGTGCCCTGCTGTTTGCTTATTATTTTGGCTTCGCAGGATTAATCATCTGATTATATGGAACAAAGTATAATATTTTAATATGGCAAGTCTTTGGAACAAAGGTGAAATGCATTGCACTGTCATCCCCTTTTATCACAATCAGTTGTCTGAACCATACATAGAAGTGCTCTAACTGCTTGCTGGGGGTTGTCTGGATGAAATAACTGATTTTGTTTTCCCTTGCTCAGTTTAACATTCATCTCTCAAAAAAAAAAAAAAAAAGAGAGAGATAAATGAATCACAGAATACCCAGTCCTTAAGAACTTCTGGGAGTTGGTGTCCCCCATGTACCAAGGCTGTATAAGTGGATTTAGATATGGGCTTAGTAATCACCTCAGCCCTGAGCCCCACCTTTTCTAAAATCAGCCGTGTGTGTGGGTGCATACAGAAGGCCACTGTACTTGTGTAGGGGGATAGTGACATCGTTATTTCTTTAACATTCCTCCCAAACCTCAGCGGTCATTATATCTTGTGTTGGGAAGGGGGCAGTGTGGTCATTATTTCTTTAACTTTTCTCACAAACTTCAGAGGGTTGCAAAGATGGTCACTATAGCTTGTATAGGCGCACTGTAATGTATGTAGAAGCAACAAGTTGGAAATATTATTGCAATCATTATTTTTTTTTTTCATTTTCCTCACAAACATCTGATCCTTAAATGAAAACACTGGTTGCTATCTTTTAGGAGAGAGTAACTAAGCATGTGTTTATAGATGTCTGACAGCAAATATGTTTTATTTATTTATTTATTTATTTGACATCTGTTTACCGAGAAAGTCTAACTGGGATAATATCCCATTTTTATTGGAAGCCCAAGAAGAAAAGCTCCTCATCGACATAATAGGTTCATAGGTTGGTACTAGGCTGTCGGCCCTAGGGCCTATACATGCCTAGCCATAACAATTCCCTGGATATTTCTTCCCACAATATTTACTTCTCTGGACCCCTGTCTATCAGGGAGACTAACATGCTCCACGGGGTGAATTTCCTATCTCCTATCCAATCATCAAGGTTCCTTTTGAAGAGGGCCAAGGAGGCGCTCTGCTTGACATGTATGGGCAGTCTCTTCCAGAGTCTGGGGAGTCTCTGGGTCAGGAACCTAAACCCCAACATGTTTTGTTCATTGTAATGACAAGGTTAGATCCCCGGAGCGTGTGGCTCTGAGGGATTGGGATTTCTTTAAGTGGAGCATGTCCAACAGCTCAGGGCTTGACATGGCCTTGTATGTTAAACAGATATCGCCTCTGAGTAGACGATATGTGACAGAGTATAGCTGGAGTTTTTTTTAGATGGTCAGCATATGGCATCTGCTTTAGGGCTGTGATTATTTTAGTGAAGTATTTCTGTGGCCTTTCCAGCTGTTGCAGATGTCTTGTGAGGTACATACCAAACGGGGCATTATACTCTATAATGGGTCTAATGAGGGATGAGTACAGTGGGACAATGACCTCCTTTTTTCTGGATGAAAAGCCCTTAGTGATGAGGTGTGCCACATAGAAGGATTTCCTGACTATTGTGGCGATGTGGTTATCGAAAGTGAGACCACTGTCCTCCTGTGTCCCTAAGTCTCTCATCACACTTTCAATGTTTAGTGTACTGCCACCTATGTGGTAATAAATGGGTACATGTTTTTTTCCAAAATGGATAACTATACATTTCTTGGCATTAAGCTTGAACCTATGGCTGTGGCACCAGGCATCTGTTTCTGTAAGGCCCTTTTGTAGCATATCCACATCATTTGGGGATTCAGTAATGGCTCCCAGTTTGCAGTCATCTGCGAACTTTGTTAGCCAGAATCCCTTAGTGTTGGCCTGTACTTCAGAGAAGTAGATGCCAAACAAGAGTGGTCCCAGGACTGAACCCTGAGGTACTCCACTTGTCATTTGTCTGGAGCTGGATTTGCAGTTGGCTACTTTTACAGTGTGGGTTCTATCAGTAAGCCAGTTGGCAACCCATCGAGTGAAGTAGGGATTTATGCCCAGCTTAGTAAGGTTATCTATGATTCCAGAGTGGGGGATGGTGTTGAAGGCCTTGACAAGGTCCAGATAGGGTGTGTGGACCACCTTACCCTTGTCCACAGCTCTGGAGACTGATTCAAAGAAGTCAATCAGGTTCAGGAGACAAGATTGGCCCTTCACAAACCCAAACTGGGTGGGGTCCAGTGTTTGAAGGTTGCCAATGTCTTTGTTTATAAGTTCCATGATATTGCATTCCATGCCTTTGCAGATCAGGCTTGTCAGACTGATGGGACGGTAGTTCCCGGAATCCAAGGTGGATCACCCCTTGTGGAGTGGGATAACTGTAGCTGTGCGTCACTCAGTGGGCACGAAGCCTGACGTGAGGCTATGATTAAACATGACACTTAGGTGAGGTTCCAGTTCATTTTGTAGTTCATGTAGTACACAGCCTGGGATGTCATCTGGTCCCATGGATGCTGTATTCTTAGCTTTGGAGAGTGTGGTTTCTATCTGTGTGGCCGTGATTACCGGAATTTGGCAATCTTTTGGTATTGAAATGGGCCCTTTACATGGTGAGAGGGGGGTGAAGTTGGCACTAAATCGATCTGCCAGGATATTGGCAATATCCTTGGGATCAGTATATTTAATGCCATTCTGTTGTAGTTCAGAGCAGATCTGAGCATTGCCATTTAGATTCTTGACATAACTATAGAATGCCTTGTGGTTGTCTTTGGAATCTTTGGCAATTTTATTTTCGTAACTAGCTTTTGAGGATTTTATGAGGGATCTCAGCTTCTTACTGAGGCTGGTGAGGGAGTTTTTTGCATCCTGGGATTTTCCTCTTTTCTGCAACAGTTTCTTCCTTCTGTTGTATAGTTTGTTTATAGCAGGGGACCACCAGATCGGCTTCCGTTTTTTTTTTTTTGGAGAAGAGCATCTTGGTTCTATTTGGGATGACACGATTCATGCACGAGTGGATGTGCTCGTACAGTGCCTTAGTGTAGGATTCTGCAGTCAAACTTTCAGATCCTGTCTGCATGGGTGTCATGAAGTTTGTCACTTCTGACTTCAGTAGCATGAAGTTGGCTTTGGAGAAGTTTTTTAAGGAGGTTTCCTTACTGGGGGGGGGGGGGATGTCAAGGGTGATTTGCTTATGGTCAGACCTGACCAATGAGGGGGTGACCACTGGTGTGGAGCATCTGTCTCCTATGTTGGTAATGACCAGGTCTAGGATATTGGAGCCCCTGGTGGGACAATGGATTAGTTGATCCAGGGCATTGGAATTTATGAATTCTAAGAACCATTGGGAAAAGTAGTTGGTACCTGAGTAGTTTTCCCAGTTAATGGCAGGGTAGTTGAAATCATCCAGTATTAGGGTGTTTGGTTGTATCTTAATAATTTCCAGTATGTTTAGAAAGGTGTAGTGAGAATCTTGGGGCATGGTGGGGGATCTGTAACAAGCTACAATTTGGATTGCAGTCTTACCTAGTGTTAGTTGCACCTGGAGAATTTCAGATGCATTGTGTTGGGCAACTAGCCTGGAGGTGTGAATATCCTTGGTGAATATGGACACTCCTCCACCTTTAGTGTTTCGGTCTTGTTTTTGTGGCTGAAAAGTGTGGTAAGAGTTGTAGCCTGGTATTGCAGGGGTGCTGTCTGGAGCCTTGAACCAGGTCTCAGTTACTACACAGATATCGATGTTCTCCATTTTTAGGAGAGCCTCGAGAGAGTGCATTTTGAGGTTTAGACTTCTAGCATTGAGCAGCATTACCTTCAGATTTTGCATGCTTGTATCTGTTACAGTGGTGGTTTTATCCTTTAAACCTTGCCTAAAAAAGGCACTATAGGGGTGGCAAGAGCTTTAGCCAGTAACCTGAATCCTAGGGATGACAGGTGCAGACCATCTCTAGCAAAGCATCGTGGTTTGTCGATCATGTCTTCCCAGGCAGACAGATACTGGATCCCCTTTGAATGACACCAGAAGCTTAGCTAATTGTTGAAGTCAATCATTTTGTCCTTATACTGTGGTATCATTCTGGGCGAAGGCAGGATGCTACTCAGGGCTAGGGTCATACCTGCCTGGGTGACATGATCCAAGAGCTCTTCTATGTCTCTTTTCATGTAGTCCAGAGAGGTACGTCTCAATTCATTCACTCCAGCATGGACAATGACAGAGTCATATTTGTACTTGTTGTGGAGTGACTTGAGTGCATACGTTATGTGGTGGATGCTGGCACCTGACAGGCAGCTGACTGTAATTTTCTCCTTGTTCAGCCTGGTGAGTGGGACATCAGTGTGCCTGACTATAGAGTCACCTATGACTAAAGTGTTGGGTACATTGTCTTGCCTTAGAGGCTGTTGTTGGGTGGCACACTGGTGTTGTGAGCTATGTGTCCATTTGGTTGTGACTGGTGTTTGTTTGCGTTTCAGCTTCGGAGGTCCTTGTTGCTTGGGCAGGTTAATGTTAAGGGCCTCTGCATATGTGGGTTTAATGTTGCTATGTGTGGGTGTTGATGGTGTGGGTTTTGAAGGGTTATGAGTTGCTTGAGGTGTAGTGCAAGTGTTAACCTTCTCCTCTTGACTGTCCAGCACAATCTTGGCTGGAGAGAGCTTTGCTTCCAGTTTGGCTATGTAAGTGCATCTCTCACAGGTTGTAGTGTTGGGTGGTAGGAGGAGAGGATTGTCTGTGTACATGAGGCAGTTGCCGCATAATGTGGTTATAGTTAAATAAAATTATTACAAAACATAATACAGAAGAAGAATGACATATTAACTAAGTAAAACTTTCAACTTCAGCTCATACAATGTGAACCTATACATACATACTGCAAACATTTTTGGTTGCGAGGGTGGCCTAATGGTTAAGGTGTTTGTCTTACAAACACAAAGTGCAGGGTTTGAGTCTCATAATGAATAATTAGCTAAGCTTAAAAAATGGCTCGCAAGGGCAGTTAGATTAGTACTAATCTATTTGGACAGCTATAACAAGTTGAAAAAGAACATTGTCAATGGATAAAGTATTCACAAGTTGCGGTTCAAAGAGATGACACTGAGTACACTCTTTGGAAAAGAGGCAACTAGATAATATAGCCTAGGCAAAAGTAGATTTAATCTTTATCTAAGAAATAGATTTTATTAATTCCTTCTCTCTGAACATAGTCAAAGAGTGCTGGAGGTGGGGAGGCTAGTATGGGGTAACCATATTTTTATTTTTCCAGTTTTGTCCTAGTTTGACATTAGAAGGATACTCAGAATTTTTGAGGGGTAGGGGCATGCAGTATATAAATATGACAGCAGAAGCTTGAAATTTTAATCCCAATTTAATACCGGGGGGGGGGGGGTACATGGAAAGTGACTACCTATTTTGATGGGGGAGTAGGAAGACAGGTACTGTACCTAGATATGATACATGTATCCACACAAGCATTTTTCTTCTTAGTTTATTCAAACTAGTGTTTGGTCAGTTTTGAGCATGAAAACTTGGATGCAGGTTATTTCTTCACCGAAATAAAAGAAAAAGAATAAGATTGAATTTCTTTTCATTATACATACTTTTTTGTTCTGGCCATTGTTGGATCAAAAGTTTGGGAAAAAGCTGTAAACTGCACCTCAAAGCATCTATAGCCCCATGGCTTCTGCATGCCTAGCAGCCCCCAGACCCCCCTGCTTAATTTAATTATTACAGGGTAGTCTTGGTCGGTCAGGGTGTGTGGAAAGGGTGCAGGAAAAAGCAACATTTATTTATTTATTTTATTTATTTACATTTGTTTACTGGGAAATTCCGACTGGACGCAGGTCCTTTTTCAGCGGATGCCCGGGGAGAAAAGCTCCACATCATGTACATGATAAATAGAGATACAAAATTACAGCAATAATAAACAACATTATAGGTTGTTGGCTTTAATACAATAACAAGATATTGATCATCAACAGTATATACAGTAAATGTTGCAAGTTATAGTATATACATTATAGTATATATATTTACAGTATATACAGTAAATGTTGCAAGTTAAGATAGTTAAAGACTAAATTTCTTTCCTTGGTCATGTTTTCTGTTCAGGCCATCCCTGGATGAAACTGTTCTTTAAAATAAACTCTAAAATGCATGTCAGACCCTCTGGAAACCTCATGGATTCTGGGGGCCGAGTGGTCCCCAGTTCCCCAGCTTAATATAGTTATTTCCACTGCGGTTATTACAGTCTAGTCTTGGTCGGTTAGGATCTGCTGAAAGGATGAAAGAAGAAAAAAGTTGAAGAGTAAAATTAAATTTCTTTCTTTGATCATATTTTTTTGTTCAGGGAGTCATTAGAGAAAAAGATTGTTTAAAAATAATCTAAAATGCATCTCAGTTATTTCCACTGCAGTTATTATACTCCACTTTTGCTCAGCTAGAATATGTTGAAAGGATGCTGGAAAAATGAAAAGTTAAAGAGTTAGGCTAAATATCTTACTTTGATCATGGTTTTTGTTTGGGCAATCACTGGATGAAAAGGCTGTTTAATAAAACTTTAAAAGTTACCGCGAAGCATGTAGAACCCCCATGACTTCTGGGGACCTCACAGCCCCCAACCCCCTTGCTTTTTGCATTTGTTTCCTCCACAGTTTTCATGAATGAATAACTGCAGGAAAAAAATTAAGAGTAAGGCAAACTTTGAGAAAAGGAAGGAATAAAAAGTAATCTGGACAGTGTATGTAGGCCAGGATGAGATTGGGGGGGGGGGGGTGCCATGAAGTCTTTTTTGCCTAAGTACCAGTTTACCTAAGGCCAGCCCTGCTTGTTGTATCTAATAGACTTTACCCAGTTTACAAATAAGTAACATTTAAAAAATGGATTTTAACTTTAGTGTAAATGCACAATTCAGCATACTGTCTTTTAATGTTAACATACTATCAAGACAGAATTGGCCAGCCTTTCCGTCTTGGGTTATTGGCTTTACTATTTCAGTTTTAAAGTATTTTTTATTTACATTTATTCCTTTCTTTCTGAAGCCTCCAAGCATTTAACTCCTGAGCTAACTACTAACTTGTTTTCCTTGAATGCTAGCATGTTAGTGTCATTGGACTTATTTTTTTTATGTACTATGGATCTTTTTGAGTACTGGGGGTATATAAACAGTAAGCAATTATTTTCAGTTTTCGGGAACATAATGAGCTAACCGTAACTCTGTTTGTATGACGGATTTTGATTACCAAGAGGTTGGGTCCTAATTGTATAAGGAATAACTGATCATTTTCAGTTTTCAGTAACATATTGAAAGCTAGCCATCGAGCATTTTTTATTTTTATTTAAACTAAAATAATATTATTACTAAAGAATACACTGCCAAATGCATTGTAAAGTTGGAAACCCCTGTGCTGTCTTCAAAATAATTTAAGATCTGCTGTCTCATGTACAATAAAGTTCCATGCCTGGAATCATAATTTTTATGTGGACTAAAAAGTAGCCAGCTTTATTCTGTTGCAGCATTTCATGTCATTCCAAGTTTGTGCATTCATTTACAACTTTGGAGTTGTGGGACTAATTCAAGCATGCTTATTTTACTCTTGGCCGGTACTGCAAGTGTCGGCATGAAAAGGTTCTGCAATTTGTGTTTGTCTAGATGTGGCTGTTAGACAGTCTAAAAACAGACTAGACTTTGTTTAGGCAGGTGGTAGTTAAGACCACAAAAACTGGCCTTTAAAAACTAATTAAAAACTAATATCTAAGTGTTATCCCTTACTCTATTTCTTTAGAAAAGTCTTTTCCACTTTGATTTGCCTCCTGCCTATATGTGACTCCAGAGAAAGCCATTTGAAACAATACTTTTAAGGGTCTTATATGATGCTAAAAATTAAATTATAACTGCATCATCAAGAAACACTAGAAATATCTGACTGTTAAGAAACTTTCTGTCCATAAGGCACATTTCAAGGAGACAAATGGTTGAACAGTGAATTTTATGAAATTTCACAGTCATAAAATTTCTTTGTTAAAATACTGTGCAACTCCTCCTTTTTTATAATTTTCTTGGTAATTTCAAAAAGCTTTGTTGGGCTACATATGGTCTTGCTACAGAGGCTGAGTTCCCAGAATGCATTGCAATGAGAATGGAAGCAGCTGATTTTCTGTTGATGTTTTGTGGTACTTTTGCTTGCATGTTTAGGCTGATAGCAGTGCCCATTTTTCATGGTCAGAAAAACAGGAGACGTTAAAATTTTGCAACAAAATGAAATGGTTTAGTCCCCATGTAGTTAGGTAAAATAAGATCAAACAGAAATGAAATAAGACGTTTTTTTCATTGCTGTAAATCAGTTTCTATATGACAGTACAGAGGTTTCGTAATATTCAGTTTTCCACGTATTCATTGTCAAAAAGCATATAAGAAAAGCACAGATGCTTGTATTGAGGCACAACAGTTTTCCAGCCTTGGGTGCGGTGAGAAGTCTCCATCCCATAAGGAAAAACAATAGACCACAGGGAAAACTGGTATTGTGAGCAACAAAGCTGACACATGCATTGTAGACAAGCTTAGTTGGGACTCAGGGTAATTAAGCAATTATAATTTGTTTAGAAATCAAAACTTCTTTATGAAAAAAAAATAGATGAAGTTTTGATTTCTAAACAAGTTAAAATTGCATGATTACTCTGAAATCTCTGGTGAGCTTGTCAACAGAGCATGGTTCGTTTTTCCTGATTTTTTTAGGATTCTCAGTCAGAAGCTTTGTTAGTCACAAGTATTACACACACACACACACACACACACACACACACACACACACACACATGTACACACACGTACACACACACACACACACACACACACATGTACACACACGTACACACAAACACACACACACACACACGTATACACACACACACACATACACACACACACACACACCCACACACCCACACATAAACACACACACACACAGACACACACGTACACACACGTACACACACACACACACACACACACGCACACACGCACACACACGCACACACACGTACACACGTACACACACACACACATACACACACACACACACACACACACACACACACACACACACACACACACACACACAATCACACACAGCTATATATATATATATATATATATATATATATATATATATATATATATATATATAGTATATATATATATATATATATATATATATATATATATATATATTAATACTCTGCATATGTTATCGTATGTTAGTATGAGCTGCCGTATAAAATTACACTATTTTATATTGCTGCTAGAAATAATAGTTTTAAATAAATGCAACCTAAGATAAAATTAAATAACTATTAAAAAATATGAAGTTCCTAATAGTTCTGAATGTATCATAATAACTTATATGTAAATCAAGGGAGCTGTAGAACTTGATGAAGCACAGTTTATCAAAACCAGATTTTTGTGGACCCAGTCTATCTTCTCAAGTGTATGATAACTGATAAATTAATAGGGCATGCAGCGTGCAAAAATAAAATAAAATATACATTTTCTGACGTCAGCTGTTAGACACGTCTGTTATCAGTCAGTTCATTTTCATTTAATTTTGTTTGATAAGATAGAATTTGGTGAATTTCGATTTGATTAATACTTGTTTATCCATAAATTTGGTTACTGGCAACTGTTACATCACCCTGGTAGCAGAGGAGAGGGGAATTTTACCTGTAATGCCAGTACCCCAGATTTGAATATCTTCCCAGATCTTTTTTGAGTAAGAAGGAGTGCCTCTTGAGGTGATATTGCAGCACCTCCTACTGGAGACTGGAGGTTTTGCTGCAATGGGTTATGGTACAGGCCACACCAGTGAGAAGAAATACATTCTGGGACATATCTTTCCAAAGTATATGCAAGTGACTACATATCTGCACCCCCATTGATAGAAAGGACTGGATAGGTCAGCATTTCTCCCAAACTCCAGTCCTTGCATCTTACGCCTCTTTAACACTTTTGCGTTTTCCCACTTGCAACAACAGAGTGCCCTGATTGCTACAGAGCTGACACCAGATATCAGCAAATTGAGATAAAATGTATGTAAAAAGTTAATAGTAATTCAAACCACAGCACAAAAAAATACTAGAAACTAAAAACCTTTAAAAGTATCTACATTTTGAACAGTAATGATATATATATATATATATATATATATATTTTTTTTTTTTTTTACATAATTTTATCTTTTTTTGTGCACCTTCACTTGCCTTTTGTTACATAATTTTATCTTTTTTACAAACCTCTACTTCTTTTTTCTTTTTTTGTGGTAATTATACTTTTTTTTACACTCCTCCATTCCAGAGGACTGAGTCTGACAGCTCCTGTACCTGCGCTCAATTGGTCCATTCATTCTGCAGTAGCAAAGGTGAGGCGAACACTATATGGCCCATTGGTTCCTGCCTTGTAATCCCCAAAGAGCAGATCTGCTCCATGATAAGAGTTGGATGGTAGGAAGTGGGCCAACTTGATGGTCCTGCAGAGTGCCCTACCTGTCCCGTTGCACAGCATACCCCTGCGGTTGCTCACCTGACTGCCTCTATAGCAGTGTTCTTAGCAGATGTTTGACACTGCACAATGAATTCCTACCATTTTAGGGGAAGTGTGCCACTGCACAATGAATTTCCACCATTTTAAGGGAAGCATGCCTCCTCACAATGAATTCCCGTCTTTATAGATGTCATCTTAGTGGAAGTATACCTCTGCACAATGAATTCCCCCTGGCTCACTGTGCAAGTTGCACTAGGCTCGATCTCCATGCTGTGAATACCTAATGATATCACTAGGTGTGCACCTTTATACTGAGACAGATTCTCTCACCACCCACAACTAGAAAGGGATTCCCACTCCCATTTTTCACAGCCAGCTCCTATAGGCACCAGAGCCACAATTCAAACCTGGGTCACCTGTGACAGAGTCAGTGCTGTAACCCTCAATCCCATGAAGCTGGTAGTAACTGTATGACTTTTGTTTTCTTTACTTTGTTATGAGTCAGTTAATTTTCATTTAAGTTTGTTTGATAAGTCTGGATTTAGTGAATTTTTGTTCAGTTCATTTTCATTTAATTTTTTTTGATAAGTCAGGATTTGCTGAATTGTGATTTGATAAATGTTTTTTATCCCCAACTGTGGCTACTGGCAACCATTGCATCACCCTGGTGGTTATTAGCAGAAATGGAACATGATATGGAATACATGCATTTTTTTCCTAAGGTATAAGTGCTTGAATTACGTACTTGTCTGCAATGCCTTTTCTAAAACAAATGTGCCTTCCTGAATTCACAACACAATGGAAAAAGGATAACACATAAGTTTTGCCAAAACTCAAATACATTCTTCTTCTCCGTTGTGTGTTAACTTTAGAGCTGGTTATAAAATTTAATAGGTGGTATTGCTGGGATGCAGCCCCCAATGTACGGATATGCAAAGCCCCTGCCTAAAACCTTATTGTTATTTTGCGGCCCTGTGGTCTTAGTTGTGTGAGTTCATCATGAATGTGTCAAGTCTTTACCCAGATCCCTAGGATACTACTTCTGTTTCTAAGGGATTAATTAGTATCCCCTATTAGAGGCAGATTCCAAAACAACTTATGCTCTGGTCAAGTCACTACTCTCAGTGAATTCTCTGTAATGTCATAGCTGTAACTCTTGAGAAAAGTCTTTAACACTTTGTTGTGCAGTTTGTACAGTTAGGGAAATGAACATGTGGCCATGGGTCTGTATCACAGTATTGAAAAGTGATTTAATCGAATGGCACTATACATCAAACTGCCATTCATCGAGGTGTTTATAGTGAGATTGCGGTACAGCGAAGATCGGAAAATTTGCCCTTTCCTCACTGTACTGCGATCTCAGAGTTGGCATATATAATTACTGGGGAGGGGGGCACAGCCTCCCACAACAATGACTTCGATAAATGGCATTTTCGATGTAAATGCTGTTCAACTACAACACGTTTCGATTTCGTAATATAGACCCTGTGGCCATAGGTGGATGCTCTCCATATTCCTGACTTGATGGTTATCACTGTAGGTACAACTCCATACATTGCAGAATGTATACATTGGAAGTGCGCACTATTGTAATGTGGCATGTCATATTAGAACACCCTTGAAGTAATTGCAGTGTAGGTTAATAGGAAATTAGATCTGCGTCATGTGTAGGTTGCAGTGACGGCTGGTGACTTCAGATTAAAGAGGGGCTGCAGGAGACAGCTGAAAGAATGGGGCCAATGGGAAGGGGTGTGGCCAACCAGAATGGGGTGGAGCTATGCTCAAAACCATAACAACTAGAACATTAATTAAATACGCTGTCCTGGGTGCCAAACCGTCATTACGAGCGTCCAATCAAGACAACATGAAGTGTAGAAGAAAAAATATTTCAATGTATTGGCTGCATGACAACTTACCTAATATCTAGATGGAAATACAAAGGTTGTGAGGCATGAAAAAATAAACTACTTTTTAAATACATTACTGGAATGCCAATCAAAATCAAGTATAAAAAAAACAAGCAGCACTCAATTCAAACCACTTCTTCTTGCACTGCAGTTCTAATTATAATTTATATTCAGCTTTATAAAATTACTGAGTAACATGCTGAATGTAGCAATCTCTGTGATACCCACACTTGTAAAAATATTTCTTAGCCAAAAAATACCTGCTGCCTGACAACAACTGTCTACTTATTTCATGGGGAAGGCATGATCAAAGTAAAAAATGAACAGCAAACAAGAAACAAGCTCAAGATAAATTGCTTAAAGGATTACTGCACAAGTTATGGACCACACATGATAGATTAGCATTCTCTTTAGTTTATGGGTAAAGCCTGCAAAGATGACTGCAAGTCTCCAACAAATGTAATGAGCTTTTAAAAATACTGTAATCCTGTCCTTTATCACAAATACTGTCATATGCATTTCAAAACCTAAGGCTTATACATTACCTAGTTATGTAAATATTCTCTGCATGGCAACAACAAAAAGGCTTTCAATGTTGGTAATTCTTTAACAGTATGCTTATTAAAGCTTACTTGCATCTTACAATCTCTGACAAGCTTACCTGATGGTCATTAAAGCATTGCTATTTAAACACAGAGCAATAGGGCACTGCGACAGCATGCATTTTCTGAATAATAAGAAGCATAAATCATCAGTATAAAAACATGACAAAAAAACAGAACATTCTGCAAAATCAAGGGCAGATGAATAGCCACAGTCGTACCTGTGGTCTACCTTGGATGGGGGGGGAATACTCTGCACACTTACACTGCATAACTGCTCCTTGCCTTGCTTGGACACATCCAGAGCCACTACAATGGGGAGTGGGGTGCAACAAGTATGTCACAATTTGAAATGCTTCTGGCTGATGGTGATGTCTCTGACACTCATACCTCTCAACCTCAGAGCAAGAAATCTGGACAAAGCCATACATAGAAGGGGGACACAGGCCCATAAATAAGGACAATTTTTAAATATTGCTCTCATAAACTTAGAAAGATAATAGAATAGTAGGTCTTGCATTAGTATGAATTTTTGAAGGGTATGAAATCAAAAACTCAAATGTCTGCCATTATTTTCTAACTTCAATCTGTAATGATTTGCCACTAATTTGCCAGAAAACCACAATTTTATGAAAAACAGACCAATAAATGTGATGCAAAAATATAAAATTGGCACACAATACAGCTGGAAACCTGTCAAAGAAGGGACACCTTTTTAATATTAGTACTGTTAACTTGAGCAGCTGACAAAATAAGAGCATCTACATGCATTTCTGAAATAAAAGTAATCTATAACTCTGATCATTACAGTTATTTATAATTGTAAACCCTCCACGTTTTCTTCCAAAACTGCCATTTTACCGAGGGATTATTAGAGGGAGAGCAACATTTTGAGCCAAAACTGGGGACAGTTGAGAGGTTTGGATATTCCTAATTCTATAAAGCGATTTATTTGCACGTACCTCTCAACCTCTTAATGCAGGAAATTTGGACGAGGCAAAATATATTGGGGGGACATACAAACAGTACTAAAAGCTGCTCTTGTATAAACTTAAGACAGTTGATAGAATAACAGGTCTTGCTTTAGCATGCATTTTTCTGAAGGTTATGATGTCTGAAACTCAATGTCTATCATTATTTAGTGACGTCATTCCTAAATGATTTGCCAGAAAACCACAAATTTTATGAGGACCAAAAATAAGAAGCAAACATCTATTCATTCTGCAAAATCTGGACAGTTGAGAGGTATAATTCAGCCGAGGCTGTCTTTGAGTTTGCTGCCCTTCCCCCTCACAGAATCATGGTCGAATGGAGCCTCCCCCCTGCAGCCATTTCAATGTCCCATTCCTTGGTTATTTCACCCCATTTATCATAAACACTGTAATGTGCATACTGCTTTACTTCTGTGATGATTTGGATTTAATTTGAAAGTTTTATTTTGCATTTTACAGCACAAACACTAATAGATATCTGCTAAACAAAGCAATGCAGTCTCACAATGTAAATAGACTTAGCATTAAAACTTCTCTGCCCTTGAAACTCGCATTCATTGAAACAGCATTGAAACCCACATTCAAAGAAAATACATTTTGCCAATGGTAGATAAAGGTTAACTTTGGGCTATTTTCAAATCATAGGCCCCTTGAACAAGAAACATACACGTGCTTTTTGATACACCTTCCTGATTGTATTAAATTATATTCCTTGTACAATACAGTACAGTTGTTAGAGGGCATTTTAAATTTATTGTTTTGAACATTTTTCCAGTAAACAATGAGACAAAATGCATGCACCAATAATGGCAAAACTGCCCAATTCAGAACATTTCCATCATAAAAGTCTACTCAAACTTCTACAGTCTGCCAGAATCAGTAAATATGCACAATCTCTGAAGAAGTAAAAGTCATCTAAATAATTCCACATTAAAGAAATCTAACTAATGAAGAGGTTGCTGCTAGCAAACAACTTTATATGCCATTGTTTCATCTACAAATAAAGTGCCTGTTGCCCTTGAGGAATAAATCGCCTATGTTGCATTAAAAAAATGATAAGCTAGTAACATTGCAATAGGGAATGGATGGCAAACTGATAACAGGTTCATAGTTACTAGGTATCTTCACCAAAAAAGACTACAGCATCCACCCCCTTTACAACACAGTACAGTATCAGCAATGCATCTACCTAGTGTGGGAGTAAAACCCACAGCCTTCTGCTTCAAAAGCAAGTACGCTACCTGCTGTGCTATTAACAATGCAAGTAGACTTGGCATAAGCAGCACTAAACTTTTGTTCCCCTGCAGCTCTCAGCTCCTTGCAAAATCTACTCAACACTCAGCTGTATAACTTTGCAGCACAAGAAATATGGAAAAAGCCAAAATTTATTGGAGGGGACAAAAGCCCAAAAACCAGGGACACATTTTAAACATTGCTTGTATAATGTTGGAAAGTTGCTAGAATAAAATGTTGTGTTACCACCATGCATTTTACTGCCAAGTCTTGAACCCAGGGCACCCTGTGAAAAGTAGTCAGAGCAACATACCACTATGCCAAATCAGCTGTTTTGTGAAAAAGAGGAAGACTGAACCTTAAATGGCTACCATTTAGTGAATTCAGTTCTCACCATAGCTGTCAACCTCTTAGCACAAAACACCTGAACAAAGCCAATAATGGGGGAATACAGCCCCCAAACATATTCAGTGAATTCAGTTCTCACCATAGCTCTCAACCTCTTAGCAAAAAACACATGGACAAAGCCAGTAATGGGGGAATACAGCCCCCAAACATATTCAGTAAACTTAGTTCTCACCATAGTTCTCAACCTTAGCACATAAAACCTGGACGAAGCCAATAATGGGGGAATACAGTCTCAAAAATAGGGACAAATTTCAAATATCCATGTTATAAACTTAGAAAATTGTTAGAATAAAAGGTTTTGTGTTACCATGTACTTTCTGAAGAATATGAAGTCTGAAATTCAAATGCATGTTATTTTTATTTATTTAACATTTGTTAACTAGGAAAGTCTGACTTGGAACAAATGCTAATTTACAGCAGAGGCCCAGGGGAGAAACACTCCAGACACATGTCTTTGTAAGATATGCAGATTCCACACAGAAGGCACCCCAGCCAAGAATCAAACCAGAGAACCTATTGCTGTTAGGCAACGATGCTACCAGTGCACCACTGCACTACTGACTTTGCAAGGAAAAACAAACATACAGAAACCACAGATTGTATGAGGAACAGAAGAAAATATGAGGCAAAAATCTGCTAATTTTTTTACAAATGGTGGTGGGTAGGGAATTCAGGCCCTTGCCACCTGTACCTAAGGTACAGGGTTTAAGCCTGAGGTATTCTCTACCCAGCACTATGTGTTGCCTCCAGTTACATACACACAGGATCCCAGTTCTAGTCCCACACATGAATAGGGCTCTACAAGCAAGAAACATATTAAATGACAAAATTACAGGATTATAAACCTAAGGTTTACTTACAAGAGAGACTGCTGCCATAATGTAGCTCTGGAGAATCCAAAGTTTGAGCAAAAGAGGAAAGAAATAATATACTAATTGTAGAGGGCCCTCTGAAATATTAAATGATGCCTTTAAACCTGACTCAGCTAGTGCATCTTACTTCAAGAGAACCTATGCAGTGAAAAGGGCACAGTGTTGTTATGTTATTTGCTTTGACATGTCTTTAATACACAGTAGTGTGTTCCCTAAGCAATGCTGTTTATAAGCTGGTAAGTAGACATTTCTGTTTACACAAACCTGGGCATTTTCACTCACGTGATGCTTCAGGAGATATTCTACAGTCTACATTCCTTACTGTTCGCTCACTACCCATCATAAGGAGTCAAACAATCTCACAGTCTCACAATCCCATACTCCTGTATGACCTGGATCACTGACAGCAAAGAGAGCAACTTGTCTTTCTAGCCGTGAGTTGGGTTTGTTTCATATTTTATTAAATTCCCTCAACATGTCTGGAAAAAAAAAACATCACTATATGCTGTGAAGGCAATGCATTATCCTAGAATGTCTAGCTGATCAGTAACTATTTTAAAACTTTACTTGGCTGGTAACCAAAAGATTTACATTTTCTAGTATCATGCCTAGTGACATTTAGGGTAGTACTGGTAGGTATCTCAGACTGGAATGGTACAATGATGTTATGTTCAGTGGGAACATGGCTCTTAAAAAGAGTAATAGTACAACTTTTAATTATTATATTGTATAACTTCGATACTAGATAGATCTAATTACAAACAAGGCAAACACAGTCTTCTACTCTGGACCATGACCATATATGGTCATCTAAATGCAGTCAGTATAATGGCAGCTATACTTTGTGATCATATCAGCAAGTCGCATACACAAATCTGATAATGAAACAAAGTTCCTCTTTATTTCCCACAAGTACTCACTTTTCAGGCTTCCTTAGATAGATATAAAATGCATCATGTGTGTAAATTTAATAAAAAAAATAACTATTGACTAGACAATTAAATGCATGTTAAAATACAGAGCAAAGAGCGGCATACACTGCAGTAATTGTAGAGCAATTTCTTCTTAAATGTCAATAGCAGATTATTAGAAGACCAAATCTTCAGAAAAAAAACACACACACTGAAAGAACATGGTCATCAACAAAACTGCTAATCAACATAACATACCTCCAAACATATGAGTGCACACAAATACACACCCCCCAAACACAAACAGTCCCACCGACCATGCAAAAGTCAGCAGCATTTCACAAGCACCGGTCTTGATCAACAGCCACCTATCACACAGTCTGCACCAAACATACACACATTCACTACAACTTTCTTCCAAGCATTCAGTCCAACACACTAAAAACAAGCAATACTACTCTGTCAAGTACACACTGTAAGCCATGCCACCCACACACCTCTTTTCTGATCATTCAGCCCAACAGAAATAAAACACAAAACATTATACACTCAACAGTCACTCACCGTCACAAAACATAAAGACCTGCATAAAATCATACAGCCAACTAAACATTCACAACACTACCAATAGACATAAACACACACACAGACACAAAGTAAATGCTTTCAACCACTTACACTAAGCAATAAAACACACACAACAATACACTTTTGAACACTCATTCTCACTCATGTCAAACTTGCCTATAAAACACTTAACCACACACATACACACACACACACACACACACACACACACACACACACACACACACACACACACACACACACACACACACACACACACACTCACACACACACACACACACACACACACACACACACACACACACACACACACAGACACACACACACACAGACACACACACACACACACACACCCTACCTGAAGGTCCCATAGCGGCTAAAACACAATCTCCTCGGTCGCAGAGCAGCTAAAAAGCAGCAATCCTGAATTAGTTCCAGTAAAAGCAGTCTCCTCAGCCCGCACAACCTAATGGCTGGATTCCGGTACTCCTGGCTGGCTGGTTTAGCTAACGGCTGGTTTCTGGTTCTCCTGGCTGGCTGATTTTCCCCACGAGAGTAGGCTGGAGGCTCTAGCCTACAGACGATGCAGTCCGGTGTCCTTCTGTTCTATGCGGTCATCACCACACAAACTTCTGGGCTGCAGGGCAGAGATGCCTTTCTCCCCTATCCGGACTGCCTGACACAGCAGTCTGGAGTTCTGTGAGTACCAGGAACTCCAAGCATGCATGCGTGGAGTTCCGGGACTCGCAATTTTGGTTTTGTTTTATTTTCTTCTTTCTTTCTACAGGTGGGGGGGGGGGCTGCAGTCCTATAGCACGAGCCGCCCCTGGTAGGTTGGGGGAGGTGCATGTGTGTGCAAACATGTGCATATGCATATATCTGAATGTGTGCAAGTGTATGTAGGCTATGACTGGGTGCTGCAGACAGTTGGTTATACTTGAATGCTAATAGGTGGTAGAAATGCTTGGTTGTTAAATGATAAATTAATTGGTTGTTCCCATATCTCACTGTTTCTGCTACTCATATGTATCCCTAAACTTGTATCTCTGGCCTCATATGTAAAGACAGAGGGATGCCTAGGCATGTTTTTAGGCAACCAGTAATGAATACGTTCATAAGCATCCAGCTGGAATGTGTATGTACTATACCTTTGTCTGAGTTGCTTCTGTCATATCCCTCATTAGGAATTTTCTCCTTGAATACATAATGTGGTTTGTTAACATGTAATTAGAACTTAGCACCTATGTGTGAGTCTTGCAAGTGTTTGAGAAAAAAGAGAGTATTATGTCCTGTACAACTGTTTTTCCCTATTTTTTGGTTTGTTCTTCCTTAAGGAAAGTATTTACTACTCTTAAGGCTGGAAAACTACATTTCCTTACTACTAGATTTTGTTGTCTGTATATAAATATATATATATGTACGTGAGTATATATATGGATCTACTTTGCAAGCTCAAAGTTTTGAAACTTCGAACTGTAAATAGTCAAGACCATAAGATCGAAGTTTTGAAACTTCAAACTTATAATAAAAAAAAAATGTTTACATTTTTACAGGGGGGTGAGCCCCACTGCACCCCTCACACCCCCTGCTAAATAAATATACCAACTCCAAGATCAGACTACAGTGAGGAAAACGGTAAATTTCCCATCCTGCTATCTACGGCGATCTCCATTCAAAACGTTTGAAGTTTCAAAACTTCGATCTTATACTCTTGACCATTTGTAGTATGTGTGTGTGTGTGTGTGTGTGTGTGTGTGTGTGTGTGTGTGTGTGTGTGTGTGTGTGTGCGTCATAATGTGTACACACACACATATATATATATTTTATATATATATATATATATATATATATATATATATATATATATATATATCAAAAATCCAAAATGAGAAACTCAGAACTCTTAAGTATCTAAATGTATCAATATATATGAGTATATATTAAATGACAAAATTCATTAGTGTGCACTTACAAAATAATCAAACATTAGTGATCAAAATGTTTACTGTAGGAAAAAAAAGTAGAAAAGGTAAAACATATTAATAAGTGCTTTGTGGAACAAGCCCCTCCAAACACCCTTCCCAAATCCAACATTTTTAATCAAATCAATCTGTTTCTCAAACAGAATATTTAACCACCTGCATGACACCCATATATGTGTACTGTATATTGTATGTATGTGTGTATATATGTACGTGTTCCCAATTACCTATCTTCCCCATTATAGCAGCAGCGTTTGCTAGCTACTCAAGGAAGAATCATCTAGAGCCTGCCTGTGGTATAAAAATACCTCTGCAAACACTTCCATGCAATATCCTAAACCTTCTGGGAGAGCAAATGGCTGCAACTAAGGAAATTATTCTTTTGAGCTGGGACACAGGATCTGAATTACCTAGACATAATATCCTATTGGCTGCCAAAAAAAAAAAAAAAACTAGAAAATAAAAATAAAACTCTAAACCAATCATCACTGAAGTATTTGATATTGTAAAGGAAATAAAAGAAATTGAGGTGGGATCCTTAGAAAAGGAAAGGAGGAAGTGACATGGAAATAAATGAAATGTGTGTGAATAATACATGCAGAATAATATTTGGGAGGAGGGACTATCAAGAGAGGGAAGGAGCTAAACAAGTTCTAGAAAGTTAAGAGTGTATGAAAATTGTTTAAAGGAAAAAAATATTTATACTGCATAAAAATAATGAAAAAGTTATTCCGGTTTGTTTTTTTTTCTATTACTATATGTGTACCTATGTCGTATTTTAAAAATGGCATGTTTAATAAAGATGTTCAAAATTAAAATTAATTAAAATGTCTTTAAATTCAAGATCCAAATCATTGTGATGAAGGGCATATATGACTAGCTCGTACTAGTGTGTATGGGTACAGAATTGTTGCTGTTGTAGAATTGTGCAACCCATTGCTTCTTATTAACTTTTTTCTTTCAGGATGATGGACTGCCAGAGAATGAACACCAGCTCTCCGTGGCAGGGAAGATAAAGAAGCATTTCAACACAGGACCTAAAACCAATATCACAGCAGCTGGAGTTTCTGTTTTAGCAGTAAGCATCTGAATTACGAGGTTGGAACTGTGAAGGTGGTCTGGGGCATAATCTGTTTTGTCAAGCTACATAAATAGCGTACAGATTCTGGCATGATCAAATATAGAGCTAAAGCTGGTAGTATTTTCAAGTAAAAAATAAATAAGGAATGAGGCAAGGCAATTTTTATAATTGTTGCAGGTTGGCCAAACAAAGTGCATTCTACAATTGATCACTTGAGAACAAAATTAAGTCTTTAAACAGAAGCTATATTGTTAACGTAGAATGGCAATATGTTAAATTGAAGAGGAAATACTCAATTACTGAAACACAGACCTATTCATTGTGCATGTAATTTACATGGTTTACAGGCTGACAGTTTTTAATCACAGAGACAGTCTTTTAACTTAAACTAGTAAGATTTTCCTTAGCTGTGTGTGTGTGTGTGTGTGTGTGTGTGTGTGTGTGTGTGTGTGTGTGTGTGTGTGTGTGTGTGTGTGTGTGTCATTGTGTGCATGCATCTGTCTCCTTGTGTGTGTGTGTGTGTGTGTGTGTGTGTGTGTGTGTGTGTATCATTGTGTGCATGCATCTGTCTCCGTGTGTGTGTGTGTGTGTGTGTGTGTGTGTGTGTGTGTGTGTGTGTGTGTGCATGTGTGTGTGTCATTGTGTGCATGCATCTGTCTCCTTGTGTGTGTGTGTGTGTGTGTGTGTGTGTGTGTGTGTGTGTGTGTGTGTGTGTGTGTGTTTGTGTGGGTCTGCATGTGTGTGTGTGTGTGTGTGTTTACATGTGTATACCTATGTGTGTGTGTTTGTGTGTGTGTCTTTTTGTGTTTCTGTGTGTGTGTGTTTGCATGTCAGTATGTATTTATGTGTGCGTATGTGTCTGAAAGTGTGGATTTGACTGTGTCTCTTTGTGTTCGTGTGTGTGTCTGAGAGTCTGTATTTGAGTGTGTGTGTGTGTGTGTGTGTGTGTGTGTGTGTGTGTGTGTGTGTGTGTGTGTGTGTGTGTGTGGTTCCGGTGGTAGTTTAACATTTATTGTCCTCTTCAGCTCAACACATAATAAGGGTTGTTGTTTATATATTTAGTTTCTATTTTATGAACTTAACCCCCAGGATGCAATTAAAACTTATAACTGATCCACTCACCAGCATTTTTTAAATAATCACAACCCTATGGCCTAGCTATGGTTCTCAGTGTAATTATTGCAACACCTGTTCAGTTTGCCTCTTCCGACTGGTGATGGTTTCAGACTAAACTGGATTATTGTACATAAATTGTTTATTCTCCAAAGCCATTGAAACTGGTTTGTACTCTGTAGTGGAATTTTATAATCAGAGATGCTGCAACACCTGCAGCTGAACCAAACTTTGCTCTGTGTTGCATTCCAGAACACGGAGCGTTTGCAGTGCTGTGGCAGGCCTATCATCCCAGTGCAAACAGCAATGTTCCTTATTGAAAGTCATGCTGATATATCCTCTCTATGATAATAATATGTTTTGTTGGTGCAGTGACACCATATCTCTTTTGGTATAATACCACTATGTATGGTAACCATTTGAAATGCTGATAAGTTTTGATTAAGCACTGATTGTATAGCACATTATTGGCCACTGTGATGCAGATTTGCATCATGGTTTAGGGTGAACCACTGGGACCTGAGACCATGCCTCCACAACACCATTGTGTATTCTGAACTTGCTGTTATACCTTTAACGCATTTCTGCAAGAACACTTCACCTTCCCCACGTACCTCCCCCCACACACATGTCTCCTACATATATATAAGAAATCTGAGACTGCTGCTCTTTAGAAAAGTGGACTAATATTTCAAAGCATCACATTTTTGGAGATGGTATATATTTTTGCACTAAGCCCTGTTAACGTTTCATTGTTCCAAGGATCACACTTAAAATTGTCAGACATTCAACAAGTAGCTATCAAACTTTATTTTCCCATCCGTCACTGAAGTGATTTCATACACAAACCATCAGTCTGTCGATGCTTAGTGACTCCTAATTACCTAATGACCCTGGTTATCATATGCTACAGAGCTGTGCCAAGAACAAATGTTCTTCAGTATTTCACATGCTTTCAGAAAGCAATTTTGTCACACACATGCATACAGACACACACATACATAGACGCATACACTTCCCACACACACAAGCACTTAAAATTAGAACACTTAATTTCCTCTGATTTTCTCTACCATGAAGACTTCTTGACTAAAACTCTCTAGAATTTTCAAGCACACAAATGAGCATATTTTTTGCCAGTTTCTGTGTTTTATCAAACCAAATAAGTGAACTTTCATTAATAATAATAATAAATCAGCCTCTATCCATAACAGAAGGCAGGCATGGTGTGGCCATAATGCAGTCCATAGATTATTTCGATATCAAATGTTCTGAGGTCAAATGCATGAAAACAAATATATTATTGAACAAAAATGTTTACTGCTCAGCTTATGACGTGTATCGTGTCAGAGAACAAAACATGCATTGATTGGGTTCATTTATGTGATTTTTTTCTGAATGATGATTAAACCTACATGCTTCATTTCTCATTAGTTTAATCTGAAATCTCTAGAACACATGACTGGTGTCTAGATTGCACAGTAGTTTATAATGTGGAATTGTGAACTGCACGAATATGTAACTGTGATTCGTTCACAGTATTTGTACTGACAAAACTGATACTGTCTCACCATCTCTCCCAGTACCACTTTGCTACAATGAAAAAGTGTGTGTTTTTGTTTGTATGCTGAAACCATAGTTTACTGTTGTCTAAACGCATGTGACATAAACCATCATGGTTTGTTTTGAATAATAAGCTGTTTCATTTACTGACATAAATTCTGCATTTATTCTTTATATGAGGTTTTGACCCCAGTATACTGTCATAATGACCCTCATGCAGTTTTGACATCATATATTCATTTGCTTCTAATATGTAAAGCCATTGAACGTCCCAAGTCCAAATTCTCTCTTTCGTTATGGATTGTCAGCACGGTTGTCCACGAGAGATTTAGATGTTTGGTTTAAGCAAGAAGTAAGTCATCACGGCAAACTGGACTTCGGTCAGTTTTGTCTGCCTTGCTTTTTAAGTCTTTTTTTAATAATTAAGAAGTGGTACGCTCCTGTTAAAAATGATTTATCCAGCACAGCAGCAGCATGAGCAGTCTTACAGTCGACTAAAATGGTTATTGTATTGTGTGCCAGGAAACATCCCAAATCCTCACCTAACTGCAACCTAGACAGAGTTCTGGTTTCAAACATATTCTGCTGATAATGGTATTAAAAGCCATACTCTGCTTTGTTATTTTAATCCACAGTTCACTCAGCTGAAATTAATTTTGTTTAGCTGCATGTAGGAAATCGAATTATTGCATCTTAGTTGCCACGTTATCAGTCACAAATCCAAAACTTGTCTGAATAATCAGTTTCTACAGTTCACTCCCAAAATGCTCAGATGTGCTTCTTTTTGGGTGAACTTTGCATCCTGAAACCACTAACCTGGGGAGAGAAATTCTCACTGATGCCAACCTCTAATAGCTAGTGACCAGGCAAGTAGTCCAGGAAACCATTAATGGGCCTAGACTAAATTTCCAGTAAGAAGTGTCTGATCAAGTGACTTGCTCAAGGTCCCACAGTAGGAAATGAAAGCTGAGAGAACCAAACCTTGTACCATGGGAACGACAGCTCATAGCCTTAATCCCCTGCACCAAATGCATTATGCATGTATAATCACACTAACACTATGAAATCTAGTAAGCAAAGGAAAAGCTGGATCAGTTGCTCTTATCTGAACACCAGAATTGCAGGAACCTCCATTCCTCCCCACATTTTCTAAACAGTTTCAGAAATATTTTTTTAATAACCATTTCTTCAGACTGGACAGCTTTTCCAAACACTTTCAAGCAACATGAGATCTTTTACTGCAGCACCCTTGACTAATTATTCCTTGTCTGAGTTACTGCAACATGAAAGAAATAATATTTATTTCATTTACTTAGAAATTTGGCTTAGGATTCTGTTTATTTGCACTACTAGGCTGAGAGTTAGTATGTGTATCTTGAACATTTATGATGCTAAGCAGCTCCCTTGCTTATTGTACATTTCCCAAAATACAATGATACGTGGAATAATATATATTTTTTGTAACTCATTTTTAGTGCAAAAAATGTGAGTTAAGTTATACTTTGTTCTGTGCTATGTTTATTAAAAAAAATAACCGTTTCATTTTCATTCTTAAATTTGAATGTCATGTTATTCTATTCAGCATAATCATATTTATTCAAACTAGGACCTCTTTCCTTAAGTTTACCTAGCCATGTTGTTTATACCTAGCAATGGAGTACGTGAAGGGAAGGGCAACATATCACAAATGTCTTTTAGAATTTCAGCTATCTATATGGCAAAAGGCTTATTAAATACTTTTGGAATTATTAGGATTTTCTTTCAGTGAAACAACTGCCTTTCACCTCTTAATTTTAGCCTTGGTTCAAAGCTGTGGGGCTAGCTGTAGGAATATTGTTGTTCATATCTAGTTTGCTTAGTTCTCACCTCATCAGAAGAATTTAACATAACTCAAGTGTAAGGTGTGATGTAGTATGTGATTACTACCTTGATCCCCTGTTTAAAACTTGAATCTGCATGGTCAAAGCTCCACTAAATTTTATGGGTGGGAATCATGGAAAAAAAAACATTAAATAGAACAAATTGCCATAAGTACTTTAGTACACTACAAAGGACTTTTGGCAGAGTAACAGAGCGACTCATAAATGCCACTTAGTTCCCCGTACTGAATGTACAAATGGGAATAAAGAAGAAGGGGTGATTTGTGTTGTGAAAGAACCGTGTACTTTTGCAGAATAGTGGTGAGGCTTCTGTTGTACCCTACAGTATGTAGGCCAAATACTTGAAAAAAATGGTCACACAAGTTCATAGGGCCAAAAGTATTTACCAGGCTATTTATCTGTGAGGACCTTTAGCAGCCTGGCCATGTATTCTCACTGAGTTTCTAGCCTTAGTAGTTTAGTACCAAAGCCCCTATATTTTGTGAGAAACTTTTATAACCCTGGGTGAGATAATCCTTTAGTACTGTGCAAAAACCGTTTGTATAGTAAATGTAAATAACCATAACTCTGGAGCAAGTATTTACATGTTTCTGCTGTCCATAGGGCTCAAGGGTGCTGCATCCAGACTGCATTTAAATAAAGTAAGATATGTACTTATTGTGATAGGGAGAGAAAGGGTGTTCCAAGCAGTGGTATTCCCTTTGAGACATATCTATCCTTCTAGCATGTTCTATTTAAATTGCAGTAGAGATTGACATCTCTAGAGTAGGTGTTTGTGCCACTATTGGACATAGATGGCCTGAAGAGATGGAGTTGGTGGGGCCTCTCTTTGTGAGGCACAGATCTCCCCTTAACATCCTGTAGGACACTACAAAAGAGGGCTTTGAGGTGGTCAGATGGCATTTGTGATTTAGTCCCATGGTTTTCTTAGTGGGAAAACAAGTTGAGTCAGTTGGAGGAGTACATGCCAAATGGTGAATTATATTGAATGATTTCCCTAATGACTGCAGTGTATAGTAGAATGATCACCTCCTTAGATTTGGATGTCATGCCCCTAATAATAAGCTGTGCTGTAAAGAAGGACTTCATAGCAATAGTCAATATATGTTCATAGGTGTTTACTAGGCTAATGACCACAATGGCCTTTTTAAGCCTAGCCATGCATCCCAAATCTCTAACAAGTTCTGGTACCCTTGATAAGTATAACCAGGGGCTTAGAAGATGAAACATTTATAAGCAGGGGCTGGGAGATGAACCATTTACAGGCTGCCTGTGTCCATTAGAGACATACAGTAGGTTCCAAACTAGGGATGAATTTCCTGTTCCCCAACCAATTGTCAAGTCACACTGCAATTGGGTTAGGGAGGAAATCTGCTTCACATGGATGGAGAGCCTTTCCAGAGATGGTATCCCAGGTCTCTCTCTTCTGGGTCAATTTTTGGCAGTGCATTGTAAATGTGATAGTTGTGTAAGACATCTTGCTTGCTGAAGTATACAATTATGCACTTTTTGGTATTTAGTTTTTGGACATGGTTTTGAAACCAACTATTTGTTTGCAACAGACCTTCCTGAAGGAAGTTGGTGTCTTCTTGAGAGTTTATGATGGCATCAGATTTTCTGTCATCAGCAGACTTTATCAGCCATCAACTTCAACATTTGCCTTGAAGTCTGAGAAGTAGACACCAAAAAGGAATGGGCCAAAGACTGAGCTCTGGGGTACTCTGCTAGTGACAGGTCTCTTGTGGAGGTAACTCTACCTACCTTAATTTCTTGGGTTCTGTATGTGACACAATTTTCTCTCCAGTGAGGCACTGGTAAGGGCGCTGGTAATGGAACTACAGCTGACTGCTGACTATCCAGTGAGGCCCTGGTATTGGCACTACAGCTGACTGCTGCCTATCCAGTGAGGCCCTGATAATGGCACAACAGCTGACTGCTGCCTATCCAGTGAGGCCCTAGTAATGGCACTATAGCTAACTGCTGCCTATCCAGTGAGGCCCTGGTAATGGCACTACAGCTGACTGCTGCCTATCCAGTGAGGCCCTGGTATTGGCACTACAGCTGACTGATGACTATCCAGTGAGGCCCTGGTAATGGCACTACAGCTGACTGCTGACTATCCAGTGAGGCCCTGATAATGGCACTACAACTGACTGCTGACTATCCAGTGAGGCCCTGGTAATGGCACTACAGCTAACTGCTGCCTATCCAGTGAGGCCCTGGTAATGGCACTACAGCTGACTGCTGACTATCCAGTGAGGCCCTGGTAATGGCACTACAGCTGACTGCTGACTATCCAGTGAGGCCCTGGTAATGGCACTACAACTGACTGCTGACTATCCAGTGAGGCCCTGGTAATGGCACTACAACTGACTGTTGACTATCCAGTGAGGCCCTGGTAATGGCACTACAGCTAACTGCTGCCTATCCAGTGAGGCCCTGGTATTGGCACTACAACTGACTGATGACTATCCAGTGAGGCCCTGGTAATGGCACAACAGCTGACTGCTGCCTATCCAGTGAGGCCCTGGTAATGGCACTACAGCTGACTGCTGACTATCCAGTGAGGCCCTGGTAATGGCACTACAACTGACTGCTGACTATCCAGTGAGGCCCTGGTAATGGCACTACAGCTGACTGCTGACTATCCAGTGAGGCCCTGGTATTGGCACTACAACTGACTGATGACTATCCAGTGAGGCCCTGGTATTGGCACTACAACTGACTGATGACTATCCAGTGAGGCCCTGGTAATGGCACTACAGCTGACTGCTGATTATCCAGTGAGGCCCTAGTAATGGCATTACAGCTGACTGCTGCCTATCCAGTGAGGCCCTAGTAATGGTACTATAGCTAACTGCTGCCTATCCAGTGAGGCCCTGGTAATGACACTACAGCTGGCTGCTGCCTATCCAGTGAGGCCCTGGTAATAGCACTACAGCTAACTGCTGCCTATCCAGTGAGACCCTGGTAGAGGCACTACAGTTGACTGCTGCCTATCCAGTGAGGCCCTGGTAATGGCACAACAGCTGACTGCTGCCTATCCAGTGAGGCTCTGGTAATGGCACTACAGCTGACTGCATTACTTACTTTTCAGGTGTAAAACATTGTAATGAGACCTTAACAGAAGAGCATTTCTTTCATGAAAACTCTTCACTCAGAGGTCTAGCAATTGCTTAATTCATTGGAGAGCACACCTACACCTATGGGAACTTCGTCAACTCTGCACCCCATCCTTACTACTGTAGCAAGGCATCCCAGCATGCTTTGTCCATAACAGCACTCTGCCAAGTGTTTGGTGCCTTTGTGATGACAGTATGCTGATGGTATGCAAATTAGCTACATAAGCAGTATATGTAAGAATCATTCAGATACTGCAAAGCAATTCAGAAGGAGAATAGGAGGTGAGAATGTCCACATTAAAAATTAAGTTCCTCTTGTAGAGAATGGAGGACAAACCCTGGACAGGGGGCACATATGTAACTATGCTACTCTCTGAGAGATAGAAGTCAAAGACAATGAGCTCTCTACTAAATACACATTGCAGTATATTCAGCCTATGCATTATAGTTATTTTATTGGTGTGCAGCAATATGTTGGCCACGGAGCCTAAATGCATACTTGCCACACTGTGTGGAAATTCATCTTCCCCAGCCGGATATCATAGTGACATTTGTAGCTACTCCACTAGGAAAAATTTAATTATTACTGCATAAGCAGCTAGAGCTACATGAAATGGTCCATAGTGGGTCTATATCTCATAATGCATTTTGTGTCATGCCATGTATAATTCTCATACTGCTAGGATTGTTACCCAACAGTCTGTCCTCAGACTTGCTCAGTCCAACAACCTCTGACTAGCTGGGATTGCAGGCACGTGATACAATGCCCTCTTCTGGTGGCATAACTACTGCGCCCTGAATACTGGTCCCTACTTAGCTAAAGCGTGTGTTACTTCATGAAAAAAAAAAACTTTGTTGTATGTAAAGGACAGGCCTCATTCTATTTGAGCTCTTATTTTGCTACAGCAGATGCCACTGTTCTGCATATGCTAAGCTTTAATTCACACTGGAGAAAAAAATGTGCAGCCTGCTAGTATCAGCCTTTCAAGACCAATGCAGAGAATTTTGACAGAATTTGCAGGGAATCCAGAAACTTGTAAAATGGGGGAGTATACACTAGAAATTAGAACTTTATTGGGATCAGGAAAAGCCAGATCCAAAAATAAAAGGCAAACAGCTAATCTATATGTAGCACTTGAAACACACCTATCAGTATGCAATACAAAACATCACCCAATACTGCTCATCAGAGGTACATATAGTAAAACATGCTTCATTAGGTACAAAATAATGAAAGACAGTGGTTTTATGGACATGGACTGATGACCATCTGGTCATGCTTTAACAATCAGAACACAATTAGCAGAATTTGTTTCTACCCATAGGCCATGTCCATGACAGGCAGTCACCATAGTATCACAGTTTGTGCAAGACCGCTTTGTACTTTCATGGGGAGTTTCTCCGTACCCCACTGTTATGTAACTGTGGAGTTAGTATATATTAGGGGTATGTGGGCAGGCTGCAAAAATATAGCATATATCAGGGGTGTGTGGTCAGGCTGCAAAAATATAGTATATATCAGGGGTGTGTGGGCAGACTGTAAAAATATAGTATATATCTGGGGTATATGGGCAGGCTGCAAAAATGTAGTATAAATCGGGGCATGTGGGCAGGCTGCAGAAATATAGTATATATCAGGGTATGTCGGCAGGCTTCAAAAATACTTATGTCAGTCTGTGCATGTGTGTTTAGACAAACTGTGCATACAGCTCACCGGCTCTGATAAAGCACCTGTTTCTGAGTGATTTTGTTTTGAACATTCATAACAGAAAGAAACTGCGGACACTTGATGTAAGGCCGGATTCATGAACACTAACACTGTGTACATCATTCTGAGTGAACAGACAACACAAGCATAACTCCTAACATCTTCCTAATTTTAGTTTTCCTACTGATTTCTTTGCAGACTTAAATATCAAGGGGGATTCATAACAGTTGTCCCAAAGACAATGTGCTGTCCATTCACAATGTGCTGTCCATTCACTCAGAATTATAGCGCAAACAATGCTGTGTGGGTGTTCTTGAATACAGACCATGTACACTTAGTGCAGGCATTTATGAATCCAGCCTAATATGCAAAACAAACTTGTATTTTATGCAGGGACACAGCATCCTGCACCACTCATTTGGGGACGATACTTTTAATTGCCTTATTTTAATAATGTACCTCATCATTGTCATCAAAGTCATCATTGACTTTGAAGAAAAAACAGAGCAAAGCTTGGTGAATTCTCTTTCATACTGTTGCCATTTATTCAATTTTGCATTCAAGAGAAAGGAGTGAAGAATTCCAGTTTCCTAAATCTAGCTTCAATGAATCATAGAATTAATACTTATACTTTCATAGGTTCATAGGTAGGTACTAGGCTATTGGCCCGAGGGCCTACGTAAGCATAGCCAACAAGGTTCCCTGGCTTACGCCACCCAAGAAAGTTATTTTTCTGTGCAACTGTCGAGCAGAGACACAGAAGTCAGCACTGGGGTGTATTTCCTATTTCCCATCCACTCATCAATATTTTTCTTGAAGAGTGCTAATGAAGAACTTTGCTTGACATAGATGGGTAGCCTGGGACAGGAATGTATCCCTCCAGCATGTCCTGTTTATTGTGGTGACAAGGTTTAGGTCCCTAGACCATGTACCTCAGAGAGACTGGGATTTCTTTAGGTGTAGCATGTCCAACAGCTCTGGGTTTGACATAGCTTTATATGTTAGGCAGAGATCACCTCAGAGTAGGTGATATGCTACGGAGTAAAGCTGGAGTTTTTTGAGGCGGTCAGTGTAGGGCATCTGTTTGAGGCCAGTAATCCTTTGTGAGGTACTTATGTGGCCTTTCCAGCTGTTGCAGATGTTTTGTGAGGTACATTCCAAAAAGAGCATTGTACTCTATAATGGGTCTAATGAGTGTCGAGTAGAGGGGAACAATGACCTCTTTTTTCCTGGATGAGAACCCTTTTATGATGAGGTGTGCCACATAGAAGGACTTCCTGACTACTGTGGCACTATATATTATATTATATTATATTATATTATATTATATTATATTATATTCAAAAAGACTAAAGGGGGGTTATAACTGGGCTAGATGGGTTTTCAGATAGATGTTATATGTTGCAGATACACCCTGAATAGGTTTGGAGAATTAACAAATAAGACAGCAGTTTTGCATTCTGTCTATAAACAAGGCATACTGATGTATTCCACAAGTCATTTAAGAAAGAACAGTGAAAAGGAAGCAGCCTAAGGCACCCCAATACCCATTTTTATGTTAACTAAGTGGCATACACAAATAGGCATATATACAGTTCAGATATGTATCATATATCCTCACTATAATCCCATTTACATACATTTAAGTAGAAAATGCACAAATACACTGCTCAAATGTATAAAACCAGTCCCCATTATTTGCAAACTTTTATATTTTGTTGACTGGGTAAGAGTGTAGTGAGCCAAGGCTCATTTTCCCAGGTTACCCAGAAAGTATAGTTTCATGGTGCAGGTTTCTGGCAGTAACAGGTGTATAATTTCACAGTGTATATAAGGAGCATTATTAACTTACTGCAACACTATAGGGTTTGTTTTACATAGGTGATGGCACAAATACGTATTAAAACAACTTATGTTTGGGTTGCACCACTCAAGGTTGAAGCATGTACAGGGGATGAAAATAATAGCATGAACAAGGGTCTATATTATATATTCGAAGTTTCAAAACTTCAAACCTCATATGTTCAACAACATATGAGTGAAGTTTGAAACTTTGAAAATATAATAAAAAATTAAAAAAAAAAAACTTACCTGAATGCTCTGAGCAGGGGGGCAAGCCCCCCCTGCATGTCCCACACCCCCCTACTTAAATATACCAACTCTGAGATCACACTTCAGTGCAGAAAAGGGAAATTTTCCCATTCTGTGCCGTATGGAGCCGTTGCTTTTAACCTTCGAACTTTTCAAAGTTCGATCATATGGTGTCGACCATATGACATTCGAACTTTGAAAAGTTTGAATAATTAATAGGGACCCTGTACAAGTACCTGATGTTATTATCACCAAAGCATCATGTGGCAGGTGTTGGGAGAGTTTTTCCAGGGGTGTTAGTAGCTGCTATAGTTAGTGAGGGGTACATGAAGCTGAGAAATGGAGTGTTGTATTATGAAATTTATTCTTGGTATCTTATTGATTTCCCCTACTTTTCCCAGTTGTCCAATCAGTTATTTTTCTGAAACTTAAATGATTTCCCAGGTCCTTGCCTCAACTTATACTGAATGCATGATGGCCCTTCTTCTTATCTAAACAAATGCTAATGAGTGATTTTTTTTATATCATGCACTGACACGTGACATCCAAATATTCATTTGTTTGCTTGTTAGATGGTTAAGCAATCTGGTCCTAAGGCCATTTTCAGCCATGACCCATGCCAACTGATCCATAAGAAAGACAGAAGCAGTAGCTATGAACAAATAGGTATTTCAGTAACTCAGTAATACAGAATTGTGGGTTAGTAATAAATTGAGGTATGTTCATTTTGAACATGAGTAGGTAGGAAGCTAGGAAGTGTAGGGTTTGAGAACGATCTTTCTCCTGCTGACTAGTAAAAGCAGAGTGAGAATGTATTATGAGCTTATTAATCTGTTGAGTACAGAGGATAGTGATTGTGGGCCACAGAGGGGGGGTTCATGTAGGAGGAAGGGGGAACAATAGCCAATAAGTATTAATTTAAAGAGAAGAGTGGCACTGACAGCAATCATCAGCTGGAGTACATGTTGCATCATTCTGCACCACTGTCCGGTTTAGTAAAAAGGAGAGGCAAAACCATGATTTGTTAATGTAGTCTGAAAAAGCTGAGTGTAGCCAGGACCTTGAAAAGGGAGAAGAACAAGTGAGTATTCCAGCTTAGTAATGAGTACATTCAGAGCAATAGCTTGTCTGGCTTCTGGGGAAGGTGATGAAAGTTTATAGCACGTTTTGAGTTACCTAAGAATGCTATTGACTAATATTTGTGAGTAGTCTGAATGAAGGGTTGTGAACTATCCAAAAAAGCTATTTACAACTTTACAACAAATTACAACTAGTCACATATGAAATGAATGTGCCACTGCTGTCCTTAATTTGCTGATGGTTAGTCTGAGGTTCTGATGGGTGGCTTAATGCATGGGTAATATTATCCTAGGGAGTTGCAGAATATGTATATTGGTAGAGAGACAAATGCAAATTTCATTAAAATGTTTATGTAGATAATGAATTTGGAAGAACTGTATTCTTGGCTTCATTTAGGATAATGAGATTGTTTGCATATATGGTCAGACATAATCAGGTAGCATCAGAAGGAGATCGTTACTAAAGAGCAAAACAAGAGTATGGCTCGGTACTAAGCCCTGAGGATCCCTTGTGTACAGCTGGCTTCATTCTGAGTAGTGGTCTTCCTTTTCTTCCGGAATGTACAGTTACTCAAATGATTGGTAAACCATTCACAATGGCCTTTTCAAAAGTTGCTCCTTTGTAGTCAAGTGATCAGAAGAGTACAGCTGACAATTTTAAAGGCTCCCTGCAGAAAAGTGCTTCACTAAGTTGTGTTTTCCCAAATTCAGAGTGTAATTGTGGCACACCGGATGTACTTACTATCATCAAAAGCAGCAACAACATTAATCTTTTTTTCTTATTTCTATACAGGTTTAGGGTGTTGTCTCAACTGTCACCAAATCTGTCATTTCAGAGCCATTGTCTTCCTTCCTTTAACTGTCATAGCTGACTTTGCAGGTCGTGCTGCATGCAATCCATCTTCTTTTGCCTTCTTCCTGTTTTGCCAAAATCTTCTTTACCAAATCATCTTCTGCTTTCCTGAACATGACCAAACCACCATAATCTATTTTCCTTTACCTTTTTTTGGAACAGGAGCTATTTTGGCTTCTGCACTAATGTCCTTACTTCTTTGTTTGCCCCACAGTGTGCATCCTACCACCCATCTCAGGTACTTCATCACCCTCACTTCTAGCTCCCTCGCTGTGCCTTCAGTGCCCAGGTTTCCTTGCCATACTGAGGCAGTGGTCACAACACTATTTGTACACCTTACCTCCAGCTGCTTTGGCATTCTTCTGTCACACACTACCCCTGATATTGTGTGCCATTTGGCTGCATCTTCTCTGATTCAAGCTTTGACTTCCTCATTCAAACTTCCATTCTCCTTAACCATCCCTCCTAGACACTTGGAGCTGTTAACATGTGCCACTGTTTTCCCTTCTATCTCAGTTTTCATCTTCTTTGGATTTCCCCCATTATCTGCACCCAGCTTTATCCTGTGTGCTTTCAGTTTTGCATTTCAGTCCCCTGTCATTTGCTGAAGTTCCTTTTCAGAGCCTGCTTGAAATGCCATGTCATCTGCATACAACAACTTTGTTGATGTGTCCCTCCAACATTTTTGCTAAAGTAGTCCATAAACAGTATGAACAAGAGTGGGCTTACAGGTGTATGCTGATGCACATTCACTCCATCCAGGAAGCTCTCTGAGTCCAAACACTGTTCATAACTTGTGTTATTGCGTCTTTGTACACAGCCTGCACTAACAATATTTCTGTCATTTTGAACCATCACTGGACAGCCCAGATCAGCCTTCTTTCATCATTGTCATATGCTTTCTCCAAGTCTAGAAATTTCCAGTTGGACTCTTTCCTCAGCTCCAACCACTTATCCCCATCTGCCCTCATGCAAACATCAGGTCAGTTATAATTTCATCCTAATCTGAATCTGAACTGCTTATCTCCCATCTTACTTTCTACTGCTCTACAAATTTGTTTATCAGTCGTCCTCTCCAAAACTTTAATACAGTGTAACAGGAGTTTGATACCACTATACTGCCCATAGTTATGAATACCAGTACAATGTTCTTGTACACTGACACTAGTATGCTTATTCTCTAGTCATCTGAGATATTCCTTTGTCTCCATACTATAATGAGTATCCTCAGGGATCACACACTGAACCTTTGTTCCCATACTATAGTGAGTATCCTCAGGAACCATGCAGTGAACCCTTATCTCCATACTGTAGTGAGTATCCTCAGGGATCACGCACTGAACCTTTGTCCCCATACTATAGTGAGTATCCTCAGGGATCAGGCACTGAACCTTTGTCCCCATACTATTATCCTCAGAGATCATGCACTGAACCTTTGTCCCCATAGTATAGTGAATATCCTCAGGGATCACACACTGAAACTTTGTCCCCATACTATAGGGAGTATCCTCAGGGATCACGCACTGAACCTTTGTCCCCATACTATAGGGAGTTACCTCAGGGATCACGCACTGAACCTTTGACCCCATACTATAATGAGTATCCTCAGGGATCACGCACTGAACCTTTGTCCCCATACTATAGTGAGTATACTCAGGGATCACGCACTAAACCTTTGTCCCCATACTGTAGTGAGTATCCTCAGGGATCACGCACTGAACCTTTGTCGCCATACTATAGTGAGTATCCTCAGGGATCACACACTGAACCTTTGTCCCCATACTATAGTGAGTATACTCACGGAACATGCGCTGAATCTTTGTCCCCATACTGTAGTGAGTATCTTCAGGGATCACACACTGAACCTTTGTCCCCATACTGTAGTGAGTATCCTCATGGATCATGCACTGAACCTTTGTCTCCATACTATAGTGAGTATCCTCAGAGATCACACACTGAACCTTTGTCCCCATACTATAGTGAGTATCCTCAGGGATCACACACTGAACCTTTGTCCCCATACTATAGTGAGTATCCTCAGGGATCATGCACTGAACCTTTGTCCCCATACTGTAGTGAGTATCCTCAGGGATCATGCACTGAACCTTTGTCCCCATACTATAGTGAGTATCCTCAGGGATCACACACTGAACCTTTGTCCCCATACTATAGTGAGTATCCTCAGGGATCACACACTGAACCTTTGTCCCCATACTATAGTGAGTATCCTCAGGGATCATGCACTGAACCTTTGTCCCCATACTCTAGTGAGTAACTTCAGGGATCACACACTGAACCTTTGTCCCCATACTGTAGTGAGTATCCTCAGGGATCATGCACTGAACCTTTGTCCCCATACTACAGTGAGTATCCTCAGGGGTCACACACTGAACCTTTGTCCCTATACTATAATGAGTATCCTCAGGGATCACACACTGAACCTTTGTCCCCATACTATAGTGAGTATCCTCAGGGATCATGAACCTTTGTCCCCATACTATAGTGAGTATCTTCAGGGATCACACACTGAACCTTTGTCCCCATACTATAGTGAGTATCCTCAGGGATCACGCACTGAACCTTTGTCCCCATGCAGTAGTGAGTAACCTCAGGGATCACACACTGAACCTTTTTCCCCATACTATAGTGAGTATCCTCAGGGATCACTCACTGAACCTTTGTCCCCATACTATAGTGAGTATCCTCAGGGATCACACACTGAACCTTTGTCCCCATATTGTAGTGAGTATCCTTAGGGATCACGCGCTGAACCTTTGTCCCCATATTGTAGTGAGTATCCTCAGGGATCACACACTGAACCTTTGTCCCCATAGTGTAGTGAGTAACCTCAGGGATCACACACTGAACCTTTGTCCCCATACTATAGTGAGTATCCTCAGGGATCATGCACTGAACCTTTGTCCCCATACTACAGTGAGTATCCTCAGGGGTCACACACTGAACCTTTGTCCCTATACTATAATGAGTATCCTCAGGGATCACACACTGAACCTTTGTCCCCATACTATAGTGAGTATCCTCAGGGATCATGAACCTTTGTCCCCATACTATAGTGAGTATCTTCAGGGATCACACACTGAACCTTTGTCCCCATACTATAGTGAGTATCCTCAGGGATCACGCACTGAACCTTTGTCCCCATACTCTAGTGAGTAACCTCAGGGATCACACACTGAACCTTTGTCCCCATACTGTAGTGAGTATCCTCAGGGATCACACACTGAACCTTTGTCCCCATACTGTAGTGAGTAACCTCAGGGATCACACACTGAACCTTTGTCCCCATACTATAGTGAGTATCCTCAGGGATCACGCACTGAACCTTTGTCCCCATACTATAGTGAGTATCCTCAGGGATCACACACTGAACCTTTGTCCCCATATTGTAGTGAGTATCCTTAGGGATCACGCCCTGAACCTTTGTCCCCATATTGTAGTGAGTATCCTCAGGGATCACACACTGAACCTTTGTCCCCATACTGTAGTGAGTAACCTCAGGGATCACACACTGAACCTTTGTCCCCATACTATAGTGAGTATCCTCAGGGATCATGCACTGAACCTTTGTCCCCATACTATAGTGAGTATCCTCAGGGGTCACACACTGAACCTTTGTCCCCATACCATAGTGAGTATCCTCATGGATCATGTACTGAACCTTTGTCTCCATACTATAGTGAGTATCCTCAGGGATCACACACTGAACCTTTGTTCCCATAGTATAGTGAGTATCCTCAGGGATCACACACTGAACCTTTGTCCCCATACTATAGTGAGTATCCTCAGGGATCACGCACTGAACCTTTGTCCCCATACTATAGTGAGTATCCTCAAGGATCTCGCACTGAACCTTTGTCCCCAAACTATAGTGAGTATCTTCAGGGACCATGCACTGACATCATGACCATATCTGCCATGGCTTAATCTGCGCCTGCTGATTTTCATTAATTTTTCTTTGTACTGTAATTACTTCTTCTAAGATGGATTCTCATTCCTGTTTTGTCATAGGCTGCACATGGGACAATACAGCTTCTGTAGGATTTTCTTCATTCAGAAGTTTGTTGGAGTACTCCTTCCATCTGATTTTGATTGCCTGTAGACTTGTGCAGATTGCTTCTGGCATCCTTTATGAATACCATCTGATCACTGTCTTCATTATCTTTCTGTTGTTTCCTTGCTATCTTATAAAGCTCCCTTTTCCATCTGATGAGTCATTTTCAGAAGCTGGTGTAGTTTATCTGATGTCTTATTCTTTAGCCATTGTGATTGTTCTCTTGTATCTTTGTTTACCAATCAGTATTCCTTCTTAGCCTGGCCCATCTTTTATATCTCCGTCTTATTTTTGCATTCCTTTTGTTTGATAATCCCACCACCAGCTTCGCTTATGTACCTTGTTTCCATATCTGCCTCAGCTGTTTTTCTGTTCTTTAGTGTTCACACATGCTGTTTTGCGACACCGCCATTCTCCATTAGCTCCACCTATTTCTTCTTCTTTTTACTGAGGTGCTAGAACCCTGAGTAATTCTTTGACCTTTGGTTTATGCTGATGGACAACTATTTCACTGGGGGTTGCGTGCTACATGAACTCCAAGAGGAACTAAACCCGCACATAAAGCTGCTGTTTAATTTTAGCCTTACTACAGGATACATACCCAAAAAATGGCGTACAGCAACAGTGGTCTCACTCCACAAAGGAGGTGCTTCTACGGACCCTGAAAATTACCGCCCCATAAGCTTGACGAGCCTGGTCTGCAAAGCTATGGAGAGGATCATTATGGAACTCATAAACAAAGACAATGGGGACCTACAGACACTGGATCCTACCCAATTCGGCTTTGTCAAGGGCAGATCCTGCCTTTTGAACCTGGTCGACTTTTTTGAAACAGTCACTAAGGCCATTGATGAGGGTAAGGCAGTTCACACAGCCTACCTTGATCTTGCAAAAGCCTTCGACACAATACCCCACTCGGGCATCATAGACAAGCTCACCAGCTTAAATGTAAACCCATATGTCATAAGATGGGTTGCAAACTGGCTCAAGGACAGAACCCACAAGGTCAGAATTGCTGGAGCCATGTCAGACTCTAAGCCAGTCACAAGCGGTGTCCCACAAGGCTCGGTCCTGGGACCCCTCTTGTTCGGCATTTATTTTTCCAAGGTGCAAGCAAACATAGGAGGATTGTGGCTGACAAAGTTTGCAGATGACTGCAAACTGGGCGCCATAATTGATACTCCAGCAGACACAAGCATCCTTCAGGAAGGCCTCATAGAAACGGATAACTGGTGCCAGAGCCATGGCCTTAAACTGAACGCCAAAAAATGTATAGTCATACCCTTTGGGAAAAACAAAGTACCCACAAATTACCACATAGGTGGTAATCCATTAAGTACGGAAGAAGTAATCAGGGACCTAGGGACCCAAGTTGACAGTAACCTCTCATTTGACACTCACATTGCCAAGGTGGTTAGGAAGACCTTCTATATTATCCACCTTTTCATGAAAGGATTCACATCTAGATCAAGAGAGGTCATTGTGCCTCTATACTCTTCCCTTATCAGGCCCATAATTGAGTACAATGCCCCATTTGGGATGTACCTTACCCGACACCTGCAGCAGTTAGAAAGACCCCAAAATTACCTCACCAAGAGGATCAAGGGTCTCAAACATATGTCATATGCTGGCCGGCTGAAGAAACTCCAGCTCTATTCAGTCGCATACCGCCTACTCAGAGACGATCTATGCCTGACGTACAAGGCCATGTCCAATCAGGAATTAATGGACATGCTCCACCACAGAAAATCCAAATCCACCAGAGCCACGAGAGCGAGAGATTTGAACCTCAACACAGAAATAAATAGGACATGCTGGAGGGACAGATTCATAACCCAGAGGCTCCCTACACTCTGGAACAGAATCCCAGTCCATGTTAGGCAGAGCCCCTCACTGACTCTCTTCAAGAGAAATCTTGATGAGTGGATGGGAGATCGTAGGTTTACCCCGGGGGTCATCTCTGTGTCACTACTAGACAGAGGCACAGTAAACTAAACCCTAAATGGGCACAGTATTCTCATTCCAAGGGGTGGCGAAAGCCACACACACTCTGGCTAGGCTTATAAATGCCCTAGGGCAGATAGCCTAGTATGAACCTATGAACCTATGGATGAATTTGCAATTTCTAATTTTACCCCAATACCTTTCCTTACTGATAGGAAGTCAACCAGAGTTGCATGCTGGCCCTTTCTGTATGTGACTCTCTCTTGTGAACCAGAATGGTCTCTCCTTTATTATTCCTGTTGCCCCACCCCTGTGAGCCCATACAGTCCTCTTATCCTATTCTGCCTTTTCTCCATGTGCTTACTACATTTTTATTATTTTAATTTTTACATTTATTGACCGGGATTTTCCCGCTGGACCAAAGACCATTTTCAGTGGAGGCCTGTGAGGCAGAACTCCATGACAGAAATACAAAATAATTAAAATGGGTTAGAATACAATATTTATTTATTTTATTTTACATTTGTTAACCAGGGGTGTCTGATTGAGCCGAAAAGGCCCTTTTTCAGCAGAGGTCCAGGGAGAAAAGCTCCACAAAGAAAAATTACAGACATGTTTAGTTATTTAGACATGATCAGTATACACACAAATTACAATATACATATTTTTACAGTGGTATGCAGCAAATAAACAGTTACAATGGAGAAAGCAAACAAAAAAATATTAATTTTAAAAATAAAGGTAATTAATAGATTTGTGGTGTACAGCTGAAATTTGGAACATAGGTAGAATACATACATAGTACACAGGTACAGTACATACATTGTAGATTAGCCAGTGTTTGTGAGTAAGATTGAAAACTATTATCAAGTGGTCTAGATTTAGTATGTATATGTTATCCGCTTTCACTAGCCTGGGGAGCAATCATGGCACTGCCAGCTTTGCTTGAGATGTTGCCTGATGAGGTTTTTAAAGGAGGCTTTGGATGATGTGTTTTGAATGCTAGTAGGCACAGAGTTCCATTTTTTAGCCACTGAACTACTATATAGTGCATCTCCAAAGCTATTGTAGCTGTTGGTGACTTCTAGTAGTAGTTTGCTTGATGATCTAAGAGGCCTTTTGGCTGAGTGATGTTGTACTAGGTTTTTGAGGGCAGGACACTTATTGGGGAGGTAATAGAATGACAGAGGCAGAGGTGATTGTAGGTTAGGAGGTTGGGCAGTTCAAGCCAGTGGAGCTGTCTCAAAGCAGTACAGTGATGAGTTCTATATGAGCAATTTGCAGCAAAGCGGGCAATTCTGTTATAGCAGGCTTCCATTTTACTTAGTTCAGTTTTGTTAAGATTAGTCAGAATGGGAGATGCACAGAGTAGGGTGGATAGAAGTTGGGAGCAAGCAATGGCTGATCTTGTGTTGTTGGTAAGAAATGGTTTGATACAGTAGAGTGACCCCAGTTTGGCATGTACTTTTTTAATATTTAAGTTGACATGACTATCAAAGTTGGAGACTATGGTTATTCCCAATAGCTTAGCCTGTGTCACTGGAGCAATTGGAGTAGCATTTGTGGAGTAGATAGTGAATTAACTGTTAGTGTTTTTGTTAGAACTGGTTATAATCATAAGCTGAGTTTTCTTCGGATTGAGGATAAGTTGGGCTTTGGTAAGGTAGTTTTCAACGTCAGAGAATGCTAGTTGAGTTGTTTGCAGGAGGGTGGGAAATGTTTTGTGCAGCACAGATCAAGGTAGTGTCATCTGCATACTGAATTATAGATGCATGCTGTATGGAGGTATGGAGGTCATTTGTGAAGACTGTGAATAGTAGTGATCCTAAGATAGAACCCTGTGGGACTCCTATAGTTATGGCCAGCTGAGAAAAGAGAGAATTTTCCCATTTCACAGCTTGGTACCTGTCAGTTAAGTGGCTTTGGAACCAGGTAAGAGTGGAATTTGATAGATGATATTGGTTTAGTTTGTTTAGCAGGATTTGGTGTGAGACTGTGTCAAATGCTTTAGACATATCCAAAAAAAGATTTGACACTTGTAGGCCTTCATTTATGAGACGGTTTACTGCGTCTGTGAGGCATAGGAGGGCTGTAGTGGTACTATGGGCAGATCTGAAACCATGCTGAGTAGGTGACAGGATGTTTCTGTCTAGGTGGTAGTTTAGCATCTGGGTATGGATGCATTTTTCTAGGATTTTGGCCAGGGGGGAGAGTAAAGCAATGGGTCTGTAGTTATTAAGTTCAGTGGAGGTCCCGCCTTTATGTATGGGTGTAACACAGGATATTTTCCAGAGTTTGGGCACATAGTTTTCAACAAATGATCTGTTTATGAGAGTGGAAACTGGGATAGCAATAGAATCTGCTGTGAGTTTGATGAAATAGCTGGGGAGTAGGTCGGCTGCTGTTGATGAGGTTTTTAGTTTGGACAGCATGCTTTTGATTGAAGTGGTGAAAACTGTTTTGAGGGTAAAGCTTGTATTAGTGTTATTTGTGTTGGGGGCGATAGTGAGGAAGGAACTGTATTGTGATACTAAGGATAGAATTGAGTTCACAAAGTGGGAGTTGAATTGTGTTTCGATGGGAACTTTAGTGTCAGGGTTGTTTGGTTTGGGGGTAGCCTTTTGGGTGGATTTCAGTAGCTGGTTTACATTTTTCCAACATTTTTGCAGGTTGTGTTGGTATTTAGTTTGTAATGTTGTGTAGTAGGATTTTTTGTTCAGCCTAATGCATTTATTTGCACGGTTGCACAATTCTTGGTACTTAGTTAGGCTTTGTGTTTCTTTGTTTTTTTTTGATAGTAAAGCCAGGCAGTGTCTCTGGACTTGAGGATTTGTTTGGTTTCTTTACTGAGCCAGGGGTTTGTAGAGGTACTAACCTTGATTTTGCACAATGGAGCGACAGAGTCTAGGTGTTGTAGAAATGTCTGGTTGAAATATGCTGCAGCCTGGTCAAGTGAGAGGGTTTTTAGGGGGGTCCAGTCACAGTTACAGAGTAAAGTGTTGAGGACCTCAGGAGAGAATTTTTTTGTGTTTCTAGTGGATATATAGTTAGTGGTTTTGCGTATGCTTGTTCTACTATGTATGAAGTATATTATGTTGTGGTCACTTAAGGTGTCTGGGAGACTGCCTGTGTGAGGGTACAATGTGGGGTTGTTAGTTAGGACCCAGTCAAGGATGGATTCCCTTTTAGAATTTTTATCACATCTAGCAGGAATTTGGAGTAGCTGCTGGTAGCCATGGAGATTTATTAGATAACTTGGTGGTTCTGATATGCAGGTGAACCAATCTAGGTTTAAGTCCCCCAGAATAAGGGTTTCTTGTGAGTATGTGGAAGAACACCAGGATAAGAAGTCTTCAAGGCTAGCAGGTGTATTACCAGGTGGAATATAGATTACAATTGTGGTGATGACCTTTTTAGGGTGAAGTTGAAGTTGTGAGATAAGTATGTCCCAATTATTGGGGGAGGGGTAGGAGTTTGGTAATTGACAGACAGTTAAGTTGGACTTGTACAGTAAGGCAGTTCCACTCCCTTTACGAAGTGGTCTGTCTTGTCTAATGATATTGTAGCCAGTAGGGAGAACTTCTGAGTTAGCTATGTTTTTATTTAGCCAGGTTTCTGTTAAAGCAACTATGTCTGAGGAGTAATGTGCTATTGTGACCTGGAGTTCAGGTATTTTATTTATGATACTTCTAATATTAATATCTAGCATTAAAAGATGGTTGGTTTTCCTGCTGTTGTTGATTTACCCAGGGATGAAGAAAGTGGGAATGTTATGTTCTGACATTTGTGTTGGAGCAGTTTATGTTGGACAGGATGGATTTGGGCCTGGGTTGGGGTGGATATCCCCACTTATGATGAGCCTGGAGTTAAAATGGTTATACAGATGTTGGAGTTTGGTGAGGAGTGTGAGAAAGTATTGTGTTTTTTGGAGTAGGAATGAGAGCTTATGTGTTTAGTTCTGAACTGGTCTGTTATGTAGTTCTTGAATAACTGTGGGCAGATATTATCATAATGTGTGGTGTCTGTATACGAGAGTGCATAATGTAGTGTTGTGCTACTAAGTTTAGAGATATTGCTAGAGTGATAACTTGTGGTGTTGTAAAGAAATATGAGAAGACAGACTAGACTTAGTTGTGTGATATTCATGGTTATAAAGTTTAAGTTGTTTCTAGGTGGGAGGTCTGAATAGGAATTATAGGGTTGCACTGTTAGTGGATGGGGAAGTAGTGTGGGTGATGTAAAAAATGCTCAGTGGGAATGAGAGTGATTGGGAGTATTTTGTGTAGAGCAAGTTGGTGTGGTATAATGTGATATGACTTGAGGAGCTGTGATTGGTGGAGGTGATATGAGGGTGAGCTGTGGATGTGGCTGTGATTACTATAAATGTAGAGGTAGTGGGGGCGGGAGGGAATAGGGGGCAGGGCAGGGGAGCGGAGAGAGCCTGAGCGTTAGCGAGGGCGAACGGAGTGGGGCAGAGCCAACCAAGACAAGAGAAAAGAGTAAGTATTACTTTACAAATCTGAACACTTTAAACAAATTCCTGAGGTCTAATGGCTTACCGGCAAGCAGAATGTAATTGCTGAAGAGCACTTGTGCCCTGGTGGGAGACTAGGAATTTAAAGATGACTCCATGCTCAGCAGGATTCTAATATAGAATATATATAATATGAAAAATAATAATACATTTTCATTAAAAATTAGTTAACACTATATATAACACATTAGGTATTAAATATAATCATGTGGAACAGGCTTTCTCTCCATGTTAAGCAGTATGGCACACTGTGTATCTTTAAAAAGGAGAGACAGAGCCATTCTGTCTGAAGTAGATTCCTACCTTGTACAAGCGTGAGACTAAAGAAGCACTAAAAGGAGGAAAAGAGAACCCGAAGAGCAACACGCAAGTAGGAAAAGAGTGTAAGAACAAAAGTGCATGCCTCCAAAGAAAGCCTGCTATCCAAAAGTTCCAATAATGGTGGCAAAAATGAGACACAAGGAGAAGGAAACAAGGTGAGAAATCCCAGTGACCATGGAACATGAGACAAGCAAGTCAGAGAAAAGATGGATCAAATGTTATCAAGCTTATAAAAATGAGGGACTGCCTGGAAGAATATGTTAAATCAGTAATAAAAACATAGATATGATAGAAGAAACCCTTAATGAGCACTCAGATAGCCTACCAAATCTCCTAAATGGATGAGTGAACACCAACAGTAGAGTGGCCAGATTTAAAAGCTGGACAAGAGGACATCATAATAAAATTAACAGACTTGGAAGATAGGGCATGGCATGACAAGTTTCATTTCATGGGAATTTTTGAGAAAATAGAGGGGATGGACTGCAGAGTCAGTTGAGTAGCTGGACTGGCATGCCCTGTGATGAAATTCCTATCGATAGGGCTCAGAGTGTATAGGATCTACAGGCAATCGTTTTTCAAAATGTACACGTCCTATAATAATAAGACTTCAGACTTTTGTCCTCAAGTATAACATGTTGTCAAGACTTTGTCAGATGAGGAGGAAATTGTCAGTTGGGTTATCCAGAGTAATTAGTGAGGATGATTATTCCTAACATACATCGCCTAAGAGAATCCAATATTCAGAAAATGAGTCCTAGAAGTGAATTACAGGTTACAGTACCCAGCAGTTTTCAACGTTAAGTTCCAAACAGGGAAAAGCCTTTTCTGGATGCCAAAGTAACCAAGGAGCAGTTGCAAAGGTAGTCTATCAAGCAAATGGATGAATCAGGGGGACAAGAACAATAAGAAAGCATCGAGCAGCAAGGATCCTACCCCTGCTAAACCCTTCCCTTCCCAACATAAAAAGGAGGCGAGACAGACGCTGAATAAATTGCAGTTCCAGCAACCCAGAAGAGAATTATAGGAAGACAAATGACAACTTGCTGAAATCCCTGAAGATGATCAGGAAAACATGTAAAAAATGAAGCAATTGCTGTCAAGCAGCAAACAACTTCACTGCAACATCTGAGCGAGGAGGTGACAGCCACACAAACTGTACCAGAACTGCAAATGCATCACTGAATGTCTCTTGAATCAAGAACTGATGAACTAAAAACAAAAGAGAGAAGTCTTTATTGAAATATATAAAATGCAAAGAAAACCACAAACAACTATTCTTGGTAGCAATAACACTCAAAAAAGAAGACAGAGAAAAATAAACAACTATATGCAAAATATACAAAGCCCAGCAAGCAATCTTGGTATATTGTTACAGAGCAATCTTGATCTATTGTTACAGAACCACTAACCCCATTAGACCTCTTAGAAATTTAGCTTTTAAAATTATCTAGAGTATACTAGACTAGTTAAGGCATCACCACACTTAAAATAATGGTTTGCACTGAAATTTCTGAAGTACAGGGTATCGATGGACTCACTGTTTTCAAAACGGCAGTGAACTGAACCAAAAGTGCTCTATTTTAAATGATTGAGTGACATGTCACACTTGATCATTCCTGATTCAAAATCCTGGAAGGTCACAGATCAGTGAGGAACAGGGAATTAGCCCACTTGCTCACTGTAGTGCAATGTCAGAGGTGGTATATTTAATGTGCAGGGAGTGTGGGGGCACAGCCCCCCACATGGGGGTGCAGGGGGTGCAGGGGGCATGGCATCCCTCTAATATAGTTGCATTAATGTACCATTGGCTATGAAGTGTAACGGTACGTTAATGTGCACAGCATGGGTGGCTGATGTTACCTCCTGCTATGCTGAATACATCGAATCATGGTTGTCAATGTATTCATTTTTACCTTGGTTTACTTTTCGGCATTCTGGATTCATCATTTCGGGTTGACACTCTAAACGGTCGATCGAAGCAGATTCGGAATGCCAATAGTAAACCTAAAATAATATGTATTATTCCATTCATGCTGACAAAGAAGATTGTTCATATGATCTAGTGAGGTAGTTAATCTTTGTTTCCAAGCTTTGGCCCCTCAGCAGTTAACCAAACTAACTAAAACCCACACTGTCTGTAATTCAGAATAGTTGCTGACAGCCCCATTGTTAGGCCTGACTCGAAAGATCCAAAATTTCCAGTATAATGTAGGGGGAATGTCAAAAACTTCTGCCTAATTTTTGATAAAGGAAGTCCAAGGGAACCTTAATGACCAGGCAGTCCCAGAACATGCAAAGATTGCCTGCACCCACTAGATCCCACCCCCAACACCTACCACCTCTCTTCAGTCCCATCTACAGCTTCCTTTGGGGAGTAGAGAACTACTGGAAGATAAGACGGAACTGTTGACCCTGGTATTTGGGCAGCCTATTAAGTTTCTTTCCAGTTTTCCACATCTAATTCTATTGATGTCATGTGATGTTCACCTGCTCTTGGTTCAACTGCTTCAGTGCAATAGCTTTGGAACCCCATAGGTCTTTGTATATTAAACAGATTTTCCAAGAATAAGACCAGGTCTACCTGCCCCTCAGAAGAACCTTTTTTACCTTCTGGACAAATAGATTTTCTTATCCCAAATTGGCCCTATTTGCTGATGCAAAAACCACTCAGTGATGTCTAACTGAAACACTTTGTGCAGTAGTCTCATGAGTTTCAAGGAAGGTGGGGTGCATAGGTAAATGATGTGCTTCAATCCCAGGATTCCTTTGGAGGCCCAGTTTAATCTAACTGTCTTACTTAAGGTATTCCTTATTTCAGGATGGCTGTGTTGTATCTGTGGGGCCACTCATGGATGTACTTTCCCTTTAGAGCTAGTGCAACCCTTCTTTGGGAATATCTGAAGGAAAAACATCACAAACACCATCTTGGTTGTGGATCTTTGTCGAATCCTGCACCACTTTCCTCTAGAAGACCCAAGCAGAGAGACCACTACTTACATGCTCAAATGGGGAATACCAAGTCCTTCACAAAACCTTGAAAGATAAGCTGTAGAGCAAGCTGTCCTACACCCTTATCACCCAAAACTGCCTAGTCAGTTAGACCTTAGTGACAAGACAAGGTGGCATGTTTCGACTGGTAGATAAAGAATATATGTAAGAATCATAGTCAAAAGTAAAGTAACAATCTACACTGCCCCGTTTCTGCCTGAAAGGCTAACTTACTGATTTTGGGAATGAGTTGTGTCACCTTGGCTAGCAGTTCTTCCATATTGATTTCCAAAGTCTCTGTCAAGGTAGGGATAAGAGTCACACCTAGACATCTTAACTGCTGTTTCATGAGGATGGATAAATTGGAATAGAACTATGATTGACACTCTTAATCATAGCTGGCTAGTTAAGATTGCACTGAAGTCCTGAGACTGACCCAAAGCAGTGAAATACTTGCAAAACTTTCTCAAGAACTGCAGGTATATTCGAGCTCAGGACAGCACAGTCATCAGTGAGCAACACAAAAGTTTAAAAGGAACCATTGAGTCTAGCCTGAGCATCAAGTATCTAGCTCACCTCATATGCTAATTCAGTCAATACATTAACAATGCATGTACCAACCCAAATACAGAATTCTGTGAGAAAGCCATCTATTCCTAGATTTTACTGGATCTTAAGTGCACAATTGCCTTTATTATCTATGGCCATCTAATGCAGCTGGCGTAAGGGAGTCCATTAACTAACACCTTTAACAAAGGTTTGGCATACAAACACCTAATCCCATTAATAAATTGATGGTCCTCTCCTGACAGCCCCCATATTTTCTTAAAAAATAAACCAAAGTATACCAATTATCCAAATCCTCCCTTCCCTTACCAAAGCCAGCTTGGCCCACTGAAATCAAATTCCCCAAAATCTCCTCCAACCTTGAGGCCAACACTTTAACAAGGACCTTAAGGTCAAGATTAATTAAGGTGATAGGGCAGAATTCACTCATTGGCAGATTCAAGATTAATTAAGAAGATAGGGCAGAATTCACTCATTGGCAGATTCAAGATTAATTAAGGAAATAGGGCAGAATTTACTCATTGGCAGATTCAAGATTAGTTAAGGAAATAGGGCAGAATTTACTCATTGGCAGATTCAAGATTAATTAAGGAGATATGGCAGAATTCACTCATTGGCAGATTCAAGATTAATTAAGATAGGGCAGAATTCACTCATTGGCAGATTCAAGATTAATTAAGGATATAGGGCAGAATTTATTCATTGGCAGATTATTACTCTTACTCTTATGAATTTCTGCTGATTGAATCAAGTACCTTGCCCAATACATTAACAATGGCTCTACCAGTGCATTTATAGAATTCTGTGAGAAAACCATCTATTTCTGGGCCATATTGGGTCTTAAGTGCATAACTGCCTTTATTATCACTTGAGAAGCCAAATGCCTATCACTCTCCTGGGATTCTTACTAGTATGTGGGCCAACATGTGCAGGAGCAAAATCCCAGTCTACCAGAATAGCATTTTGATTCATATTGCAAAACCTATTGTAAAAATCCCTAAAGGCACTTATGAGATTGTTCTCTTTTCTTAATACACCATTCCAAGTCTGATGTAACAGATGTTATGACAGCGTGAAAGATAGTCTGCTTAAAAAAACAGGCAATGCATCTTAAGTCAGCCTCTCCTCTGAGACACCAAAAAAAGGACAGGCAATGCATCTTAAGTCAACCTCTCTTCTGAGACACCAAAAAAAGACAAGCAATGCATCTTAAGTCAGCTTGTCTTCTGAGACACCAAAAAAAAGACAGGCAATGCATCTTAAGTCAGCCTCTCTTCTGAGACACCAAAAAAAAAAAAAAAACAGGCAATGCATCTTAAGTCAACCTCTCTTCTAACACACCTCCAAAAAAAGACAGGCAATGCATCTTAAGTCAGCCTCTCTTCTGAGACACCAAAAAAAAAAAAAAGACAGTCAGCTTGTCTTCTGAGACACCAAAAAAAAAAAAGACCGGCAACGCTGTCTTCTTCAGAGCAATTCAGCCTCTGCTTGAGAGATTTCTATCATATTAATCCTGAGTGGAGTGCCACCAACTGACTTTTAGCATGTCACATCCCTCTTCATTTATTAACCTTCCTTGATTTTTTTCCCAAATCACTGAATAATGCGGCTGGAAGATTGTAATTGCTTTTTTCCTCTATCCCTCTTCTTCCACAATATCACCCCTTATCACTGTTTTGCAACCATCCCACCTTAAGAGTTAGTGAGAAGTTCCTAAAGGGGGGTTCATTTATACAACATTCTGGACAATACCTCTTAATATTCTTTTTACTCTGAGTTCCATCTGAAGTGTGCCCAATGGCATGGTCTAAGCTTGAGTTCCCTGGACTCTAAGTTAATTAAAAGGGTGAGGGCACATCATTAGACAGGGTAAAGTCATGTATTAGTGGTGTATGAACTTTGGATCTGCAGTAGCTTAGGATTAGCATGAGGTCAATTCTGCTCGCTTGCTGGGACAAGTTTCTAGAAAAAAGATGAGGGTCTTCACATCAGGGTGATACTCTCTCCAGATGTATAACCAACTTTTCTTGGATAGGTCATTCAGCAGTGCTTGGCATTTTGTACGATTCCCCTGCCTTCCATAAATCCTGTCTAGATGGTCATCTAGAACCAAATTAAAATCCCCCACCAAGATACTAAAGGTGAGTCAGCTACTGCATCTCACCAAACCCACAGAAAATCCTCAATAAAGTTTATATCATCTGTACTGGGTGCATAAATGTTGCCAATAACCCATTCTTCATTATTTATTGCACCTAACCAAATTACCCATCTGCCTATCCAACTTCTCAAAACCAGATATGATTTTATTGTCAAAGCACTTTGAAACATAATTAGAACTCTTCTTTTGCCAGCTCCAGGTTTATGGTTCACAACTACCAAGCTAAAAGGTCTAGAATCAAATTTGTTGGTCTCTTTCACCTTGAGTTTAGTCTCATGCAAACAAACAGTATGGGCCTTCTCCCACGTTATCCATTGGAGTATCCTTGCTCTTTGAATAGGATGAGAGCCCTCTCCTACACTCAAAGACAAAAGCTTTATATCTGATAGTGGAGACACATTCAGCAGCAACAGGGTTTAATCACCCACTGGGTTAATCACAGAATGCTGAGTTATCTCGTCCTTTCCCCACATGGCAAATCCAGGGGCATCCTATAGGCTAGAAATTAGAAAACTCCCTTTGGATTCCTGGGTACCTACACCCAACATGGACCTGTTCTCCAGCTGCTATTCAAACTGAAGGAATTCTATCTTAAACATTCCTCCCATCCACCCCAAATCCCTTATAAACATTTAGTATAGCCATATTTATCATTATGAGACATCCAGAACACCTAAGTGACAAAAAAAATAGTTATATCCCATTAAAAAAATACACTAACAACAGCATAATCAGAATCCTTCTAAATCAGGTTAGAAAAAAAACAAGCTAAACATTAGCACATTAAAAAAAAATCCCATTAAGTAAAACATCATTGTAGACCTCGCTCACACCAATCCCATATAGTACAATACCAGTGTACATACTTTGTGTAGTGGAAAAGGAAATACATTGAAGATGTCTAGGTGTCAGAATATACTTACCTCGCCCTCAAAGCCCAGAGCTGTAACAACTGCAATGCATGTGAAACCTAAGAAGAAATAAAAAGGGCATAGTTAATACTAGTAACACAGCATAAGAAACTTTGAGACTTGCGAGGGAGAGAACCTGCCACCACACTGTTAAGAGAGAGAGAGAGAGAAGAGAAATCACCCTTAATCATGGCATTCACCTCTATACTGCTCTAGAGGGAAAGAAAAGAAAGGAAGTACAGAGTAGCAAATATCACAAATGTCTAACAAAACGGTATGACTAACAAGTATCTTATAGAAGTATTGACAGCAGTTGTGTATAATGATACACTACAGGTCTTTGCACAGTCTATAAAAAGGATGCAACTGTCAACTGAAGCAGCTAGAAAATAGAAGGCATATATTTTCCAAACATAAGATCCTATAAAACAGATCAAAAGTCAATTAAAAATGGAAAACTAAAGTAATTAGCAAAATCCAGCAGGGCCAGGCAATGAGCCCTTATCCATCTGCTGAACACTTGTCCAGTGTTTTAGCCTTGTGCACTCTAGCAGCCCTCATTAGCAGAGTTTGAAGACCCAGAGAAGATTTCAGACCATGAATAAATTTGATTTCTGCAGAATACTGTTGAAGTCCAGAAGTTTCTTAGTGTCTCTTGGCCCTTGTTTGGACCATTGCTGGAAATGAGCATGTGTATTGAAGTGCTCCCATTTATGGGCTTTGTAGAGTGAGGAGATGCTGAGTGGTCAGTAGATGCCATCTGTGCAGCATGTTGAGGTGATTCCATTGCTTTTGGAACACCAGCCTTCTGAATAGTGACCCTATCCAATCCCCTCTGCTGTTTTGGTTTGCTATGGGCAGAGGATTTGGTAGATGAGGTCAGTCTCTGATGTTTCTTACTTCCTATTTCCCACTCCATCAATGTCATTCCAGTTTGCATTACTTTATATCCAGTGTATTGTTCAGCTGACTTTTTATGTTGCTTATAAATGCACTGGCCTCCTGATAAAAATGTAAAAATAGTCCTTGGTTCACACGTTCTGCCAGCAATATATCTGAGAAAATAAATAAAATTAATAAAAGAGACTTTATAACCCATTCCCATCAGTTCATTCTTGAAAGAAGAAGGGATTGTTGTACTCTGTAGAGCTTCTGGGAGTAAATCTACCATAACATGTATCTGGTACTTGCTCCAACAAATCCCCTTATTGATTCTACTAAAATGTATAAGCCAATCACAAGTTCGAGCTGACTGCCTCGGCACTAAGACATGCGGACCTACTGAACTGGCATTGCAAGAGGGGCCCACCCTGCAGATACATTCTACAGCTAGATTCAGATAACAAGATAAACAAATAACTTTATTTAGTAAGTGTTTAAAAAAAAGGTCGGAGCTCCTGATGTGCAATAATGTTCAGCACTCCTGCTATTTTCACATTAGCCCTGAATGACCTGTTCTCCAGATTGTCAATCTTTTTAGTCAGTCTTTGCAAGATCTTTAATTCTTCCTCACTTTTTCAGGCAGATTACTGATTTCTCTTGCAGCACTTGTATTCCTACTTTTAGTCCAGCCTCCTATATTTCAATACTTGCTGTCTGCTGTGTTTGACTGGCCTCCACATAGGCAATCATTAGGGAAAGCCATTCAAAAAGCATGGTGAGATTGATGGCCTGTTCGGCATTTTTAAAGCGGATACTCAAATCCTCTGGTTTCGACATTGTCATGTAGTGCTGGCACTATGTGGACAGCTTCCAAAGGTAAATACTAGAAAGAATACAAACTTTTAAGACTTAGGCTGAACAGGGAGAAGCAGTTATGTGGTCATTTTCCTCTGACTAGCAATGCCCTACCCTTTGTTTTCCTGTTTTTGGATAGTATAATGTTGACTAAGTTAACTAGCTACAAGCAAAACTACTGGTCATTGGCTTGAGACATTTGTATGTTATTTTTTTTATATCAAAATGGAACCTTGGTTGCTCTCTGTAGATTCAAATTATACCCAAGAACCCTGATAAATTGCGCAAGCAGAAGTCCTATGATGTGTGAGGAGGGGGAGAAAAAAAGCAACCCACAGAAGTCTCAGGCACCACATCATTCTGTGCATAATGTGTAGTAGTACTAATGACCATCAAGACAATTTGGGTCAGGCCCGTGAACAACACACAGACACTTTAATGTGTATTGTAAATAGTTCTGAGGACATGTTCAGAGTTCTCAGCATTTTTATGCTCTCTCAAAAAGTTTAAACTGTTATAATGTATCCATCCAATTAACCATAAGTTATCTCATTTCTAAAGAACTTGCTAATATGTATTTTACTACTGTAATTAAAGTATGGTTGTGCCAAACATTGTTACAAAGACCTAGAGAAATGTTAAGAAGTTTATTTAGAAGATGAGGACACAGGGAAAAATCTAAAAGTACATCAGGGAAGAGCAAAGAGGATACAACAAAGGCTAGATTAACAAAACTGTAGTTAATAAAATGCTGTAGGTCCTAAACGGGAATGTGAATGGAATGGTATCAGAAGAGGATACATGAATATATTAGACAAAATGGCCCAAATATTATTTTCCTTCAGAAGACCCACCTCTTACACTCAGTGTATCAGTGCAAAGTTAAAAAATATATATAGAGCAGGCAAAGTATTTGTAAATGGAAGCAGAAAGTAACTATTCTGTTATTCTGTTGTCACATGCATACTTGGTGGTATTGCATGATGAACTGACAGATAATATGGGTGATATGAAGTGGTTAGAGGGGACTGCAGAGGAAAGCAGATCACTTTGATTTCAGTATATGCCCCCCAATACCTCTATAGCAGAATAAAGACAAATCCAATCAGACATAATGACATTAGGTAATGGTGGAAGAGGGGACCAGAATTTGGTAACAGCAGCTGAAGATGTCTCTGGAGGCTCTACAAGAACCAAACACCAGACAATGGGGGAAGTTCCTAAAAACTTTAAAGTGGAAGATGTAAGGATTAATAACCAGGGTAAAAACTGGTAAACTTATTACTCTACCAGGGTAAAAAAATTGATAACTTATTACCCTCCTCCACATAAGATTTGGGCCCAACTAGACAGAGTATATGTGACTCTGAAGTATCACTACATGGTAGGTAAGGTAGAAATATACCTTATACTCATGTCAGATACTGCACCAGTCAAACTAGGGATAATAACATCTCAGTATTCAACATATGGGAAGCATGTGTGGTTCCCAATAGTCTTATTGCAAAACAAAGAATTCATGAAGAAGAAAATATGGTTAATAATGCTTCTGATACAACTAGAGAGGAAGGGAGAGGAGGAGGAATATAGCAAGGAGGGGGATGAGATAAAAAGAAGAATAAAGCTGAAGACCCATCTGATGCAACTGAATTATGGGAGAAGTTGACAGGTAACTATTGGAAAAATATAAGGCTAATGAAAGATATAAGAAATAGAGAGTAAAATTTGATGGAAGGAGAGTGATTGGCTGTCGACAGAGTCGGCAGGGGAGATCAGGGAGCACTTAGATACTTTGGGGGCAGTTAGGACATTTTTATTTAAGCTGTCATTTTATAACAATAATTTAAGGTCACAGAGAATATTAGCAAGAAAGCTGAGATAGCAGAAGGTTGACAGATGGGTACATAAAATTAGAGACCCCCATAACAAAAAAGGTAGGCCAATCACAGTACTAAAGCACAACTATAAAGTACTTACATGACTGTAAGGTGTTTATGTCCAAATGGTAAGAGTGGCAGGATTTCCCCTCCACCTCATTCACAAAGATCAATATGGATTTTATTTATTTATTTAACATTTGTTTACCAAGAAAGTCTGACTGGGACAGAGCCCATTTTCAGAGGAGGCCAAGGGAGAAATGCTCCAGAAGCATGTCTTTGGAATGTGGGAGAAAACCCACGCAAATGCAGGGAGGATATGCAGACTTCGCACAGAAAACACCCCAGCTGATAATCAAACTGAAGAGCTTCTTGCTGTGTGGTGACAATGGTAACCACTGCACCATTGCGCCACCCGATTTGTAGAGGGCAAGCACATTTTTGGCATCTGTAAAACTCTTTTGTTGCAGATGAAAGTTGAACAAGAAGGCTCCTCTCTACGTATGGTGAACCTTGGTGCTTACATTCAGCAGGGTATAGTGGAACTACCTATATGAATTTATGGGTATAATAGGATTCTCTAACTAACTAGTTACAAAGCTGACAGGAATAGAACTTGGGTCTCATTTAGTAATTAAGATCAAGGGTGACCTATCTAGGGAATCTAGGCTCACCCATTCTATTAGGCAAGGTTGCCCCTTGTCCCCATTATTGATTGTCCTGTATGTTGAACTATTGGAGACCAAGACTCAAAACTATCTTATCCAGGGAAACATTTGGAATGGAATCTCAGAAACAATAGCGCTATTTGCTAATGAAGTAATAATTTACCAAACTAATCCAGAATTTGATTTCCTTTTTTCTTTGACACTCTGAATGCCTTCAGGTATTCTCAGGATGTAAAATTAACCACACCAACACCAAGGCAATACCCATAAAGTATTCTCCTACCTTTAACCTGGGCCTGCAATTCCCCTACATATGGGGACATATTAAATTTAAGTATCTAGGTGTATGGATTACAAAGGGTACTAACCAAGCAGCAAAGTGGTGTGGAACAAGCTGAGGTCAAGAATAACTAAGATAATTCCAGAAGGTAAGTTTTTATGTGTAGACCTGGATGATAAAATACAGGTGGTTAAAATGCTCACTTTACCATTTGTACTGTACTTGGGGTAATCCTACCTCCACACACCAATGAAACTATGTGGAAGGGAACAGAAAATAACATTAGGAAATTTGAGGAACCCAGAGACCAAGAAAAACTTGTGCTGCCAGTGGAGTATAAAGGCTTAAGGTTACTAAATTTAAAGATGTGCTACAAGACCTCACAAGTCAGGTCAGTGTACCTGTTGCACTCCATATGGAAAGAGGTTGAAATCAATTTCCCAGATAATACATACAAACAAAAGAAAAGAAGTCAGGTGGGAAGAACTGTTAGCAATGCACAAGATAATCACCTAAGTTGTTTCGTTTATGCATTGATACGGCTATACCTGGCATGTAATTATTACTGCCCATAGTGGGTGGAATTGCTCCCAATAAGTTTCAGGGCATCAGGAAATAGGAATGAGGAGATGGCAAGCCAGAAATGGACCTTAGTGTCAGTGCAAACTAGGTACTGGGAGCAACCTGTCAGTGAAAGTAATATAATGAACCGGCAGGAAGCAAAAACCCAGTTCACGTTGTTGAATAAATATCATCTGATATAGTTGGGGCTAGTCTCAAACTATAGAAGTATAGAAGTAGGAGGTATTGTACAGAGGTGCTCTGGAACATGCCAGAACTAATAAGGTTTGGGATCGAGTCTAGGTCAGTAAATCTGATAAGATTTGGGATTGAGTCTAGGTCAGTAAATCTGAACCTGAGAACATTAGTATGGGGCACTACTTGAAGCACAAAGGGGACTGATTCTGGACAAGAGGAGAGACTGGGTGACATGATTAAAGACAAAAGGGTGATGCAGTGGTGCAGTGGTTAATGTTGTCACATCACACACAACAAGAGGTTCTCTAGTTCAATTCTTGGGAGGGGTGCCTTCTGTGCAGAGTTTGCGTGTCCTCCCTGCATTCGCGTTGGTTTCCTCCATGTCCTCCCTGCATTCGCGTTGGTTTCCTCCATGTCCTCCCTGCATTCGCGTTGGTTTCCTCCGGGTGCTCCGGTTTCCTCCCACATTCCAAAGACATGTGTCTAGAGCATTTCTCCCCAGACCTCCACTGAAAATGCCCTCGGTCCCAGTCGGACAGTCCATGTAAACAAATGTTAAAATAAAATATAAATAAATAAACAGTTAAAGAGGCACAATGGAAAGAAATCTGTGTTGCACTCTGGAATGCAACTAAGTCAAGGCACTTGAGAATGTTCAGGTAGTAGTCTCTGCACAGATACTTCCCAACTAAATAAAATCTTCCCAGACTCCACCCATGACTGCTGAAGATGTACGCAGCCTGCAAAGACTGAGTGGCAACATGTATTTGGGGAGTGCCCAAGATTACAAGTTTTCAAGATGCAATTAAAAAGATTAATGCAAGGATCTGTGGATTAGATTTTGAAATTGTTAAAGAAAAAAATTCTGCTGAATTATGTTATTGAATTAAATGTGATCCCATAAGAAAACAGCTGCTGTACTTAATTATGCTGGCAGCAAAAAAGAATATAACAAGACATTGGAAGAAGTATGCCTCACCACATAGAAAACAAGTCATAGAAATAGTTCAGGTGATATGGGACGGGGAAAGGGGATATTGCAAAAAACAAATGCACCTTGTGTGAGAGCCAGCCAGAATGTGTACTATGGGATAACATCCACTAAATGTGCATAGGGCACCATCTCATTTCAGGCAAAAATTATAAGAATATTATACAAGTTAAAAAGTTTACAAATGTCTGCTAGTAATTTATTTGTTAGCATAACATTGTTGTACCTCCTTAATAGTTACTATAGTAAGGATCATTGCAAAAAGTGTTCAAAGAATATTCGTTAATCTGATGTCATTGCTTTGTGAAATAGTGTGAAAAATAAAAAAAAAAGGAGCTGGACAACTGGATGGGTATTCATTAATCCACCCCTGGTATAACTGGTCGGGTCATTCTTGAAAACGGAGGCAAGGATTGAGGATGGGTGTTGATAGGTGTAAATGGCCTTGTGGCTAAGTTGCCTTGTAACTCCAGTGATCCTATAACGTTCATATGTAATTAAAAATGGTTATTAGACCAAGTAGTTCAGTCATTTTAAGAGTGCAAATGGGAAAGCTACCTTAATAAAAGAGCTAGAGAATTATAAAGGGAATAATAAAAGAAATACTAGAAGAGACAGATATAAATAATATCAGTAGGATGATTATTTGAGTAAGGAAGCATTGTGTCATCGTTTAGCTGGATTACTGATATGGCCAATATGTCATCTGTTTCTGCATAGATCCAGTATTCTAGTAGGTCCCATGTATTGTTAATGCTATACACACTGATGTGAGATATTTTTATCATGTTTTTAATGGTGGACTTGGCATAATAAATATCATTAAAATAACTGAAATACCATCCTTGTAGAAAATGCGCTCAAGAAGTAAAAATAAAAATCCAGTAATTTATTAGTATTGAGCGCTTTCATCTCCTGTAAGAGACTTCATCAGAATACAACTTCCTACTAAAAATTAATCGCTTAAATACTTTCAATTAATGACATCATAATTGAACCTCATTCAATCCAAAAATGTTTTTACATAACATTAAAGAATGTTGAATACATTCATAAACCCTTCTAAAATTCACATATAAACATATAGTATCTACTTACTTATAGTAATGTGAAACCCAAATTCACATACTTAAATATATCATGTTTAAATATATATATATATATATATATATATATATATATATATATATATATATATATATATATATATATATATATTACTAAAATCTATTAGCCCTTTCCAACAATATAGGAGCAATAGAAACAGTCTCATTCAGACCAGGTGGAAACATTGCAGCTAATTTAAGCTGCCACTGAGTTTCTCTTTTCTTTAATAAGTTCTTCCAAACTCCACACCTAGGGTTAATTTCCACAATGTCCAATATTCCAAACACAAATTTCACAAACCCTATACAAGTGAGGAATGCTTGTACAAAGCACTAGATAATTTATGATTTTTTATATTATTGTTGTGTTCATACACTCTGTTTTTTAACGTAAGTTCTGTTTTTCCCACATAATAGTAAGTACATGACACACATACTGCCAAATAAACTAATCCAGTGGTATTACAATTTCCCTTCTTGAATGTAATTTTACTTTTCAAGTAATTGTTCAAAACCAAACTAACCTGCTTGTTAATGTATGGGCATTGTGCACACATCCCACATGGTCTAGTGCCTAAACCCACCACCTCAGTCCTGTCTATTTTCATTTCAAAAAATGTTTTCAGGTTTAGACTCATCCTGTTAATAAACATTGGTTTCTCTCCCACTTTGTTGAAAATTTCCCTGTTTGTTCTAAAAATATTCCAGTTAGATTCCATCACTTTTGTTATACTATTGGTATTCCAATTCTATTGCAATACACAAGTTTTTTCAAACTTTTTAGTCTGAATACCATCCCTGGAACGGTTCACACTTGCAGTAAAACCCACCCCCAGGAGTGATTTATAAAAAACACCCCATTTCGCATATACTTTGTTCAAAATTTCTTCTACTAAATATTTGGGGTATCCCCTATCTTGGAACATACTAGAAAGATTTTCTAGTTCAAGGCCCAAGACCTACAAATGCAAAGTCATATGAGCCACCCTGATGGCCTGACCCCTAACAATACTTCTCTTTTGTCCCATGGGCTGGTTACTTTGAAAATACAAATATGCATTGCAAAAAGTGTCCTTTCTATATATTTTAGACCTAAAAGCATCAGTTCCTTTCGAAATATAAGTACCCAAGTAATTTATATCTTTGGTATCATACTGACATGTAAAATCCCAAAAATCTGTGCTGGAATTCAAATACTGAATAAACCTAGGAATTTCAGACTACTGTCCACCTGTGTCCCAAGGTCTCTTATCACATTTTCGGCATTAAGTAGACTACCAGCTATGTTCATGGGTACAGAGTTTTTACCAAAGGGGATGACAATACACTTTTTAGCATTGAGCTTCAGGCCGTGGCTTTGACACCAGGTATCTGTCTCAGTGAGGCCCTTTTGTAGTTTGTCCACATCGTTAGGAGTTTCGATTATGGCTCCTAGTTTGCAGTCATCTGCAAACTTTGTTAGCCAAAGACCTTCTGTGTTAGCCTGCACTTCAGAGAAGTAGACACCAAACAGGAGAAGACCCAGGACTGAACCCTGTGGTACTCCACTTGTCACTGATCTGAAGTTGGATTTGGAATTCGCATGCTAATCCGCAAAATCCGCATAATAATAGGGGATGCTTGCTGTAGCTTGAATGAACTATAGCAGAGGTGTTACAGGAAACCTGAAGCAACAAGGAACTAGATATATTAATGGCATTCAGTTGCACAGAAACCTGCTCATGTTAATTTCAATATAATCCAAAACACATGTTTAATACTTTTAACCACTTTAAGAGTAGGAGGAATACTCTGAAACACTGAAAACTTGGATTTCAAATACATTCACCCAGATTCTCACTTGTAGATCTGCAATTTTAAGGATCCCAATTATAATTCTTAGGGTTTAAAAAGTCACCCTTAGTTTGATTACCTGTATTATCTGTGATGTGAATTTCCTTTTAAATGCCAAGTTTTATGTGTATTCTTGATAATACTGTGACATGGAAGGATAAAGTCCTGACTATGGCCCAGGTAACCTGGGTTCGATTACTGCCTTGGACATCTAAGGCAGTAGTAGTGGAGGAGGGTAGGGCATATGCACAAGGTATTCCCTCGTGGCTCGACTTCCCTGATGTAGGCTAATGGAAACAACCTTGAGGTGCTACCTGTGCTGGCATCAGCCTCTTTTGGAAATGAGAGGTGGTTTGTTGGAGATACCTATAGCATGTCCCACACTCAGGGTGGTACTGGGCATGAACAGGAGCAGAAAACATTAGGAGAAAATACTCCAAGGTGGTAGTGTAATGCTGTCCAGGGGTGCTTGATCTCTGAAACAGCCCTGGACATTGGTTGGGTATAGCCCAGCGGAGACTAAGGCAGATCTGGTAGGCCCAATGGATGAAGAGAGGATGTGTGGTCAGCTGTGGGGAGCCAATAGTAGTGGACAAAAAGTTTTTGATTTATTCTGTTTTCTCTGTCTGCATACATTTAAACTTACAAGCAAGCTGCACTAATGAATGTAAATCTGAGGAATTCTAGTAGCTCAGTTTATTTGTAATTTATGATATGTTGCGCATTTTGCACTTGCTTAAAAATTGTTTTGACACACTCCCACTTGTGCATATTATAAAATTGTTGTATTACTGTATTAAAGTAATTGACACATCTCTGTATGGTTGATATATATTTAATATTTATAGACACATTGCTATAATTTTGGGAGTAAACTGCTGGAGTGTCTGGACAAGACTCATACAAATATGGGGAGAACATGGGAACATGCAAACTTTACATAGACAGTGGCCAGAAGTCAGAACTGACCCATGATTCTATGAAGCAGAGGTCCTACCACTGAACTGTTGTGCTGCCTATTGTGTGTGCATGTGTGAGTGTTTGTTTATTGTATATCTACATACTTAGAGTGATTGTGTGTGAGTGTATGTCTGCCTGGGTGGTCGCAGAAGGGAGGTTAGGTAGGGAATAGAAAATATATGTGCGCGTGTGTGTGTGTGTGTGTGTGTGTGTGTGTGTGTGTGTGTGTGTGTGTGTGTGTGTGTGTGTGTGTGTGTGTGTGTGTGTGTGTGTGTGTTTATGTGCGCGTGTGTGTGTGTGTGTGTGTGTGTGTGTGTGTGTGTGTGTGTGTGTAGAACCATGTAAGTGAGTGAATTGACTCTATCCATAAGTCATTTGAGTGGGTAGTGAATGTTGAGTGGATGGCTGTGTGAGTGTTGGAATGTCTGTGTGTGTTTGTCTGTGCTTGAATGTCTGACTGCAAATGTGCCGGGGGGGGGGGTGCATGTGCCAACACAATGCATGGGCCACCAGTGGATATTACCACTGAAAAGTGCTTTTAGCAAAAATTGTAAAAAAAGAGTGATTCAGAGACATGCACATTTGCCGATAAAGAGGTTTTCCTCATTGTGGCTAAAGTTATCTCTGAATCACTTTTTCCACAGTTGCGTAAAATTTAACCTACCTGTAGTAAGTACTTTACGTGATCCCAAAGCACTGTCTCTGAGTCCCAAAGCAGATCCTGGCAGAAAAGGGTCCATGGACTAGCCCACTTACTCAGCTGACAAATAGTAATAAATAAAAAAAAATTGTACACAAACACACATATCATAGATTACATATCCTTCCTTTATCAGTGTTTCTGAGGTTGTCCACTCACTTCCCACCTAGGATACATAAACTGAAGGAATCATGAAATGTGTTGCATTGTATTGAAGAAGAAATCAGTCAAAGGGTGGATATTATGGCCATACATGAGGGCAAACTGGGAAACAGGAGTGAGCATAGTAAAAAAATGGAGGTAATCGAAGGCATTCATTACTGCTTCAGAGAACATTTGGTCGGGCCCTAGAATGTGCTAATGCATGTAACAGTGAAATGCAAGGCAGTGGCAGAGGTCATAGGTCATGCGGCAATAAAGATGCAGTTCATACAGGAGGGGGTTGGGTTGCTGTATAGGTTGTGGACGCCATTTGGGCAGACCTGATAAACCCTAGGTTTACTTGCATCAGTACCTACACATGTAAAAGCAACAGATTTGTTACAGAAGAAACCATAAACTTACATTTTATTATACCTTAATCAGAGTCCCAAAAGTGAGTAATTGTAAATGAGTCTAAAATTAGCTAAAAAAAAATAGAAATAAATAAGCAGTGGCATTGTGTACTGCTCCACTCAGAATTTCAGTTCATGATTTCACTGCTATGTACATCAGTAAAAAAGGCAACCACAACCTAAACCAGGTGTACAGTGAGTAACAGTGCAAGTGAAACTGAGAAACACCAATTTCTATTCATCCACTTAAAGTCTGTGTCTCGCTGTCTAGTTGTTATTCAAATCGTAGCATGCAGTGAAACTGAGTTGCCTCAATACACAAAGTCTGTTTCTTAGATGATGCCATATGTCTTGGCCACATGTACGAGCAGTTCTAGTTGGATTCAGTGATCCATTCACATCATCCAGTCACTATTCTAACAGTTCTGGATGGATTCAGTGATCCCTTCACATCATCCAGTCACTATTCTAACAGTTCTAGGTGGATTCAGTGATCCCTTCACATCATCCAGTCACTATTCTAACAGTTCTAAATGAATTCAGTGATCCCTTTGCATCATCCAGTCACTATTCTAACAGTTCTAGGTGGATTCAGTGATCCCTTCACATCATCCAGTCACTATTCTAACAGTTCCAGGTGGATTCAGTGATCCCTTCACATCATCCAGTCACTATTCTAACAGTTCTAGGTGGATTCAGTGATCCCTTCACATCATCCAGTCACTATTCTAACAGTTCTAGGTGGATTCAGTGATCCCTTCACATCATCCAGTCACTATTCTAACAGTTCTAGATGGATTCAGTTATCCCTTTACATCATCCAGTCCCTAGTCTAGCAGTTCTAGATGGTTTCAGCGATCCCTTCATGTCATCCAGTCACTATAACAGTTCTAGGTGGATTCAGTGATACCTTCACATCATCCAGTCACTATTCTAACAGTTCTAGGTGGATTCAGTGATCCCTTTACATCATTCAGTCCCTAGTCTAGCAGTTCTAGATGGTTTCAGTGATCCCTTCACATCATCCAGTCACTATTCTAACAGTTCTAGGTGGATTCAGTGATCCCGTCACATCATCCAGTCACTATCCTAACAGTTCTAGGTGGAGTCAGTGATCCCTTTACATCATTCAGTCCATAGTCTAGCAGTTCTAGGTGGTTTCAGCAATCCCTTCACATCATCCACACAATATTCTTATACTTTTAGGTGGATTCAGTGATCCTTTGCATCGTTCAGTCCATAGTCTAGCAGTTCTAGGTGGTTTCAGCAATCCCTTCACATCATCCACACAATATTCTTATACTTTTAGGTGGATTCAGTGATCCTTTGCATCGTTCAGTCCTTGTTCTAACAGTTCCAAATAATTTCCTTATTCCCTTCACAGTACCTATTCACTTGTCTAGCATTTCTGTTCTAAGTGATTTCTTGGGTCATAATACACCCTACAATCAGAATTCTGACAGTTCTGTGTGGATTCAATAATTTCTTCACATCGTCCAAACATTACTGTAACATCTGTATGTTAGTCACTGCTTTAACAGTTTCAAATATTTTCAGTGGTCTTTTATGTTCTCCAGGGAATGATGCCTTTGCCTCTTTACATCTACCAAATTCTGTTCCAGTTGCTGCATTTGTGTGATCAATCCCAGGTAAGACAACAAAGTGCTAGTGATGTAGAAACAAGCAGCACGCTGTGTCCTTATAATGTCAAGCAAAGAACAAGTGTAGCTTAAGAAAGATAGTTTCTAGCTCCGTGTTTGGCATCACTTACTTCTGATTTCAAAGTCAATGGCAACGTGTTTTTGCAAGTGAAACTGAGTGCCGAAACACACGCACAATTGTGTTTTATTCTCGCTCCCCTCCATGACATCATTTTTCTCAGACACCTTTGTTTAAGACATAAACTGATGCAACTTAGATATCCTAGTGTTTATAGACTTTGCACCTGGTAAATGCACAGGCTGTGTTTCCAGCACCCTTATATTGTGAGTTATTTTTTTCACCCAGGGCAGTTCCTTCAAAGTCAAGGTTTCTTTTACCCATTGTAGTTCAGACTCCATTTGAACCACAATTTTCTTTATGTCCCAATCTTCTTTAGTAAGCTCAGACAGGCTTTTTGTAACAATATCTGTTTGCTTATGCATATCTGAATCACATTATTTTGAGCAAGACTTCTGACTCACTTGTTTTACGTTCCAACTGCTTAAAGTCAACATTTAGCATTTCTGACCATTTTTTAGAATCACCCACCATGCTTTCTGTGTTTAACAGCTCACCTTTATGCTGTGCTTCCATTTGTATAAACTTTTTCCACAACAGTATTCCTTAGTGGTTGTTTGGTCAAAGTATTTTCTATAACCTGTAACATTTCCAGGATTTTCTCCCTGAAAGAGGTACATTTTTTGTCACATTACCAAATCATAAACCAGATCAAAGATAATTTCAACATCCTTGAATTCTGTAGTCCCAATAATAAACCCAGAGCTTCATTTTGCATTTCTGGTATCCCCCATTTAGTGAATTTAGTAACCCAAAGTCAGTTTGCATTTCTTGCCATATTTTCCCTTTATCACTTTGTAAGCTGTTAACAGCCGCATAGATTTCAGATTGACTTTTTTTTCTCGCAAAATCAAGCAACATTTCTGTTTTGCTTCTAAGTTACATAGAATTTAGTTTTTCAGCCACACTATTTATTATAACCAGGTTTTCTTGTTACTGCCCACTGAGTTCTGTCACATGTTGTATTAAAGCCAAAACTGTGTTTTCTGCCATACCCAGTTTAGTAACCACACTGCTTAATGTTTCAGCATCAGTTTGAAATACATTTTGACTCTCAGCATCACTTTGCTGTGTAATAGTGGCACTTTCTTTCTTCTTTGTTGTCAGCATCCTGCTGATTTCATTTTGTGTTTTATGTGCATTTGTCCTGAGATTCAAACAGTCTTAGTTCCATGGGGAAGCTTTAGCTTGTAAGTTTTTTTTGCATGGCACAAGGCTTTTCTGATTCTTAAACTTCCCTACCACTAAGATTTTCCCCTCACAAGGGTTCTCAACATAGTGGGTGGTCTAACAGACAGAGCTTTTTGTAAATGTGGCAGTCCAGGGGAGTGGCAAATGTTAAGTTGGCATGTGCCTTCCCATGAAAATGCTAGTGGTTCTTGATTTTACTTCTGAAGGAAAAAGTGAGTACCATAAAAACACAGAGGTTGTCTATTCACTCATGGTGCAGGTAAGTTCAGAGAAGATGTGAGGATGCGGGGTTGTTATCTGTGTGTGTGTGTGTGTGTGTGTGTGTGTGTGTGTGTGTGTGTGTGTGTGTGTGTGTGTGTGTGTGTGTGTGAGTGAGACAATGCTACTGTGTGATTCAGAGAGATGCTAATGGGCTGATAACAAGGTCTTTCTCACTGCAGTCATAGCTGTCTCTGAATCACATTTTCTCACTGTCTCACTGACTGGCCAACCAGCAGTGAGCCTTTGTATGAATCCTAGAGGTAATGTTTCAGCTTTACCCTTCTGTAGCCTACTTAGAACCAATAGACATGCCTGTGACTCAATAACACTTTGCTTTGTTTCATCAGCAGTCTCTACCTGTGGCACCTTAACAATTACATTTAGCACAAGTATTGTTATGTAATTATTTACATAACAATACTTGTGCTAAATGTAATTGTTAAGGTGCCACAGGTAGAGAGGCTCTCCCGTTCGATTCTCGGCTGGAACACCTTCTGTGTGGCGTCTGCATGTCCTCCTAACGGTCGAGTGGCATTCGAAAGACATGCATGAATGGGTGTGCCTTCGTTGAAGGTTGGGCATTGAGTTGGCACCTCGGCACCATGAAAATCTACTGCCAATCATTAGCAGACCAGGGTTCCGCTGTGGCGACTCCTAACCGGGAAAAGCCGAAGGAACAGTCATTGTTATGTAATTTATTTCATTTGTTTTTCATCTCATCAAACAATGTGTGTCAACTCAAAGTTTACTAGGTTTCAGTAGGCAGGGTAATGGATCTTTCCCAACTCCACAGGCCACAACAATATCCCATTTCTTGGCTGTCTCTTCCCAGTTGCTCTAAAACACAGTTCAAACCTGTCAGTGTGCATACTGTTTTATTTTTATTTATTTTTACAATGATCACAGGGATTTTGATTTAATTTATTTTTAATTTCAGATTATACAGCAAAATGCTGACAGATAATTGCTAAAGAAAACAAAACAAACCACTGTCATGTTGATAACAAATTTAGCATGAGCAGCAGTCAACTTCTCCTCCCCTGAAACTCACAGTCATTGAGAATGCATCTGGCAACCCATTAAACTATAAGAGCAACCCAAGAGCATTGTCTGGTGAATGGGTTTGGTCAGAGTCATACAGTAACAAAGCATAAGCTGAGGGAATCAAATATTTCACTATAGAAGCAGCTCATTCACAGCTCATAGCATTACTAATCTGCAGTAAACACCAGACAGACTGTTGTTGCCCAACACAGTGCATTTCACATTATAGTTCCAGCAAAGAAACAAGCTAAATTAAAAATATATTCATAGTTAAAATATTAACATTAAATTCATATTCTTCAAGCTGTCCAATTTATTCACAGCCAAATAATAAACATGCTATCAACAGTCAATAAAGCAAGGAAACCAAGCACTGTACCCAAAGAATATGGTTCATAATATGATGCTCTTGTTTACTATAAGCAATCCCTTCCTTCACAACATAACAATTGTGGGTTGCAGGAAGTATTTACACACACACACACACACACACACACACACACACACACACACACACACACACACACACACACACACACAGTGTATTTCAGCTCACTATTGTGAGGACCATACAGTGCAATCTACTGCACCCTCACATCCTCCCAAGTTCTTAGCTCAAGAATCAGAAACAAAGACATGAAATTAGGAGCAGATGTTTAAATAGTGGTCTTTTATATAACAGGTTTTGTGTTAGCATGCGTTTTCTATGAAATCTGAAATTTGCATGTTTGTCATTATTTAATAACTAGAGTCCACAACATTTAACAAGAAAACCACAAATTATACAAGAAACAGACTAAATTATGAGGAAGAAATCGGAGACAGTTAAGAACTATTCCTTCTGCACACAAGCCTGTGCTTGCACACACACACACACACACACACACACACACACACACACACACACACACACACACACACACACACACACACACACACACATACACTCTATACTCACATCTAAGAGCAGTTTAGAGGATCACTATTTTAGATTATCAACACAATGCACATATTCATATGTAGAAAGATATATTTATATAGGCACATGCACAAATAAAAAATGAATAAAGAAAAATATACGTGATAATTATATGCCCCCAAATTAACTGGAGCACAATTCTTCACTTCCGATCTTTAAGTCAGATTATGAGTAAATTTATTCCATTTTGCATTTGAAACGTGTTAGGAAGATGTATGTTTAGGATTCTAATTTAAAATTTCTAGACCCTAATGGAGGTTCACTAATGTTTATACTTACTGTTCAATAATAAGTTTTCAAACATTTGCTAACCATGACCTGCAGCTCCCCGTTTAAATGCATGTCAGTAAAACTGTGCATCTTTGCACAGTTGTACTCTTTAGGTCATGTTTCTTGATTAGGTAGTGATCTTTATTTACCTGCACTAGGCAAGCCAGTTCAAAATGCGAATAAATGATCACAGACATGAAAAGCACCGAAAGTATAAAATGTCAACCTTGTCTGGAAAAAAATGAACATTCCTTAACAAAGACTGCCCTACATTTTGAGAAGGTGCACAGACATTTAGTTATCTGGTTTGCTTAAAAAGCCATACATATAAATGGTGAACTATTTTCGGCCATTCTATATGCAGTGGGGTTGCCACATTTTCAAATGCCCAAAGTGCAACATTGTTTTATGGAAATATTATATTTAGCAAGACAAACTATGCCCACAACTAGTACAGAGGACTAGATTTCACATTTTTGACTAAATAAAAGTTTACTCTTGTAGAATTTAAATTAATTATGATGTTTCATATAGCATTAAAAAGTTTTAGATGTAAAATACTTGATTTATTTAAGTATTAAGGGAAATTTAGGAAATACCTTTTGCCCCAAAGTCTCTGGACATTATTATTTTTCCTTGTTTTTTTTGCAAGACACAACTACCCAAATAAAGACTGCACTGTGTAAAGAGGAACAGGTGGTAATCCTAATATGCAGGTGATATAATTTAAGATTCTAATCAAGATTTTCAGGTTAGCAGTTCAAATCCCAAAGTTACTGTCCTTAGGATGTATATTATATTAGCCCAAAAACTGTGTTTTGTTTAATATTTAGAACCAAATCAGGGTTCCTCTCTCAGAAAGATTTTTTGGTCTATCTCCAAAATATTTTATCCATATTTTTATTTATTTTATTTAACATTTGTTAACCAGGAAAGTACAACTTGAAACAAAGGCAGTTTTCAGCAGAGGCCTGGGGAGAAACACTCTAGATGCATTGTCTTTGTAACGTGAGAGGAAACTGGAGAACACCCACCTGAACGCAGGGAGGGCATGCAGACTCTGCACAGAAGGCACCCCAGCTGAGAAATTAACTGGAGAACCTCTTGCAGTGAGGTGACAACGCTACCGATGCACCACTGCGCCATCCTCATATAAACTCAGTCAATCTGCAACAAATATTTAGGGAGGGATACAGTTGCCTGACTCTAAACAAACTGTGGCTGTCATAATTATAAATTAGTTAAGGAATATACTGTTTATATACTGATGTCATAAACTATCTTTTTTAGTCTAGCTGTTGTAAATTCGTTATACACAACAGCAACACAATTTGTATTCTGCAGTTTAATTTTTTTAGCAGCTAGCTTTAAAACTATCTTTAATATTCTGTTTTCTTCAGTATTGTGAAAAATGCTACTCAAGTATTGCTTTGTGGTAATAATTTCATTTACAATTATAATAACACCAATGTGTGAGTGATATGCTGTTGTTACTCTTGCATCTGAACACCATTTTGACTAATTTTACGCTGCTTGTTCTGTGACATTTTTACCTTGAAAAATTAGACATTTTACTTTGTCAGCTATATATAGCCTTTTGTTTAACTTCCCAAAATAGCAGTGTACTGAGATTTGGGATGTTATGTTGAAACTGTGACCTTGTAGTATTAATTCAGTAGCTACTATGGTCTGGAGTCTTATGGGTAAAATACACTGAGCACAATGTTGATCCACTGAGTTGCCCATTTCTCTCTGCTCAGCTGGACCTCGGGTTTACCATCAGGAGATCAGGTTCTTTGGACTACTACCAACAACCGGGAATGTATTGGATAAGGTATGAGGCAGTGCAGTGCCAGTAGTTGGTGTTTCCATGGCAATGTGCTGGCAGTCTCCATTAACCAGTTTCCTCAGTGAATAAACATGCTTTTTGATTTGTACTTCAGTCCATATATCACTCTATCAGCTTCATTTAAATCTTGACTTGAACTGTGCACCCATCATTTCTTTCTTCACACATTAATCATGCTGATATCGCCAGCTTTTCTCCCATAACTCACATGCTGTACCATTTTTTACTTTGTATTTAAAAGAAGAATATCTAATTTATATCTATATGTCATGCTGAAGCATTTGCTTTATTGCTTGCTGGTTAAAACTGCTGTTATCTGTGCCTTTCATTACTTAACCTGCTGCAGGACTGATAGGCTGAATTTATCGATTAAAATATCATTCTCAATGCTGTGCTGTGATGTTGTTCCAATGAAGTGATTCATTTTTTGATTGTCAAGTAATGCAATGAAGATAAAACTAGCTGCGGTCTGTTGGAATGTAGGCACCAAATAATATATTGCCTTGCAAAGTCACGGTAAGTGTTTGCTGAAAAGGACACTTTCTTCAGCTCTGTCTCAGCAGTAACTGGCAAATATGTGATACAGACTTTACTTCAACACTGGTAACGGATAGGAGTACTTCTACTTAACAGGGCATGAGTAATAATTGTTTGCCTTTTCTGCTAGATACTCCACTTAACTTAGCTTCTACATGTTTGTTGATGGGAGACTTAATGCTATGATACCATATTATATGTATCTATATCTATCTATCTATATATATATATATATATCTGTGTGTGTGTGTGTGTGTGTGTGTGTGTGTGTGTGTGTGTGTGTGTGTGTGTGTGTGTGTGTGTGTGTGTTTGTGCGTGCATGTAAACACCTTAACCATTATGTCCTCCTTCCACTATATATATATATATATATATATATATATATATATATACACAAATATATCTATATATCTATCTCATCTCTCTCTCTCTATATATATATATATATATATATTTATATATATATATGTTTATAAATATTTCAATAATAGTGGTATATGGGTGTACCACTAAAAAGAGAAAGCACCCAAATCAACTTCAAGAACATCAACTGCATATAGTCAAAAACCCAGAAGATGACAAGTCAGTATACATACAGTGAGAAACAAGACAATCTTTTACTTTTAAAAATGAAATAAAACATAATTTTTTGCCTGGGTTAAGCCCCCCTTCACCCCCACACCTTCATCTTATCATATATAGTAACTCTGAGAATGCACTAACATGGGCTAATAGCAAATTTCCCAACTTCTGGATTTGTGTGAACTCGCACAACTGTCCATCAGTTTACTTGTCAACCATATGTAGTCAACTAGGCAGTTGTCAACTTAACACTAATTCATCTGGGTCACTAACACCTACATATATATATATATATATATATATATATATATATATATATATATATATATATATATATATATATATATATAAATATATATGGGATCGGTACTGATCACCGAAGGAACTTTTCACCAAAGCACAAATAGCCGGGCATACTTCCGCAAAAGTGCTTTTTACCGAAAAAGCACTTTCGCGGAAGTATGCCTGCAGCTAGAGGGAGTTGCGGAGGTGTGAGGGGCACAGCACCCCACATGGGGGTTCAGGGGGGCTTGTCCCCCTGCATAAAAGTAGATTTATTGTTTTTTTTTTTTTTTTAACGAAAGCGCTTTTTCGGTGAAAGTGCTTGTGGATTCAGACTATTGAACTTTTTATAAATTATCCTAGATCTATATATATATATATATATATATATATATATATCTGTATGGGTCTACTTTCACCCATCGAAATTACATTTCAACAAAATGTGAAAAGGCGAGCTGTTATTTGTGAAAGTGCACTTTTGACGAAATGTACTTTTGCGAAAAACAAATTAAACGAATACAAAATAAAAAAAACAAAATTAAAAAAAAACACAACACTAACCATATTTATGCAGGGGGGCAAGCCCTCCTGCATGCCCCATGCCCCACTACTTTTATATTCTCACTCCAAGATCGCACTAAAGTGGGGAAAAGGGAATATTCCCTTATCCCCACTATGCCACGATCTAAGCAACAGCCCCCATTGCTGTTCACTTAGATGACATTTCGCAAAAGTGGATTTCGGCAGAAATGCACTTTTGTGAAATAGAGCTCACCGAATTACTTTTCGCTGAAACATCATTTCATCGGGTGAAGGTAGACCCATATATATATATATATATATATATATATATATATATATATATATGTATATGGGTGTACTTTATCTAAACATCTAAAAGTCGATGTTGCTAATTTTGACAAGTCATTGAGCATCCAATATATAGCCTTGGTGCATGCAACAATAAAGCAGTGTTTTTTTGCAGTGAGGCCACCCCCCACCACCCTACATCCCCTGCTAATTATATATTCTAACTACAGGATCACACATTACTGGCTAAAAGGACATATTCCCTTACTTTCCAACCCTGGTAATGTAGATATCCTGCACATTTGTGGACTGTTTCGTCAGTCAGAGAGTTTTGACAAAACAGATGTCGACTTTAATGAAAGTCAGTTAAAGTAACATTTCCCATGTCTCTCTATCTATCTGTCTGTCTTTCTTTCTGTCTACCTACGTACGCACCATACATGCGCACATGCACACACACACACACACACACACACACACACACACACACACACACACACACACACACACATGTACACACATACACAAACACACACACACACTCACGTATCAAGATGAATATGTATTTCTATACGTTTTTTATATATATATATATATATATATATATGTAGATGAATATATGAATATATCACTATATATTACATACATGTAGAAGGATATGTCTATATGTCAAAGCAAGAAATGTCTTTTGGCTTTTCTTGGTTAGGGGTCGCCACAGTGGATCACTGGTCCGCAGATTGGTTGGCAGTGAAGCTTTTACGGTGTCAAGTTGTCAGCCTAACACCCAACCTTCACAGAAGGCACACACACACACACACACACACACACACACACACACACACACACACCTACCTGCATGTCTTTAAAACTCACTTGACCTCGGGGAGAACATGCAGACTCTGCACTGAAGGCTCTCTAGCCAAGAATCAAACTGGAGAACCTCTTGCTGTGAGGTGACAACGCTAACTGCTGCATCACCGCAATCACCCAAAAGGATATATCTATATATAATGAGTTTCATTAAACTGAGCTAATGCTAATAATATCAACACTAAAAGTGACACTTGGCAAGAGGAAGAATCACCCAAATATATCTAAACACAAAACGTCATCAAAACTTATATCAGGGAAGGATGCATCCCCTTCCCCACTGTAGTCCGATCTTGTCGTTGTCATATTTAACTACTGAGGAGCTGCATCCTCCCATATGAGGAATGCAGAGGGACTTGACACCCTGCAAAAACATTGGTTTTGGATATTCTCAACTTCCATCAATATTTTCTGTTTAAAGATTTAGCCTAGATGCTTTGAATGCATTATTATTAGCATTATTTCATTTTAAGTATATCCACACACACACACACACACACATATATATATATATATATATATATATATATATATATATATATATATATATATTTAAAAAATATATATATTATATATATATACATATATATATATATATATATATATAAGGGTCCACTTCTTAATTTCAAAAGATCACAGTCTCGAGATTCATAATATCATACCCAGAATCTCAAGGTTGTGAAATCTCGAAATTAAAAAATAAAAAAAAAGAACATGACAACTGCTAAAACCATGTTTTTGCAGGGGGGGCAAGTCCCCCCTGCACCCCCCAACCCTGCAACTTAAATATACTAACTTTGAGATGGCACTACAGTGAAGAGAATGGTAATGTCCCATTCCGCACTGTATAGCGATGTGCATTAACATTCTCTTCACTGTACAGTGATCTCGGACTTAGTATAGTTAGATTGCAGGGGGTGTAGTAGCTGCAGGGGGAATGTTTTTTTTTTATTTCTTAATTTCGAGTTTCACAACCTCGAGATTCTGGTTTCGATATTATGAATCTTGAGATTGTGATATTTCAAAATTAAGAAGTGGACCTATATATATATATACATATATATATATATATATATATATATATATATATATATATATATATATATATATATATATATATATATATATATATGAGAACACTTAATTTCTTCAAAACTCTTCAAATTCGGCATGTCTTTTGTCTACTCAATTTGGTCACCAAAACAGATGGTTGACAGGTCTGAGAGATCGAAAATCCCCTGGGTAGGGAAACGTGTCTCTTCCCTGGGGATTGTGTGATCTCAGAGTTAGTATATATATTTAGCAGGGGGTATGGGGTCGCAGCTTGCCCCTTGCAAAAAATAATGTTTAAGTTCTGCATGCTCAGTGTCATACACAGAGCATGCACAATGATTTTTAGGTTTTGACAATAATGACATCAACATTTGAGAGTTTCAGATATTTTAAGTTACTCCTATAAATATAGATCTCTCTCTCTCTCTCGCTAC
>NC_056736.1:735418608-735536108 GCF_019279795.1 Protopterus annectens
ACCACAGGCTGTAGGTTTCAAACCTGAATTTACAAACTTGTATGTACTAAGTGCATATTCTACAATCCAAGAGGAACTTCAGTGACCACTAATCTCAGAAGATGGCATCAGATGCATCCATCGGCCTAATGGAGGCAGTTTTTTTCTGGTCTTACTACTTCTTCAAGAAGGACAAATCCTTTTCTGAAAGCACTATACGTTAAGTTTCTTTAGTCCTTCTTTATATGGTTTATCATGCAGACCAAGTACTATTTTAGGTTTTCCTGCAGGGTCTTGAAAAGTAAAAGACTGGCTGATGAGTGACTGCATGCAAAGCCCGAAACTCATAAAAAGTTCCAAGTCAGAAGACAAAAAATATTGTTATTAAGAAACATTACAGTAATAAAAAATGCAGGGATTTTTGCATTTGCTAGTGTGGATGTCTTAGCTCCCAACACTCTAATTATCCACATTGTGAGGTTATAGCACCTTGAACTAATGCTAAACCCAGTATTTTGCACTTTATTGGGGTGTGCTGTTATGCTAAGGTAATACTTTAATCTCAGAATAAGAATAATTAAATAGGGGGTTCACATCTATACTGGATGCTGGGGACTTGCTCCCTGTTTTAATGTTATGTTATTGTACAGTTGTTTTAGAATGATGTTTCAAACATTGTTGTTTTCAAAACAAAAAAGTCTTTATTGAATTATCACTTATGACATAGGCAATCATGGATTTACAGTATATAAATGAAAACAAAGCATAAGAACATATTTTCAATTACAAACATTATACATCACATGAAATCTTCTATACAGTCATTGACAGTCAACCATTACATAGTACTATCAAGTACTACCTTCCCTATAACCTCATTCCTCCTCCAAAACATTCTTCTGCATGTATTGTTCCCACAATTCCCATTTGTTCTGTGTAATTTGTTCCTACCCTTTTCTAAAGACCCTACTTCCAGTTCCTTTTTTTGTTACTATATTTACTAATTTTAGTACAGTTGGTTTCGATTTTGATTTCCATTTTCTATCAATTGTTTCCTAGGCAGTCACCATAAATAAACTCAGCAAGTGCTTACTATGTCGAACCAATTCTGATTCTGTATTGTAGCTCATCAAAACATTCTTTAGTTACACCAATTTGCTAACCAAGTGTTCCAGACAGAAGAGTCTATAGGGAATTTTAAAAGTCTGCCACCTCATTACTCTTCCAAAATGTATGTTCCCAATTATCTCTTTCTTCCCATCACACCTCCAGCATTTGTAATCTACCTGAAGAAAAGTTCCTTGTAGTCTGCTTGGGGTATAAAAATAACTATGCAAACACTTCCAAGCAAAGATACCAAATCTTCTAGACTTTTTTGCATATTTGGGAGTCATACATATAGCCTCCTATTGTTTCTTTGGGAATTGCTTCTATATTCCCAATCCTTTATGACCTCCTCTGATTGACTCCTATAGTTATCATGCAATATTTTATATACACTACTAATTATCCCTTTTTTAACAGCAGCTTCTGTTCTAGATTCTACTGCAAACTCTACCAGTGTTGTTCTTTCACTTAGGATCCCCCTATTCATTTGTCTTTGTCTATACTCTGATATCAATCTTTGATAGGGAAGGCAGTCTTTAGCCTGCAGTCCAAATGTATTCTTGGCCTCTATCATTACTTTTCCTCTATAATTAATTTGCTCCCAATACCTCGGTTCCTTTGCCAGTTTTTTCCAGAAAACTTGAGCCCCCTCTTGCCTACTCTCTGTACCCCTAACTGCAGTCATCCCTATCATCAGAATCATTCCCGTGTTGGCTTAGTTCTTAGAATACTTTGGGTACTTTAGGAATATATGCTCTGTATAGTTATTGTTATTCTCCTTAAGGACTTGCATTCAGAATCCAAGATGTCCTTATTTCTTGAGCTGCCATCCTGTTTCATCATCATCTCTTTCCACTTTGAATTATAGGTTTCTGCTTGTGCAATGTATAGGAGCCTTAACTGTGTAGCTCTGAAATTCCCCTTCAAATCAGGTAATCCCAAACCACCTTGTTCTATCGTAAGGATCAGCTTAACCCACTTGGTTCATGCCTTCTTCCCCCTCCCAAATAAAATCCGTCAACTCTTTACTATTTGCTATCCACAGCTTCTCCACTGGTTGATACATGCATGCCTGACATGTATATAAAACTAAAGGGACTAAAACATTTTCATTGCTTGTATCTTGCTATCCAGATCCATAAACAGACCTTCCAATTTCTAAGTTTATGTATTATCTTTTATTTAGTCTTTTCTCACATATCATTAGTTGCCATAACAGAATCTTTTTTAATCCATCCTCCTAAGTACATCATTTTATCATGTCCCCACTACCGTACCAGAAATGGGATCTTTAGAAAAGGGTAGGAGCAAATTACAAAGAAAAAAATGAGAATTGTGGGAAAAATACATGGAGAATAATGTTTTGGAAGAGGAGGGAAGTTTATGTCAAGGTAGGAATTGAATGAGCTATGTAATGGTTGACTGCCAATGACCGCATAGAAGATTATAAGTGATGTATAATGTTTGTAAATGACTCTGAACCGATTTGTGTGTGGGTACATAGTTTACAGCTTTTGCCTTCATTAATTTTGTATCCTGAAAAGACTTGAAACTGTTTGAGAATGTTCCACAACATTGAAATGTTCTCTTCTGGTATTATCAGGTAAAAAATAATAACATCTGTAAAAAAGTCAACTTTTTTTTGACCACCATACCAATTATATCCTTGAATTGTTGACTACCTTATTTGCTTTGCTAATGGTTCTAAATAGAATGCAAAAAACAAAGTCAAAAGAGGACACCCCTGTTTTTTTCCTCTTTTCAAACAGAGCTTATCAGATAGGAACCCCCTACAATTTAATTTTTGAGTCTAATCCCTCATATGTCCTCCTAATCTATCTTAGTATTTTATCAGGGACTGAAAATGTTTCAGTTGCCCTACTCACAAAGTCCCAACTTACCCTGTCAAATGCTTTCTCTGCATCAAGACCCACCAACAGCAACGGTATTTTCTTACATTCTGCTTTGCTCAAATCATCACTGTTCTATTAATGCTATCAAATGTTTGCTTCCCTTCCTCAAAACCATACTGATCCAGATCTATTAATGTTGGCATTACCTGTGCCATTCTTTTAGAATTTATAGACAAAAACACTTTATAATCATGGTTTAGAATCAAAATGGGCCTGTATGAAGCTGAATCTGATGGGTCTTTTCCATCTTTAGGTATTACATCCACCAGACCTTTCTTCCAGGATGTTAGTGCTTCTCCACCTTTTTAAAATACTGTTAAACAAAACCTTCCAGACCTTTAACACCTTCTTCCCTCCTAGCTTCCAGAATTCCACAGGAGTACCATACCATCTCTTCCTGTTGACTTTCCTGTAGATTGATAATACATCACTATTTTTATCTCATCTCTTCCTATCCTAACTGCTAGTAATTGAGACTCATCTACCTCTAATATTGGGATTTTTAATTTTTCCATAAACGTTTCCATTTGGACGTTTTCTTGATTTCTACATTTCCCTGCTTTATTTCATAAAAGTTTAGAAATATGCCACTATACAAACAAAAAATTATTGACTTTAACAATTGGCTTAGCTTCTGGTGCCAGCCCAAGGGGATCCACTACCTGGCAGCTTGGAAAGGCATGGACGACACTCTACACTGCTTTGCCAGAGATAGTCTGCACCTGTCTCCTCTAGGCTTATTGCAAAGGCATTAGCCACCCATATTGTGCCTTTTTAGTCCATGTCAAAGTAACCAACCTCCCAACATAACAAAATCCTCTCTAGATAAACTCAAGGTACTGCTGCTTAATGCTAGTTATCTAAACAAGAAACTGCACTCCCTGGAAACACTCCTCACCTTGGAAGATGCTGACATCTGTGCAGTCACCAAGACATGGTTCAAAGGCATAGAAACCACCCAGCTATGCAGGGCTACAATGCCTTCCATACATTCAGACCATAAACTGAGCATGAAAGAACCACATAAGGAACTGTATCCATCTTCATTAAGGATAAGTACACCTCGAGACTGGTCAAACAGTATGACTCTCTTGAGCTACGCCATGTCCAATTAACTATAGGTAAAGCCTTCTACCACATCATAGTTAGCAATGTAGATCCCCTACCATGAAACAGGAAAAGCATACCACATGCATGGACTTACTGGAGTCATTTGCCATACAGACCAACACCTTACTCATGGGTGATTTTAGTTATCCTATCAAAGACTGGAAGACATACACAAACATAAACATGCTGGTTCAGAGGTTCTTGGACTTTGTCATTGCAAATTATCTGGAACAGCTAGTCAGCACACCCACAAGAGGTTCAAATGTCCTGGGCATAGTACTCACTAACATGGGAGAGCATTGCACCCCCCTATGTGATGTCCTCCCTGGTAAGGTCAGATCATAAATCAGTCTCGTTCAATGTAATTATAGGACCAGATGTGTCATCAAGATCAAAAAAGCTTAAGAATTTTTCAAAGGAAAATTACTTCTTACTAAGTGAAGGTATAAGAAGTTTCCAAACCCCCATGAATGCAGATAACATGGACTCCTATGCAGATGTTTACACCAATGCCCTGTATAACCACTTAAGCAGTTGTACAGAATCAGTTGTACCTGACTGGATTAAAAACAGGTCTTGCCGAAAAAACAAGCCACCCTGGTGGACCTCTAGTATAAACAAGCTATACAACAAGAGAAAGAAATTAATGTCCAAGAACAAGACAAAACTGTCTCAGCAGAGAAAGAAATCCTTCTCTAGCTTAAACAAACAAATTAGAGATCTTGTCAAGTCCTCCAAAGCTAATTACGAAGTAAAAGTAGCCTCCATAGCTAAGGATAACCAGAAGGCATTCTTTAACTACATCCCAAATCTAAAAGGGAATACCCAGCTATACACTGAAGTGACAGTGGATGGCACCACCCGTGCAAACCAGATATAATAGCCAACCTGCTAGCTGACAGATTTGGAGCAAACTTCACTCCTGTCCCCTCCAGTCATCCCCCAAAGTATACCTGCCACCATTCCTCTGCCTATTATCTCAAGAGAGTAGGTCATCTTGCCATTCTCCAAGGCCAAACATACAGCATTAGTGGGACCAGACAACATCCGAGGTTGCCTTTTAAACAACTTAAAACATGACCTAGCAGATCCACTTGGATGCCTTTTTAACCACAGCCTGCAAACTGGCTATGTTCCGGCAGAATGGGAGATAGCAACAGTAATCCCTCTGCACAAAAGGGGATCATCAACTGACCCTGGGAATTATAGGCCCATAAGCTTGACCAGCCTCATTTGCAAGGCCATGGAATCATTATGGAACTTATTAAGAAGGACTTAAGTAATCTCCAAACTGAACCCAACCCAGTTCGGATTCATTAAAGGTAGATCATGCCTGTTAAACATGGTTGACTTCTTCAAGAAAGTCACCAAGGCCATGGATGGGAGAAAGACAGTGCATACCACCTATATTGACCTAGCCAAGGCATTTGACACAAGTCCCCACTCGGGTATTATACAAAAACTCTACCATTTGGGAATGAATCCCTACATTACCAAATGGGTAGCCAAATGGCTTACTGGCAGGACACATACTGTCAAAGTGGGTGACTTCACCTCTAGCACAATATGAGTCACCAGTGGCATATCACAGGGTTCTGCGTTGGGCTCCTTACTATTTGGAATTTATTTGTCAGAACTCCAGGCAAACTTGGATAGCCTGTGGCTGACCAAGTTCATTGACAGTTGTAAATTAGGAGCAATCACTGAGTCCCCCAATGTTAATATACTGCAGGCAGGGTTAATGCAGACAAATGACTGGTGCCAAAGCCACAGATTAAAGCTGAATGCAAAAAAGCATTATTATTCCCTTTGGGAAAGCTGACATTTCCATCCTAATTACATTATAGACAGCGCCCCCCAAGTGTAGACTCAGTGGTACTTGATCTGGGTTCTCAGGTTGATAGGAATCTGAACTTTGAACATCACATATCCACAGTAGTAAGGAAATGCTTCTATATGGTGCTTTTTATAAGTATCTAGATCTACAGATGTTATAATGCAGTTATATTCAGCCCTCATAAGACCAATAACTGAGTACAATCTGCCCTTTATGACTCTATGAACCTGTAATACCTCTAAAGAATCTCTGGTTACTTTCCTTGTTATAGGCTCTTTAAGCTTGGCAACATCCCTTTCTACTTTCTGTTGCCTGAGCCGCTGTGCCAAAAAAAATTTGTTTGACAGCAATCTTTCTAAACTCATACAGATTATCCAGATACTCCTTTACTTTCCTCTTTAGCACTCCACAGGTGCACCTCCACTTGCTCTTTGAGATTCCCCCATTGTGCAATACTTTAACATTTGTCAATCCATTTAAATAATTATTGTTCCTTCTTAACCATATCTATTTTTCTTTTATTTCTACCCTATTTTAAACTCCACTTTATGTTTTTTCCACTCCCTAGCTATATCTTCAGAAGAAATTTCTATCTTCTCCTAATAACGTGCAAATAATATCCACTACCCATTCTTTAAATTCCTCCCTGTTTAACAGACAGGTGGGAAAGTGCCAGTGTCTCATTTTTATTTCATTACCCTACAATTTTATTTTAGTTGTTATAGGCCATGATCTGAAATAGTTATTGAATGCATCTGAGAACTTTCAATTAAATGCCCATGGCCTTGTGGAATATAATTTTTGTCAAGCCTAGCTAGTTTTTGTACCTTGGAGAATAATATGTAAATTTTCCCCAAGCTACTACTACTGAATTCAAATCTTCCATACCAAATATTTTCATGAATTTCTTCAAAAATCAACCATCGTCTGTTATATTTTCCCTTCTACACCTCCCAAATCCATCCTTACTCTTGTAAATCAAATTCCAGTCTCTACCTATAAGTAATATTCCTGTTGAAAGCTAATCATTTCTCCCAGAATTTTCTTAAGCTCCATTATAGCAGTTTTAGGTGGAATATAAATACATGGCAGTGTAATCCTTCTCCCTAGGCAGTAGCCCCTTACTACTATAAATCTACCATTATTATCTTTTTTTTTTCTTCAATCACTATTGGAGCGCCTGTTGTAATTAATATAAGTGCTCCCCTTTTCCTTTGTCACAGATATTCCTCTGACTACCCATCCTGAAACTTTTTTAATTCACATGTTCTTTCCAAATGTGTCTCCTGTATCATAATTATTTGCAGTCTACATTTTTAATATAGTTTACTACTCTGTCTTTTTTGCATATACCTGTGAGACTATTCACTTTTAAGGATAGTATAGAAATAAAAAGGTATTCTTCCCACATTTTATGTTTAGCAGTTTTTAAAATGTCTAGTTTTAGCTTTTGTGCTACATGCGTACACTAATGTTTGGCATGTTAATATTTTTAACAGTTGTTCTTGTCATATCCATTTGAACCTATGTCACATCTTAAAAGACCTAAAATAGCACTCCCCCAGAGCACCCTTATAACCTACTAGTTTAATACAAACACACAAAACTATGTACATCTTCAAATAATGAGTTTAACATATAATATGAACAATTGTCCCAGAATGATAGCTATACTCACAAGCATGAATTGACCTATAATGAAGGTTATCCATGCTAAGGCACATGGTACAGCCTGTACTTCTACTTACATTACGTGCTGTCTATTTTTATCTTATCTTTATTCATCTCTTAGATGTAGAAAACAACTTCAATGCCTTCAGAAAACATTATCTTTTAGCCATTGAAAGAAAAGAGCATTCTGTTTTTATATCTTTATCAGCTTGTCTCTATAGAAGCATGAGAACCAGATACACAGTTGCCTTCAGCTGCAAGGTTCACATGTTGCACTATGAATATTTATCTGCTAGAGGAAAACTTTTCATTACATTCAGTGTTCTTTTATTTGCTTGCTTCCCCTTAAAATGTGTTGTTAGATCAAGCCAGTCATTCCCCTATGCAAAAGTAAGATAAAGCATATCGATTGTATGTTCTTTTCCCAGGCTTTCTTCTCTTTTTACATTACATGCTTACATTTCTTAAAATTGAACAAGAAGAAAGAAAGAAGAAGGGAAAATTACACCTGTTTACTTTTGTATCCATATTACACACAAAAATGACTGAAAAGGCTTTATGTTATAACATGTAGTATATCTCATGTTCTATAAAAAAATACTGTTAAAAACAAAGATTGTTTTACTTACACTTATCTCTTTCCTTCATCCTTGTCTCTACTTAATGTTCTTCCAGATATTAATGACACAAAGTAGAGCATATGCTTTGGAGTCCCCTACAAGTTTAGCAAAGTCAAAAAAGTCCAATATTCCCAAGTTTTCTTGTTCTGCCATATTTCACAATTGTGATTGCTGTTTTATAATCCCACTTGTATTCATTAATTTCTGTGCTGTTGGTTTTCTTCCTGTTGATCTCCATCTCCCAATTCCAGTCTCTGGTTTACTTCCAATGTACTCCTGGTTCTTGTAGTCAACTCCTGTGCTTTTTTCTGTCTGTCAAGCATGTTCCTTTGGAACACACTGTAAAGGTTTCACAGGCAGAGTCTCTCTATGAACTTTGTTATCAGAAGACTAAGAAGCAGAGTCCCTTTCTGTTTGATAGCTCACTTTTTGATGGACAGTCTTTTGTATTTCCTGCTTAGCATGTTATACATCAAAAAATGACTTTGACTCTCCAGGAAACCATAATCTCAAGACAGATGGATACAGCAGCTTGAATCTCACACCTGTTTCTTGACATTCCATGATTGCTGTAATACTTGTATTCCTCTTTTGCCTGGTGTACAGTGCATATCCATTTTTCCACAAACATTCTACTGTCCTTCTGCCACGGTTGTGTCAGAATCAACTCCTTCTGCTGGCAGGATCGCATCTTTACTATTAGAGGTTTAAGCTACTTTCTCGTGGCCAGGTTTGAAGCATACACATGATGTGCCCTTTGAATTAACAATTCCTGCTGTGGAATACCAGTTCAGTTACCTGTTTGTGCTTTCGTAAAATTAATACAGCCTGCTCTTTCCAGTTTCTCTGGTACAGCAGAAAATCTCAGATTTTTCACTTTGTCTTCATACTCTGTCTTCTAATTCCACCATTTTTGAAACATCACTTCTTGATCTCAGATTTTTACAGTTTTATCAGCTCATTTGAATATCTGTTTAAAGCTTCTTCTTTTGTCCAGCCTTTTATTATTTAAGTTGATATACTCCAGTGTTTTATTTATTTTAATCAGCTCTGAGTACATTTGACTTATTTTTTCCTCTAGATAAGTGGAAGTCATGTCTTGCACCAAAGCTGGAGCTTGAACTGATTTTTTTGAACAGCTGCAGGATTCCTCCCAGCCAGTGTTTTCTCCTCACCTTTTGTGGTTGACTTTCTTTAAGGTTCTCCAAATATTTTTCTTTGCTGGCATCCAGGCACTGCACTTACTTGTCAGTAACTGAAATTTACCCAGAACACAAATTCACTGGCTCTTTTTTCTGAGTTTCTGTTTTCACACTGGGAGAGCTGAAATTAAGCTGTTACTCTGTGGGCAGCCATCTTGGAAGTCTACTGATGTTTCTAACATTTTTGTTGCAGTTTTGTTTTAACTTTATCAATTTTCAGTATTTTGCATTTAGTCATCAATGATGTAGCCTTCTTTGGTTTTCTTGATTTTGAGATAAAACTCTCTTTTGTTGTCTTCCTTTGAATGACTCCTCTATCCTATCTTATTCATTTTGCTGATGAAGTTTACAGAAGTGCACTGAGTCCCCTATATGGGAGCCTTATCAAATGTGCCTATAGATGGGTGAATATTATCCCATTATGTACTAGTGATGTCTCCTGCATATCCTGGTATCCCTCCAGCTCTTCCTGCTGTTTTCTCACCACCACTTTTTAAACATATTAATATCAATGGTCCTAATTGCACTGTGTTGTTAACTACATCTGCAGTGCTATTGATGTCAGGTGCCTTGTCCCGTTCCGGCTGATGGCTCTTTAAAGTTAGACCACACACGGTGCTTTTATTCCACTGTATCCTAACAGCAATAGAAAATTTCCATCATTCACTTTTATGATGGAGCATATTAAATATGAGAAAAATATTTAAACTGAAAAGGAAATCTAAAAACTGTGTTTCTTGTTCAGTTAATAAGATGTTCACATTTATTTTTTTTCTTTTTGCTCCTAGCTCTAGACATTTGCTGTCCAGCCTGCCATCAATCAGGAACGTGACCCCTAATTAACTGATTGTCAGAAAGTGTTAATGAGTTAAGATAATCTGATGAATACAAGCAGACTTCCTTCTTGTTTGTCTGCTGTTACTTTTCCAAGTTGTGTACTCCACTCTTGGGTTTCTGTTTCCTCAGATGCATTTTTTAATCAGAATTGAACACTATATTTTAAGCAGTTTTTCGAGTTTTATAAGGTGTCTTTTCACTGTTTCTATATCTGCTTTTGCATCAACCCATTTGCAAAAGTTATTTTATTAACAAAATGGTAAGGTTTTCTTTCTATGTATTATATAAGGTGTATTATTAAGACTTTGAGAAATACAAGCCTGATACAATACATTTTACATAGGTGAACTTCATTTACTTTCAACCTCTGTGTCTTATTCTGGAGCCATTGTTTTAATCATGCCATGAATGAAGCGCCCAATCTAAAGCTCTGTATTCTGTCTAATCCTTGCTATATTACCATGTCAAATGCTTTACCATAATCACCACTCATTTCTTTTGTGATGTCCTGGTTACCATGTCAATGAACACCATTAGATTTATCTAAGATGGTTACCTGTTGTGGATCTGTAATTATCCTCAGACGCAAGGTCAGACTTATGAGAGAGACCCTTTCAGACCTCTTGCCTTTTCCACAGTTATCTAGGAAAACTAGATTTCCTCTCTTCCTGCCATCAGAATGTTATTCTCCTCATAGGTTTTATTAAAGATGCTACTTAGCAGAATGATCATGTCACCTTTCACTTCTCTAAGATTTTGTGGGCGGATCTCAAAATTTCCAATTCCCTACATTTAAACATTTTTTAGTTCTTTAAGGAGCGTTTCCTGTCTGAAAGGACTGGAATTAACTTCCTGTGGATGTTCCAATTGTTGGATATACCTGGTTAGGTACATACCAAAAGGGACACTGTACTCAGTGATAGGTCTGATGAATGCCAAATACAGTGGAACAACGACTCCTTGGAGCTGAATGCCTTACCTTTGTTTATAAGCTATGCAACATAGAATGATTTCCTCACTACTGCAGACACATGATGGCCAAAGGATAGATTACTGTGTGTGTCCCTAAATCCCTGACTATTGGGTCAACTCTATGGGGAGTGTTGTCAGTGTGATAGTTACCAGGAGGTGGATGACTTCCTGAAGGATACTATTATGCATTTCTTGGCATTTAACTTTAGTCCATTGCTCTGACACCAGTTGTTAGTCTTTGTCAGGCCTTCCTGGAGAACATTTGTGTCAGTGTGGGATTCAATGACAGCTCCTAATTTGCAATTGTTTGCAAATTTAGTCAGTCAGAGACCATTGAAATTGGCCTTGACTTCAGAGAAGTAAACGTCAAAAAGGAGCAGTCCAAAGACTCCCTTGTGACTGGGCTCTTTGTAGAGGTGGACTCCCCGATTCTAACTTCCTGGGTCTGTCTGTTGGCTATCCACCAGATGACATACGGGTTTATACCTAACATATTGAGCTTGTCAACAATGCCCAAGTCAGGTATTGTGTCCCATTTTGCCCTCATCCATTGCTTTGGTGACCTTCTCAAAGAAGTCCACCAGGTTGAGTAGGCATGACCTGCTCTTGACAAAACCAAACTGGGTTGGGTCCAGTGTCTGGAGGTTTACTATATCTTTATTGATCATTTCCATGATAATTCTTTCCATACCTTTTAATATAAGACTAGTGAGACATGGGTCTGTAGTTTCCAGAGTCTGTAGATGGCCCACCTTTGTGCAGGGGAATGACTGTTGCTGTTCCCCATTCATGAGGCATAAAGCCTGTTTGGAAGCTACTGTTAAATAGTAATTCCAGAGGGCCTGATAGGCTTGCAGTGTTCTTGACCTTAGAGAGAACATTAAGGACCTGTTCTTTAGTGATTGCAGGTGGAGTTATATTTGATGGTATTTGCTGAGGAAAGGTTGAGGGGAGAAAAGGGTAAAGTTGGAGTTGAATTTATTGGCCAGCAGGTTTACTATATCTTCTGGCTCAGTATAGGTGGCTCCATTTACAATGATCTCTGCACACAACTGTGTATTGCCATTGTTTTTGCAAACATAGCTAAAGAACGCCATGTGGCTGTCCTTAGCCTGGGAGGCCAACTTTACCTCAAATTTGGCTTTGGTAGACTTTATTTGTCCTCTGAGTTGTTTGCTTAGTTTGATGAGAGTGCTTTTTTAGTGCTGGGTGCTGCACCTCCTAATTTTTGCCATGATTTTCTTCCTTCTGTTATACAGTCTACTGATTTTGTGATTCCACCAGGGTGGCTTGTTTTTTGAGTTAGTTCTGTAATTCTTTCTGGTGGGTACGTATGCCTCTATGCAGCTATTAACATGCTTGTATAAGGGTTCTGTGAACAGTTCTGCATTGGCAACAGTGTTCTTAGGGTTTATGGGAGCGTGAAATTTTGCCAGGTTATCACTTAATAGCAGGACGTTAGCCTTAGAATAGTTCCCGAATATTCCAGGGTTAGCTGGGAGGTCCAGGTTTTATTTTTACTTCAAAGGAGACCATTTTGTGGTCTGATCTTACCAGGGAAGACATTACAGTAATGGGTTTGCAGCACTCTGTCATATTAGTGAGGACCAGATCCATTATGGCTGCACCTTTGGTTGGTGTATTGACAATCTGGTCCAGGGAGTTTGTGCTTACAAAGTCAAGGAATCTCTGTGCCTGTACGTTTGATGTCATATAGGATTGACAGTTAATAGTGATGTAATTAAAATCTCCCATGAATATGGTATTGGTTTGGATGGAGAATGTTTCCAATAAGTTTAAATACATGGTATGGGTTTCCTGGGTCATAGAGGGGGACCTATAGCTTGCAAGGAAGTGATATTGGATTTTACCTATGGTGATTTGAACATGGAGAAGCTCAAGTGCATTGTCCTATTTGACCAGCCTTGAGGCATGTTTAATTTTGATATAAATCAAGACACCTCTACCTTTAGTCCCTATCTGTGTAGTAGCTGGTCTCAGTGGCTTTAAACCATGTCTCAGTGACCACACAGATGTCAGCATTCTCTAGGGTAGAGAGCTTCTAGGGAGTGAATTTTTTTTTGTTTGTTTAGACTCCTGGCATTGAGCACTAATACCTTTAGATTTTCTTGGTTTTGATTTGCTATGTCAGAAGTACTTTCAAAGTGGCATTGCCTAAAAAAGGCAGTATGGGGAAAGACAAATATCTGAAAGCCTAGAGGGAAGAGATGCAGAACATCCCTGGAAAAAGCAGCATGGTCTGTTTGACCATCTCCTTCCATGCTAACAAATATTGCACCCCCTTAGAATGATACCAGAAACTAAACCAATTATAAAAGTCAGTCATCTTTTGCTTGTACTGTGGAATGATTCTTGGAGAATGTAACATTCTGCTCAATTGTAGGCTCATACCTGCCTGAGACGTATTCTGAGAGATCCATGATATCTCTCTTCATATAGTCTAGGGAGGTATGTCTCAGGCCATTTATATCCACATGGACTATGACTGTGTCATACTGGTACTTGTGGTCCAATGACCTGAGTGCATGAGTAATGTGGTGGATGTTGCACCCTGCTAAGCAACTGACTGTAACTTTCTCCTTACTCAGCCTAGTGTGAGAGACATCAGTGTGTCTCATGATGGAATCTCCAATGAGCAGAATGTTGTTTTGTGTGGTGGCTTGTCTTATGGCTTAGAGGTAGAGGCTCTATGGAATGTGTGTCTATGTGTTGATGTGGGTGTTGTTTTAAAAGAGTGCATTTGGGGCTGCTGAGGGTATTTGTTATGTGTATTTCATCTAAGAGGTCATTGGGGTTTACGAAGGTTACATTTCAGTGCCTCAGCATATGTGGGTCTATATGTCTGCTTTGAATTGTGTGTGATGGGTGCAGAGTGTGTACTACTGACAACCTTATTGACATTAGGAGTACTTTTATGTGAGAGCTTTGCCTCCAGTGACATTGTGTAAATACATCTCTCACGTACCATATCAGTATGTTTGAGAATTAACTTGTTGTCAGTAAACACAAGGCAATTTTTACATTGCCTCAGGATGCCCATATCCACCAAGCTGGTAATGGAGATAGTGGGAAAGTTCATATCCATGGCAACAGACCCTTTTTTATTAGACTGTTGGAATGAGAATATAAAGCAAAGTCAGGAAAATCTGGATTGCAAATCTAGGGACAGTGCTTATAACTGGAAACTAGTTGTCCTGTGTGCAACTAGGTATTGATGAAATTTCAATCATGCTTTTACAGGAAAAATGTCACAAGATGTCTGTGTCTCTACAGGGCACTGCCAAACACTTGAGGGGAAACTGATACATAATTCCTTAAAGCTTAAGGATGAAGTACTTAGAAACAGATCAAGCAGTGCTTACTGAAAACAAAGAATTTGCTTGTCAAGAATGATGAAAAGTGGGAAGTAGTGTGAATGGCTACTACCTGGCTACTACTAGTGCTAGTCTCACCACAGCTTCACTCTGCTGAGATGCATCCTACTTTGGTTCTTCTCTCATCAGAAGCAAAACATTAGCACCAATCCCAAGATGAGAAGCAGGCAACAGCCTGTTTGGTGATCCACAGTCTTGTCCCAAATGACACAAGGGGGCTGAAAGCTGTTGTAGCCTTTTCATGGTAGATGCCTTAGATAGCAATCAGACCAGTCAGGAACGTCAAACACAAATACTCACTGCCCAGCCAGAAACAGTCAGGAATCAATGCACTCTGCTCCTTCTCTCACCAGGAATAGAATATAAGCACAAATTCCAAGCTGTCACCTATAAAGCAGTTGTTAGGATTTCCGGTGATCAGCAGTCTTCAGGAAATAATGTTCATGTGCTCCTTCTGTCACCAGGAGAAAACAGAAGCACTAATCCCAAGATCACTACTGAGAGGCAGAATGTGGACTGTCCAATAACTGGTGGTCTTGCAGTAGATATTTAATGGTAAGATGAAAAAAAATTGCTTAATATCCTAAGCACTGCAATGTGCACTAAGAAGTTAGATATGATAAAAGGGGGTAACTTAAGCTTTAGCTGTCTAAGTGGAGAACCGCTAATTTTAAAAGAGCAAGATAGATTGAAAGTAGGTGGGCACTTTTATATTCTAGTTCTATGGAATACAGTGAGATGGCCAATAAATTTAAATAGTTGAAGGGGAGTGAATTCACAAAGTGATACTTTTGTGCTTACTCACAATAGCCAGTGAAGGGGAGAGGGAAGGAGATGTGTAGTCAAATTGACATAAAGGGCAGGCAACTAGAAAGACAGGACACAACAGAAACAGGGTGGGAGGGTGGCAAAAAAATTCTCTGTGACTCACAAGAGACACAGCTGTGGTCTCTTTCCTAGTTTTAATATGCAATTAAAAGCAGAATACAAGTAAAACACAGTGTGAAGAAAACACATCACAGTATACAAATAGAAGAAGGCAATAAAGTGATACAAAATACAAGAAAGCAAAGCAAACTACTCTTTCCCTCACAGCAAGTTCTGGCAGAGTCTGTGTGAACTTTTTCAGTAAAGTTAGCCTTTTCCTCATAAAATTTGTCTTTTTCTGGCATAGCACTGGTGATTGAAGTCACTAAATAATGACAGACATTTGAGTTTCAGACTTTATATACTTGAAAAAATGCATGCTAACACAGATCCAGTTATTCTAGCATTTCTCTATGTCTATAAGATCAATATTTAAACTCTTTCCCTGTTTTGGGAGCTTTGTCCCCCCAATTATTTTAGGCTTTGTCCTATTTTCTTGCTTGTAAAGGTGTCTACTTCCCATGCCGTTTTCAGATTACATTCTGTAGTGGAGTACATCTGACATTCCTCCTGATAACTTTCTCCAATCAAATTTGTCCCTGCCTTGACCCTTCCTTGTGTCAGTACTCCCTATAACTTCTTTATATCTCTTGCTACTCTCCCTTCAGGATATACTTTCAATTTTCTGTCTGCAACTACTAGTCCTATTTAATCAACATTCAAACAGGCATCTTAGTGATACTCAGCTTTGACAGAATCCCCTTGCCTCCAGTCTGTGTTCTGCTTGATTCCCGCCAAATATTTAATTGCTTCATATCTGTCCCTCCAGTTTCTACAAGCTTCCTCCTCCCTTCACCCTTCCCTGAAGTAACCAATAGGAAGAAAACCATTCTTCCAAGTGGCCAAAAATTCATTTTTAAATATCAATTCTAGAGTGTCTGCCATTGTTCTTCCCAGTCTGCCCTTTTCAGCCTTTTCTCTATTATACTCCACACTTCCCTCTGATTTCTGGGCACACCATTACCCTGAATTGAGTACACTGTCCCCTTCCAAACTGACTCATAGATGATCATTTGGAGAAATAATGCAAAATATGTAAGTTGTATTGCACAGAATACTTCTGCGGGTTCTGTACATTGAATCTTCCCCATTCCCTTGGTAATACTATCTTATCCAATCTGTCTCTTTTTCTTCCCATCAAAATAAAGTCAACCATGATATTCTTGATTGTTCTTGTGAAAATCACCAGGAATGATTGTGGGAGTGCCTGAAAACAAAAAAGTTTTAACCAAAGAATAAAGTAATTCACTGCATGAATTCTTTGGTCTGTTTCAAGTTGCAACGTTTTCCACGTTTAAACATCAAACTTAATCTTTCTTAAAAAAAACATTTCCCTTGTCTTTTCTGCAGAAACCTCACATCTCCTGGATCCATACCCTAAGGCATTATAATCTACTCTCCCTCCATACCTTCATACACTGCCCCTGTAATTTTGCTGAAGGCATTCTATTTATCAATATTGCTTTGTTTCTCATCACAATAACCTTATAGCTCTACAGCTTCCTGCACTTGTTCACCATCTCAGACTTTTTTCTTAAATCCTTTTCATGATCATCCAAATACAGAAGAAGGTAGTCAGTGTACAATGCTGTTTAGTGCTGTTCATCCTTCCACTTTATCTAAATATAAAGTGAAGTGAATTGGGGGGGGTGGACATCCCTGCCTTGTGCCCCTATTGATCTCAAATTGTTTTGAAATCTTAGCTACAGTCTTAACTTGGGCTACATACCCCCTGCAGATATTAAATAAAAATGTTCTGATGGAATCCAAATTTCTTTTCAGAACTCTCTCCCTAAATGTCTACTCTACTCGTATCAAATGCATTTTTCACATGTAAACTCACCATCAGCAAACTCCTGTTTGCCCTCTTAGCCATATCAGCTATTAAGCCTGTCCTTAAGATATTGACAAACATCTGGCTTCCTCCCACTAAACCTGCTTGAGCTACATAAATAAACCTTTTCATAACTCTTGCTTGTCTCACATTAAGTACCTCCTTTCATAACTTATAATTAGAGTTATCGATGATATAGGCTGGTAGGTAGAGGGCTAGCTTGGGTCCATGCCATTCTTTAGGATTACAATTATAAGGACTTTCTTCCAAGATACTGTCAGTTTTCTCTCCCTCAACTCCTTGTTAAACAACATCAACATTACTTGCATAAGCTCTTCTCTTACTCCCCTCTCACAAATCTCTAGTAGGACCCTATCGATTCCAGGTTGCTCCCCCCATTTGGCAGCTTACTATGGACCCCACTTTCTGTTAATCCATCTGTACTTGTCCTGCCCAGCTTTTGAACTGTTTTCTCCCCTAGGAATTGAGTCATGTCTTGACTTAGGTTATCTCCCTTAAACTGAGAGTCATAAAGCACTGAATAGAACCTGATAAATTATCAACTATTTCCTTTGGGCCACCTGTCGTCCTACACTTTTGTGTATCATACATCTAGTCCATCAAATGCTCCAGCCTTTCTTGCCTCAGTCTTAAAACCACTGTCCTACGATATCTATTTTTCTCCTTAAAAAACAATTTTTTGTCACTTCCTTTAAAAACTCCCATTTTTTTATTAATCTTCCAACTGTTTAGTAATCCTCTTTCCTTCTCTCTTCTTCATCATGACTGAAAAATAAACTCCTTTTCACTCGTTCCTCTTTTAACTTAGTGATGTTATTATTTCTTGGCCTGCAGTCCTCCCCTGTCAGTCGTATTGTCTTTCTTTGCTAACTTCCTTTTAATTTCATCCCACTCCCTTATCGTATCTCCTTTACAATGCGTCACAGTATTGAGTTATTTTCTCAGGACTTCTGCCCATCTTTGTTTGAGGTAATCTTTTTACAAATAGTATGCAGAAAACTTCCAGTGTCTCCCACACCTAACCCCCCCCCCCCCCCACACACACACACACACACACACACTTCATGGTGTATCTCTACTTTGGCGTGGATATGGTCAGAGAACACCCTGGGATCATACCTCACAACCTGGAAACATCAAAAATCTGGACAAAGGCCCATGAAAAGTAGGTACAACTGGCCAAAAATCTGAATGTTGATTAACATGAAATTTGTATGCATAATTATGTAACCCCACCCATTCCAGTGGAATTGTGGGATACCAACATTCAAACACAAATTGAAGAAGTTAACAGATATAGTGTGTGTGTGTGTGTGTGTGTGTGTGTGTGTGTGTGTGTGTGTGTGTGTGTGTGTGTGTGTGTGTGTGTGTGTGTGTGTGTGTGTGTGTGTGTGTGCCCTATGATGGCTAAACTCCACAAGACAGAACAAACAACTCAAATGCCACCACACCAGTGAATAAGTTATTGGCCAGTAATTTCCTCACTGCTGTGCTGCCATTTAGTGTGCCATTAATGTTGCTGTTTTATTTCAAGTGCTGGACTTTTTTGACATTATTCACATTGCCTTAAAAATGGCTGGGTAACCAAAGTTGTTCTATAAATAAGCTTGCCGGAAAGTGGTTTGAGCCTGACTGATTTATTTTCATTTCATTTCAGTGTCCTATGATAGACTAGCATCTTGTTCAGGATTGGTTTGTATATAAAAAGATCTGGGATGGACTCCACCTCTCTTGTGCCATGTCTTATTTAGTAAACTGGTGGCACAATGCCAGACTTACTGTCAGCTAATGGCACGTTGAAATAATCCTGTTGTGCAGTCTTAGCAGCTTCTAGCTCTGCAACCAGTTGTTGCTTTATAAATTACAGTGTCCCATCATTCCAACCAATCTATTTTTAACCATAAATTAGTAACTTTGCAGTATGGTAAACCAGTGCCGTACAATGGTGCAGTCTAAACTGACTTGACCAAACAGGTATGAAAACAAAACCCATTTTCTGTTAAGCTACACGACAGATTAGGAGGAGCTTTTGCATATAATTTCACACACATCAGAAAGGAGATTCCATTCCATGCTGCTTTTCTGACACAGTTTGTCTCAAAACACCACAGGACTGCCTAGAGGCTCATTAATAAATGCAGATGGCTTTCCATTTCCATACTTAATTTGTGAAGCATCGTATGATTAATTAAGAAGAAAAGAAGAAGCAGAGACCATTCATTTTGTACTGCGTTATGTAGAGTACCTTAGCAATCTACCTAGTTTAACCATTTGACTGCTGAAACTGCTCCAAAACCTGATAGAATGCTGGCCTTATGGTGTGTTTTAACCTCTTAACTTCTGCTGTTTAAAAAAACAAAATTAAACTATAAACGTTTTAGTATGTGATGTAGGTGTGCATGCGCAGAAGCCTTCAATAACTAATTAAATAACATTAGTAGTATTTATATTACATGTTTACTTATGAGCCTAAAACTCGAGGAACAAATTAGAATTCAGAAACCCAGATGTAATAAGTATTTCATGTGAGAATATGAATGTCACTATGATAGCATGTCTTAGTGTAGTTTTGATTTAGGGTGTAAAAAAAAGTCGATGAGGCATCTTTCTAGAAGTATATACAGCTTCTTAACATGTCCGTATATAAAAGGATCCTTTTCAGCTTTTCTCATTTATGTTTATATTTGTCACTTCACCCCTGTACAAAACAAGAGAAAAATACACATTTCCTGTATTTTGACAGCATGGTATAATACCTTAGAGATCCTTTTAAGATGTAAACACAAGCATACACTAAGACAAAAAACATTTAAAGCACAGGACAGGTGAGTAAAACAAAAAGTATTGCAGTGGATGTTTTTTAAAAACATTATTCATGTAGTCTGAAAACGTCTCCATAACATATGGCCACCTCCACCTGGCTGTAATGGATACATACCACACTTGCACACCTCTCTTTTATCTTTATTATAGGGTACCTAAGGGACTGGAGTCAGTACTCACTTAACATATCATTACCAAACAGTGGTTGTTGCCATTTGGTGGCTGGGATGGTGAAGCCTCGGGATATAAACTTAAAAATGTCTGCAAAATGAAGTGTTTACATCTATGTTCGGTCAAATAATTCAGGGTTTCAAGGTAAAGCCGTCTTTCCTGTGTTACAGTATTGCACTAATACACACTCAAATTCACACACACATGGGCACACACACACACACACACACACACACACACACACACACACACACACACACACACACACACACACGTGCAAAAAAATCTCACTCTAGATTACTGAGCACAGCCTTCCAGTTCATGTAATGCATTCTCATACATATACACTAGTGTTATTAATCCTGAATTTTGGAAGTTGAATGGTGTCCAAATGCATCTATATCACATCTTCGAAAGTTCAAAATATCGAATCTGATATGGTCGAGACCATATAATCGATATTTTGAAACTTCGAACATAAAAAAAAAAAAGAAGAAAAAAGAAAACAGCTAAACATTGCAAGCTGGGGGGGCAAAACCCCCTGCACTCCCATGTGGGGGCCTGAGCCCCCCTACACACACACATCCCTGCTACTTAAATATACCAACTCCGAGATCGCACTACATTGCAGTAAATGGAAATCTCCCCTTTCGAAGATTTCCGTTAAAAACGTTCAATGTCTCTCACTTTCACTGATATGGTGCCTACCATATAAGCTTCGATATTTTTAGTCTTCAATGTAGCGATATAGACCCATTCAGGATGCACTGGTGATTATTTATTTAAAAAGTAGTTACTATTGTTTTTAGTCTGAATTTTGTTTGCTTCGATCCAAGTCCAGTTCATCTCTGCTGGAGCAGGTCTTTAAATATTCAGAGAGAAGTAACCATGCTGTGCCTCTAAACTGCAGACTGGACAGAATTATGGCTCATCTTTTTTACTTGCTTTGAGGCCTAGCCTGCAGAAAGTAAATTTCCTTATCCTTCAACCTGCAGACAGCAGACATGGGTGCGCAGGTTGTAAACGGTCTGCGGCTGTAAACAACTTTTTTTTTTTTTAAACTCTCATTTGAGTTTCTAATAGGCAGTCAGGCACTGTCACACACTACTGATGTCATCTCACACACACACACACACACACACACACACACACACACACACACACACACATACACATACACTTTAATGTTCCCAGATATGCTGACGATGCATGTTGACATCAGCAGTAACTAAAAATTGTAAATAAAGAAAAAAAAGCAAAATTAGGATTTGAAGGGGGCCACTTGGGAATTTGTGGCACACCATTATTTTGCCCTCAAAACCGGTAAATTCTGAGGAGCTCAGTATGGTTAAGAGGTATGCCTGGGATGCATAATCCCATGCTAAATTTTATATAGATGGTCATTGTATGCCCTCTTTTTAGTCTAGCCCAATGCCCATCATCCCTCTGAAATATAACGGTATTCTTGGGGGCCCTCAAACTTTCCTGTTATGTCCTCCAATCCAAAGTTATATAGTTATCCCACTATTTATCCCCCCAACTGGGCAACTTGTGACTCTGCTGTAACTGTATTCCATTCCCCAGAAGAGAAACTAGCTCAACCAGCATCCTGGGCTGGTTCCACAAACCAGTACCCTAGCTATTCCTTCCAGTGGCACATCTACCTGGTGGCCAGATGCACAACACCCCCCCAAACAACTGCTTGCTACACATGTAGAAAACAGTTGCTACAGTTTATACCCTGCCTGCATGGAGCACTACAGCACTCAGGTTTTAGTTAAAAAGAGAGAGAGAGTGAGATTTTCTTTTCTTTTTTTTTTTTTTTTTTTAACTTTTAAACTTTAGCAAACTGCTTGCTACAATATAGTAAGCAGTTGCTATAGTTTAGACTACACACAGAATATTTCAGTACTCGGGCTTAACTGCAAATGCAATAGCAGCTTTTAAAAGCCAGCATAGCATGAAAGCAAGATCCAGAATGATTGACCACACTCCCCTCAACACTTTGTGCCCCTGGAGCATTTCTCCCTCTCACCCCATCCTAGCTATGCTACTGCCAGTTCCCTCTCATTAATGTAATTCACTCAAACTGTAATTCACTCTTATGATCCCTCAAACTCTTCCTGCATGAACCCTGGAAGAAGATACACCAACACAAGGATTATTCTCTTCCTAATATACTTTCCTTTAATTGCATCCATTCTTCCATCTTTGTCTTTTAACTCGTCTTCTGTCCTAAAAGGCTACCTCTTAAAAACCACAGCTCTTTCTTTGCTCTTTCATGGCAGCTGCTGCTCCTGTTCTCCACCTTCCTTCAACTAGTTGCCTAAGCTAGGACTCCAGAAGGTGTGTATCCTGTAAAGCCACAATGTCTGGCACAATGCTTTGTATATATTACAAAATTGTTTACCCACTCTCCTTTACTGCTATGATATTAGCATTTCAACACAAAATGTTTAATGGTCTCTTCCTAGCTTGGCTGTTTTACATATATAGTTATATTTCTGTATACCCCCCTTCTCTAGACATTACCTCTGTTAAGTTTTCCAACTTCCAACTTTATCACATTTTATATCTCATACTTCCTGGACATATCCTTTGGAGCTTGCATCTTTTCTCCTATTTGTCTGATTCTCCCCAGCCCTCTCTTTGAATAATAAAGGCTGTTCCCTAATTTATCATAATATTATCTCTATAAAAACTTTCATTAGCAGTAAACAACCATTTACATAAAACAAATTACTCTGCACACCTATATGTCAGACAAGTCTTGTCTGCACTTATGCACCAGTCACATAGTGACTGAGCCATTTTAGCCTCCTCGACCCCCTTGTTTCCACTGCATTGACCTTAATCTGCCAGCCTTGAACTTTTGCTCCTCTATCTGCCATATGACTCCCCTCTTCTTTACTAATCTGCTGTCCCCATTTGTTCAAGCAGTCTCATTGAAAGTTTTATTTCTAACCAATCCACTTACCTGTCTCTGTTTTGCTTTTTTTCGTTTTGTTTTGTTTTGGTTTTTTTTCGCATTTTATCCCAGTTCCCTTTATTCCTGGTCTCTGCTGCTCTTTGCAAGAAATATAGCACGCATTCCTTTCCTCTATCCCTTGCCCAAGCTAGTGCAAGTTACTTGGGGTATTTCTAGTTATTTCTGCTGGTACTTGCATTTTGCATCTTATTTCCTCTTCCTCCCATGCACCCTGTTCACTGGGGGCTGGGGGGACAATTTTGTATCTTCCGAATTTACAAGACAGAGTAAAGTTTGTAAAGGTTAGGCAGTGGTTCATAGAGTTTATGGAAAATAATTAAGGTGTGGTTTGAGATGGTTTGAGATGGCAGATCTGTTTTTGTAATTACAAATAAGAGGGTTTATTACAGTACAAAAGGTACCCATAGTGTGAATAAAGGAATTGCAGTATAAGGACAGTTTTGGTGAATCTGAGTTCAGTAGAGTTGGTCAGAAACGTGTGTATGAGGGAAAGCAAAGGAAAGGAAGAAGGCTGAGTGAGTACTGATCATGATGAGTCCGATAATAATAATAGAAGAAATCAGATGACGCAGTGGTGCAGCGGTTATATTGTTGTGTCACAGCAAAAGGTTCTCTGGTTCGATTCTTGGCTGGGGTGCCTGCATGTCCTCCCTGCATTCATGCGGGTTTCCTCCGGGTGCTCCGGTTTCCTCCCATGTTGCAAAGACATGCGTCTGGAGCATTTTTCCCCAGTCTTCCACTGAAAATTAGCTTTGTTCCAAGTTGGACTTTCTTGATAAACAAATGTTAAATAAATAAATAGGCAGTAGAAGGGAGACGGAAAGGATGCCTTAAAGGTTGAAATAAAAAAATGAAGATATATGAATGATGTCGGTACCCGTTAGAGAAGGATCAAGTAGAAGGAGTGCAAAACGGTCTTCAGTCTAGTTTACTGCAATCAGATACAGGCAGCCACCAAAGGTTGGTCCAGTGGTCCCTAAACTGTTTGAATATTGTTTGTAGCAGAAGAAAGCGTAAGAAAAGGTGAAAGTTTATGAGGAAGTGCTTTCAGTAAGGCAAAAGGGAATTAAGGAGAACAAAATGGTATAGGTAGTATTTATTAACTGATGGACTTCTTGCATTGAGAGGTGTTAGCTGTGTATATATATGTATATATATATATATATATATATATATATATATATATATATATATATATATATATACCCGCGGTGGTGGTGCTGCGATAGCTTTTTCGCCTCACAGTATGACGCTGTCCTGTTCGATTCTCAGCTGGAGCGTCTTCTTTGTGGAGACATGCGTGAATGGGCGTACCTTCGTTGAAGGTTGTGCGTCAGTGCTGGCAACTCGGCACGTAAAAATGTACTGCCAATCATTAGCGGACCAGAGTTCCGCTGTGGAATCCCCTAACCGGGAAAAGCCAAAAGACACAACAACATATATATATATATAAAATTTATATTTTTATGTTAATGACATAACATCTTAAATTTAATGAGGTAATGTGATGAGTGAGGCATGAATGCAGAGATAAAGAGATAGTGTTAGCAATGTAGCTTTAAGAAGATGGAAGGGAGTGATTAACATTATCTAGAAAGATAATGTACAGGGGGCAGTTTGAACAATGCGTTCACTAATTGGGCCTCTTCTCTGGACATATGTGCAGATGACATGGATTGAGTGAGATGTTTCGGGGGTCAGTTAGCTGCAAAAAGTGCACCAAAATAATGATCTTGCAGTCCTTTGCTTATATAAAAACCCAAACATAAGTATAAACATGAGTTTACTGCTCTATTTCTAAGATTAAGGTATTAACCAGTGACACTAACAACAAAGTGAAACAGCAGTAGATGTAGCAACATCAATGGGGTTGAATACTACTGGGTCAGCTTACAGACAAAAGGAAGTGCCTAAGTATAGCATGTGTTGCCATTTTGTAGTGTGAGTGAAGCTGAGAGGTCCCCTCCCTCTATCAGTCTCAGAACACCAGGTTTAATGTTAACATTTAGCAAATACAACTTAAAAAAACAAAAAAAATAAAATAATAAAATACCACCAAGACCACTGATCCAAGAAGTAAGCAAATTTAATGAAACACTTAGCGCCTCTGCTTACTCAGCCTTCCAAGAGGCTGTGTAAGCTGAGGCGCTAAGTGTTTCATTAAATTCGCTTACTTCTTGGATCGGTGGTCTTGGTAGTATTTTATTAATGTTAACATTTCTTGAGAAGGTTCCAGTGCTAACTCTCTTAGAGTCAGTGTCAGAAAGATCCTGCTCTTAACTAAGTCTTCATTCAAAATGTACTAATTTACAGCTGGAATATTAAAGTCCCCATCAATGCTATTGCCACTTTCTCTGCTATTCTTAAATTACAATTTGTCATTTTTCTTACATTTTCCTGTACATGAAGAGAATTTCTGTACATACCACTTCTGCAGATTTCCTTTGAATTACAGACACCTTTCTGCTTTAACCCATCATATCCGCCACCCTCCTTCCTTTTGAAGGAATTTTCTGTTGTAGCAAAACATGACATTCATGGAGGAGCCTGGGGACCTGTACTTCAATCCCAGTGTATGAAGATCTGGATCCTTTAGTATATAAATGTCTGGGTAAATAAGGTTCTTCTTAACAGGTGACTCAGTAGCACAGAGAGTAGTAATTTGCAGCTGTGAAACATAGGTAAAGAGAGGCATAGCACCAAATCTTTGAAACGAAAAGCAGAAGCAGCACAACACTAAAAGCTCACAACCGAAGAGATCACCAGGAACCGGAAACCTTATGTATAACTCTGCTTTATTTGAAGTTTAAATCCACGAGTTGGATGCTCATAAAATAAGAACACACAATCCAGTCAAGCGCTTTCGCCCGGGCTCTCCCAGGCTTTATCAAGACAACATCACAAACAATTTCCTTTCATTTTATACCTTTGCAACCCCTATAATTAATTATACAATTAATTAATTGGGCTGTTCCCATTGTTTAAGAGTCTCCTGATATTTAAAGGTACATATTGTGACTAGCAGCTATGACAAAGGCAGGAAGAAAACAGGAAAACACAGAAGCAGCAATACCATAATGTAAAGAACAAAGTTCATAACATTATTAAAAACCATTTTTAACATTTTTAACATTCTTAGGGTCCCACTATTAAAATTTAATTTATTAAATAAAGTAGAATAAATAATCTCATATTCCCCACACTATAGGAATTGAATGGTTCAGTAGAATACTTATTGAAAAATCAGGTTTCAGTAGCAACATTATTAATTTAATAGTTGAATTTATGGAGGTTATTTTGAAGAACAATTATATTATTTTTAATGGAGAATTATTTAAGCAGAACAAAGGGGTGGCAATGGGCACACCCTGTGCCACGGCTTACTCAAATTTAGTATTGCATTTCTGGGAAAATGAATTTATTTTTCCTGGTGATCTCTTCGGTTGTGAGCTTTTAGTAAAGAGAGGCATAGACTAGCTGCCCTTGTGAGCCATTTTAAGTCTAGCCAATTTCTCTCAAAGGTAAGAATCGAACCCTATATCTAGTGATTCTGAGATAAACACTTTAACCATTATTCCATCCTCTGGTTGCTGGTATATCACAGAAAAAAATTAGTTCAAAACATATTCCAGTAGCTAAGATAGCAACTGCAGCCAGTGTGGAAGTATGTTCTGTCCTGCCTGGATGGGTGCAGATCAGTGCAGGCAGGACAAGTCAAGGTTAGAAGTCTGCTGTGATGTGTAGAGCAAGGTGGAATGTAGGTCACTAACATTATGGGAAGTTAGTCACCAGTCAGCAAGCTAAGAGAAGGCCAAATGGTATGATAAACAGTCAAAGAAACTTGCCAGCAATGAGAAGGAAAACATGGAGATTGATGAAGAAAGAACCAAAAAGGAGGGTTAGAAAGAGAGAAAAAAAATCTAAATGAGGGTAAGAAAAGAAGGTTAGGTATGTTAGGTGCTGTGGGCAGCAGTATGCCCCAGAAATTTGAGGGGAAGGGATTCATAGTTTCATAGGTTCATAGGTAGGTACTAGGCTATTGGCCCAAGGGCCTAAGTAAGCCTAGCCAACAATGTTCCCTGGCTTACGCCACCAAAGAAAGTTATTTTCCTGTGTCATTGTTGAGCAGAGCCACAGAAGTTATCCCCGGGGTGTATTTCCTATTTCCCATCCACTCATCAAGATTTTTCTTGAAGAGTGCTAAAGAAGAACTTTGCTTGACATAGATGGGTAGCCTGTTCCAGAGTATGGGAAGTCTCTGGGACAGGAATCTACCCCTCCAGCATGTTCTGTTTATTGTGGTGACAAGGTTTAGGTCCCTAGAGTGTGTAGCTCAGAGGGATTGGGATTTCTTTAGGTGTAGCATGTCCAGCAGCTCTGGGTTTGATATAGCTTTGTATGTTAGGCAGAGATCACCTTGGAGTAGGCGATATGCTATGGAGTAAAGCTGGAGTTTTTGAGGTGGTCAGTGTAGGGCATTTGTTTGAGGCCAGTAATCCTCTTTGTGAGGTACTTCTGTGGCCTTTCCAGCTGCTGCAGATGTCTTGTGAGGTACATTTCAAAAGGGGCGTTGTACTCTATAATGGGTCTAATGAGTGTCGAGTAGAAGGTAACAATTACCTCTTTTTTCCTGGATGAGAACCCTTTTATGATGAGGTGTGCCACATAGAAGGACTTCCTGACTACTGTGGCAATGTGACTATCAAAGGAGAGACTACTGTCCACCTGGGTCCCAAGGTCTCTTATCACACATTCGAAGTTAAGTAGATTGCTGCATATGTGGTAGTTCATGAGTACAGAGTTTTTACCAAAGGGAATGACACTGCAATTTTTGGCATTGAGCTTGAGGCCATGGCTCTGACACCAGGCATCTGTCTCAGTGAGGCCCTTCTGTAGGATGTCCACATCATTTGGGGTCTTGACTATGGCTCCTAGTTTGCAGTCATCTGCGAACTTCATTAGCCAGAGGTCTTCTGTGTTAGCCTGTACTTCAGAGAAGTAGATACCAAACAGGAGAGGTCCCATGATGGAACCCTGTGGTACTCCACTTGTCACTGCTTTGAGGTCAGATTTGGAGTCTCCAACTTTTACACTGTGGGTTCTGTCAGTGAATCAATTGGCAACCCATCTTGTGATGTAGGGATTTATACCTAGTTTAGTGAGTTTAGCTATAATTCCAGAATGGGGGATGGTGTTGAAAGCCTTGGCGAGGTCAAGATAGGCTGTGTGAACCACCTTACCCTCGTCTATGGCTTTGGTGACTGCCTCAAAGAAGTTGATCAGGTTCAGGAGGCATGAGCTGCCTTTCACAAACCTAACTGGGTGGGATCCAGAGTTTGGAGGTTACCAATGTCTTTGTTTACGAGTTCCATGATGATACGTTCCATGGCCTTGCAGACCAGGCTCGGCAGGCTAATAGGTTGATAGTTCCCAGGATCAGTGGTGGCTCCCCCTTTGTGGAGTGGGATAACTGTTGTTGTGCGCCATTCAGTGGGCACAAAGCCTGATGCGAGGCTATTATTGAACATGGTGCTTAAGTGGGGAGCCAGTTCGTTTTGAAGTTCATGTAAAACGCAGCCTGGGATGTTGTCCGGTCCCATGGATGCTGTGTTTTTGGCTTTAGAGAGTGCAGCTTTTACCTGCATAGTTGTGATTACAGGGACTCTGCATTCTTCCTGTATAGATATGGGCCCTTTAGGGGGAGGGGGGGTATAGTTAGCACTGAACCTATCTGCCAGGATGTTGGCAATATCAGTTGGGTCTGTAATCTTCATGCCTTTGTGCTGTAACTCAGAGCAGATTTGGGTGTTGCCATTGAGATTCTTGACATAGCTATAGAATGCTTTGTGGTTGTCCTTAGAATTAGTGGCGATTTTGTTTTCATAGCTAGCTTTGGAGGATCTTATAAGGGATCTCATCTTCTTACTTAGGATGACCAGGGAGCTCCTCCACTCATGGGATTTTACTCTCTTTTGCAATAGTTTCTTCCTTCTGTTGTACAATTTGTTTATGGCAGGGGACCACCAGATTGGCTTCCTTTTTTGTAGGATAGCGTCTTGGTTCTGTTTGGGATAGCATGATCCATGCACTCGTGTAAGTGCTTATAGAGTGCATTTGTGTAGGATTCAGCAGTTTTAACTGTATTGTCCATCTGCATGGGTGTCATGAAGTTCACCACTTCTGTCTTAAGAAGCATGAAGTTGGCTTTGGAGAATTTTTTTACCATGGATTCCTTAATGGGGGGTGGGGGCAGGATGTGGATATCAAGGGTGATTAGCTTATGGTCGGATCGGACCAACGAGGAGTTGACTTCAGGTGTGGAACACCGGTCACTCATGTTGGTAATGACTAGGTCTAGGATATTGTTGCCCCTGATGGGGGTGTGGATAAGTTGATCCAGGGCATTGGAGTTTATGAATTCCAGAAAGCGTCGAGCTAAGGAGTTGGTACACGAGTAGTTTTCCCAGTTAATGGTGGGGTAGTTGAATTCGCCCATTATTAGGGTGTTTGGTTGAACCCTAATAGTTTCCAGTACATCAAGAAAAGAGGAGTGGGAATCCTGGGGCATGGTGAGGGATCTGTAGCAAGTTACAATTTGGATTGCAGCTTTGCCCAGAGTTAGTTGTACTTGGATAACCTCGGATGCATTATGCAGAGCAAATAGCCTGAGGTGAGGATATCCTTAATGAATATGGACACACCTCCGCCTTTGGTGTTTCAGTCCAGGTTACATGGCCGAAAAGTGTGGTATGAGTTATAGCCTGGTAGTGCAGGGGGTGCTCTCTGGAGCCTTGAACCAGGTCTCAGTCACTGCACAAATATCGATGTTCTCCATTTTAAGGAGTGCCTCATGAGTGCATTTTGAGATTTAGACTTCTAGCATTGAGTAGCATTACCCTCAGTTTTTGCTTGCCTGTTCCTGTTACAGTGGTGAATTTGTTATTTAAACCTTGCCTAAAAAAGGGCACTATAGGTCATATTAGCCAGTATCCGGAATCCCAGGGGCGACAGGTGAAAGCCATCTGTGGCAAAGCATCGTGGTCTGTCGACCATGTCATCCCAAGCAGACAGCTACTGGATCCCCTTAGAATGACACCTGAAACTTAGCCAATTGTTGAAGTCAATCATTTTGTCCTTGTACTGCGGTATCATTCGGGGTGATGGCAGAATGCTACTCAGGGCTAGGGTCATACCTGCCTGGGCTACAAGATTGGAGAGCTCTTCCATGTCTCTTTTCATGTAGTCCAGGGAGGTACATCTCAGGTCATTCACACCAACATGGACAATGACAGAGTCATATTTGTACTTGTTGTGGAGTGACCTGAGTGTGTGGGTTATGTGGTGGATCCTGGCACCCGAAAGGCAGCTGACAGTAACCTTCTCCTTGTTTAGCCTGGTGAGTGGGACATCAGTGTGCCTGACTATAGAGTCAACTATGACTAGTGTGTTGGGTACATTGTTTTGCCTTATTGGCTGTGGTTGAGTGGCACACTGAGTCTGTGGGCTATGTGTCATTTGGGTTGTGTTGGGGGATGGAGGTTGCTTGCGTATCTGCTTTGGAGGCCTCTGTTGCTTAGACAGATTATTATTGAGAGCCTCTGCGAATGTTTTTGTGTTACTATGTGTGGATTTTGGTGGCGTAGATTTAGTGAGACTATTTGATGAGTGTGGTGTGGTGCAAGTGTTTACCTTCTCCTCATGACTGTCAAGTTCAGTCTTGGTTGGAGAGAGCTTTACCTCCAGTTTGGCTAGATAAGTGCATCTCTCACAGGTTTTAGTGTTGGGTGATAAGAGGAGAGGGATATCTGTGTACATGAGGCAATTTCTACATTGCCTCAAGATGCCCAGATTCATCAGATTGACAGGAGAGAACACTGTGAGCTGACCCTTGGACATGCCTGAATAAAAATAATATTTTCCTCTAGATAAATGAGAAAAGTAAGTACAAAAACTGTTTTCCTCTAGATAATGAGGAAGATTGAGTGATGTAGTAATTAGTAGCTGATTTAGTGCTTACAAGTTCTGAACAAGTGCTGAGCATGAATAAGCAAATTTAAGTGCTAAAACTAAGAATCTGTATTTGCACTAGACGAGTTACAGGACAGAAACAAGTGCAAACGCAGGCTTTCAAATCAGAAAGTTGAGAGAGCTGGAAGAGATTGCCCAAATGACCAATAACTACAATGAAGAGAGTTTACTAATAGCTGGAATCACTACTGAAAAGGTTAAAGAGTTAGTATGGATACCAAGAAAGGGGAATCAGCAAAAATAGGGGTCAGTAGTTGATAAGAAAGGCAGAGACAGGAGAGCTCAGAGTGCAGGCCAGGGCCTTGGAATAAGAAGGGGTTGGAAGTGGGGACATAGAGGATATGAGAATATATAATGTATAGAAATGAGAAGGGGAGAGACAAAGGTCAGAGCATTCGGAAGAAGGTTGAGGTTAGCAGCATGAGAGTAGCCCCAGGCAAAAGAGAGGAGGGAAGAAGGTTGAGATTAGCGGCATGAGAGTAGCCCCAGGCAAAAGAGAGGAGGGAAGAAGGTTGAGGTTAGCGGCATGAGAGTAGCCCCAGGCAAAAGAGAGGAGGAGGAAGATATCATGGGGAGTCGGGGATTCAGCAGTCAGTCAATGGAGGAAGCACAAGCAGGAAGCAGAAAGATAGGTCATGAGATACGTTATGAGGATCTGCGGTGGAAGGAAAACAGAAGGAATGGAAGACTGATGGAAACATACAAAATGCAGAAAAGGCTGGTGGGAATACCCTAGGGACAACAGGAAAGACAATGATTGAAAGTCTGTCAGGCAGGAACAGTCTAGAAATAAGAAGGAAGACTACAGGTAGGTCAGCAGGAGCAGGGACCAGGGACAAGACATGAGAATGTACTGGGGAGGTCTGGTATTTTGGGATTCAATTAAAAGGGGGAATAAATGGGGAGTCCGATTAGAGAAGACTTTAGTGGTGGTTGTGGAAAGAGTCTCAGGACTCACATTAAAATAAAGAAAAATATCTAGGTTGAGTTACAAGGAAGGCAGTCGTAAGAATCAGGGAATGTCTACATGTTGTGGTCTATGTGGGCACAAATGAATTAATAAAAAGAGGACACTGAGGAAGTTTTTAGAGAGCAAAAACTATTGCTGCAAAGTGCAGGGAGTTGGCGAATGCAATAGCAGTGTCTGATGTGCATCAGGTGTGCAAAGTTAGTAAAAAAAGATAGAGATGAGGGAATTTGGAACAATAGTAAAGGCACAGGATAGTGGGTAAATGGGTTAGGGGGTGGAGCAGGGTAAAGCTGGTTAAGCTGAAAATAATAATAGGCTCTACTTCTGCCCATATGGCTTTGTAGTGCAAAGTGCAGCTAGCTGGGTTTGAAAAGTACATAGAAATGGCTCTAACCTTAAACAGGCAGGGGAAATGGCAGGGACCCAACAGCTAAGAAGATGGAAGCAGAAGCTGGACTCAAGCTATAACTTGGTGTGTGAAAACAGAAAAGATTATAAGCATACTAAGAAATCAAAAAGTAGAGGATAATGTATAATAGTACAGATATTTTACAAAACAGAGGACTAAATCACAGACACTGGCAGCAGCCATTGGTGGAGACATAATATGGTACTGGAAACCTGAGGCAGAGATAGGAGGGGCAGGAACTTGTTTATCCTAGACCATAAATTAATCAGGAAAGATAAAAAGACAGGATAGAAGGAATAACAATCTGTGTAATGAATGGCATTGAATCTGAGGTGGCAGAGGAATTAGATCAAAAGAAAACTAGCAAGTTAAAGATCAGAATGGGAACCTGGAAAAAAAATTAGTGTACTAGTCAAAGTGGAAATAGGAAGCCCAGAGAGCTAATGGATACACACTGTCTTCAGGTAGCTGGATACTTCATGAAAGGATGGTTGGTTTATGAGAGATAGAATAAAGGCACAGAGATAAAAATAACACAGTTATACGGGGAGGGGGACAGTATCATTCAATTGGACTACTGTGTTGTGGCAGAAGGCAGAGGAGGGAGAATGTAATATTTCAGAAAATAACTAGGGAAAATTTGTATTAGAAAGGGCAGTACATGACATAATGAAGACTGACCGCACTGCAGTATAAGTTACGGTCAGTACAGAAGAGGTAAAGCAGATATTGTACAGCTGAAGTACAAATGACAGGAGATTATAGGGTTATAGAATAAGGCTTTCTAAATGAAGGTTTGAAATAGTGTACAACAGCACAGAGGCCAGGAAGTCAACAAAATGGACAAATAGGCTGGGAATAGAATTAAGATCAGAGCGTGGAATGTAACGATGGAAAGACTGGGGAGGGGGGAAAAGATCAGTGTAACTCCAAAGAGAGGGCAAGACAAGAGCAAATGATCAGTAAGAAGTGGCACAGGTCAGCAGATGAAGGCAGGTCAGTGAGGCCATAAAGACTAAGGCAAGGGAAAAAAGAGAGAAGACAAAATTAACAAAAAGGTGCACATTAGGTGTACAGATGAAAGAAATAATGCAGAAGCATAGATTTGCAAACTAGTGAAAGAAACAAATTAATTTAATGTGGAAAATGAGCAAGCAAAGATTCTATACACCACAGCTCTCAACTTCTTTGCTCAAGAATTATGGACAAAGCAAAAATAATGAGGAGAAAAACTCCCAAAATCAGGAACAATGTTTAAATATTGTTCCAAATTACTTAAAAAATAGGGAACAAAAGGTTTTGCATCAATATGCATTTTCTAAACAATAAGAAGCATGAAACAATGTCTGGCATTATTTAATGGCATTAATCCTCATTGGCATGCCAGAAAATCAAAATATTACTAGGGACACGACAAAAAGAAAAATACAGGCAAAATCAGGGACATTTGAGAGGTAGGGTGAACACATTTGTTAATTCTGCCTTCAAGAAAGTTGAGCATTGAAGAGGATAATGTGGCTATACAGTAAAGGAGGGAATGGCAATGTGATAGCTGACCAGTGGGGTTACTGCTGAGGGGGGGTGCAAAAGAGCTACTTACACTCCATGGTGGGGAAATATGGCACAGGGGCCAGATGGCCTATCTCACAGAATGCTTAAAAACTGGCTCAGATGGCATCTAATAGAACTGTTCCACAAATGCTTGGTTACCAGGAATTTGCGAGAATAAGACATTGAGCATTTGTACTGCCAGTTCACAAGGGAGATGTCAAAAGCCACCCTGGGAAATATTGTGTAGGGAGTTTGACATCAGCCATAGTGAAAAATGAATTGTTCAGTGTTACTTTTGATAAAATGGGTAATGTACTGATAAACGAAGTACCCATTTAGGTATAACTCAGGACAGAAATAAAATAGGATTAGAGTATACAGTTGAAGTAGCATATCAGACTTCATGTCTTACAAAACATAATGTTCCCCTTGCAAGCAGAAGTACTCAGTAACTAATTTGAATGTGTGTGTGTGTGTGTGTGTGTGTGTGTGTGTGTGTGTGTGTGTGTGTGTGTGTGTGTGTGTGTGTGTGTGTGTGTGTGTGTAATTTATATATAAATATATATATATATATATATATATATATATATATATGTAAAGGTTTATATATATATGTGTGTGTGTATATATATATATATATATATATATATATATATATATATATATATATATATATATATATATATATATATATATATATATATATATATATATATATGTATATATATATATATATATATATATATATATATATATATATATATATATATATATATATATATTAGTGACAAATTTTGTTTGTCAAAAAAATGACAACGTATATGGATGCTAGAAGCAAAAAAATGTATTTACTAAGCAGAAAAAGACTTTCTAGAACTAAATAGGATTGAGTAACTTCACTTTCAAATCAAACAAAATAACATGGTCTTTTTGCAGTTTGTTCATACTATCATAGGTGTTACAACACACCTGAGTCACAAGCCCATTTCTGCCTGGTTGATACCCATCCTTAGACCTTGCCTCTCATTTCAAGTCATATCAGGGGTGAACTTATGAATACCCACCCAATTGTCCCAACTCTTTTTTAAAGGCAAACAGTGTGACATACTGCTTAATATGAAGAACGAGTTTGTTCCAGAAAAGGGTTAGGCACTTCCTGGTGAATCTCTGCTTCTTCTTAGTCTTTTTTAATTTGCTGGAGTAGATTATAGCAATAAAGCCTCCAGGCTTTCCAGGTCACTAAAGTCTATTTAAGCGTCTGTTTTTTTTGGTTACAAACTTCTGGAGTCTCGCCAATTGCTTGATATGCTTAGTAAGGTATATCCCAAAGAGAGTGTTGCACTCAATGATGGATGTAATCAGTGCAGACTACAAAAGAGGTGAGGACTTCTTTGGATCTGGCAGATATACCTTTAAATATGAGCTGTGAAAGATAAATGGATTTCCTAACTACTGTTCCAACGTAATAGTCAAATGTAAGGGAACTGTCCATCCACGAAATGGTGTGTTATTTATGCTGTGAGTAGAAGCTAGGGGAGATGGTAACCAAATGCCACAATGTTTCACTTTTTGGCATTGAGCTTGAGCCTATTTTTAGTACACCAGCTGTTGACAATTACACCCCTTCTGCTGCAATGCCAGCATGTGTATGGGGGATGTGATAATGATGACTGCTCGTTTTCAGTCATATGCAGACTTTATTAACCAGAGATCTTCATTCGATAATTGGATAATGGGAGACTGGTTAAAACTAATCCCTGTAGGACTTCACTGGTCAACTTCATGTTCTCAGAGGATGCTTCACCACTCCCACAATGTAAGCCTATCCACCTAATCACATAAAGGTCACTTTGGAGTTTATTCAATTTGTTTAGTATATTTGCATGCTGTATGGTATTGAATGTCTTGGTAAGGTCAAGGCACGCTGCGTGGGCAGCTTGTCTACAGTCAAAAGCCTGATTAACACTCTTCAAGAAGTTTACAAGGTTCATTTGACAAGACCTACACTTAACAAAGCCAAACTGCTGCGGGTTGTGGTGTTGTGTATGCTAAGATTTTTGATATCATAGTTAATTAGGTCTATAATAATACAGTCCATAGCTCTGCATGCAAAATTTGTCTGAGGTGGGGCCACCCTTGTGGAGTGGCATTAGAACAGCTGTAAACCACTCCTGTGGAACAAAGTCAGTTCATAGGCTCAGGTTGAAGAGTATGAGGAGCAGTGCAATCTGGTATGTTGTCAGGCTCCGTGGAGTATGGATTCTTCATTTCGGAGAGTGCCTTCAGTGCATGCTCTCTTGTAATGACTGGTAGGATCAGGGATAGGTGGGTTTGCAATAGATGTCTCAGGGTTGAAGATGGCACTAAATTTATTTTATCCTTTGTTGTTTGGGTTAGTCCCACTAGTAACCTCTTTTCAGGGTTGACCTGTGGTGGTATTTATACAACTACTAGGGGAAAGTTGGCCTTGGCCATTAGAGAACTTCTACTACTCTTTTCAGTAGATGTCATGGGATATTTTCCATCCACCTGAGCTACCAGCTCAAGCAGATGAGGCCTTTATGTAATGTTTCATCCAATGGACAGCACCCTCCCCCCTTATGTTGTACTACATTGTCAGCAACTGATCTACCTGGTTTGGAAATAGAACCCACAACCTTTTGCATCAAAGGTGAGCATGCTACCTGCTGCGTCACTGACACTGTAAGTATAGTAGTAAGTATGTTAGCCATAGCCACTGGATCTGACTAGTTGGTACCATTGTGTATAAGCTCAGAGCAATTTTGGGTGGTATTTATTACGTTTTTGACATAATTAAAGAAGTATTTGTGGTTGTGTTTGGCTAGACTGCGTTTGAGATTTTTAATGTTTCTTATTTCCCTTTCTAGTTTATTATCTAGCTGTTTGATGTTCTCATTAGTTTGGGGGTCATTTGTTGTGCTATGTAGTTTTAGGAGATTCCTGCTTTTATTCTAGAGGACTACAATGCAGGTTTAATTTTAAACCTCCCCATTGGCTTGGATTTGGTCAGAACTATCAATGACACATTTATCCAGGTGCACGTAGAACTTCTCTGCGTGACTCATAGCATTACTAACCCTGAGGCTACTGCAATTATACTGTAATTTAGTAGACTTTTTGGTTTGTATATTTAAAGTCCTTGAATTCAGTAATATTTGTTTCTGTTGGTTTGGAGGTTTTGATAAAGAAAGTTACTAATTTGCAGTCTAACTTGATCAATTAGGGGAATACCTTGTGGATAATAAATGCAGAAGCTAATTTCTATGGCCAGGTAAAGTTTATTCTGTTCTCTGGTAGGTTCATTTACAAGCTGGTCCAGTAAGGTCTTATTTATAAAATCTGAGAATTTTTATGCATATTTTGCAATGGTGGTATGGATCCACTGGTGTTAGGATAGCAGCATTCCTACTTATGGTAAGTTTGCAAAAATATTTAGGAATGTTACATGACTTACTGGAGATATGGAGGAGTTCTGTAGCCCACAATGATCTGATAGTTAATCCTATTTAGCATGATTTGAATCAAATCTCTATTATAACCTCAATGTGAGGATCTCTAGGTATTTGTCTGGAAGTAAACAAATATGAAGATGCAACCATAGTGTCCATCAGGTCTAAATAAGTGTTAAAAACAAAACCCAAGTACTGAGGGGCTGCCCTCTGGGCACTTAAAGCAGATCTCTGTAACAATAAAAACATGGATGCAAGAGAGCATTAAGGATCAGTTACCCCTAGAAGGAAGCCAGGTGTTTAGTCAATTGTTAAAGCCAATCATCTCTTTTTTAAACCTCTGTGTCATTTTTGGTGATGGAAGGATTTCACTAAAAACTAGATACTTACCTGCAATTGTGACATGCGTGGAGAGCTCCGTCATGTTTCTCTCCATTTCCCTCAGGGTTCTGCGAGCAAGGTCTACTCCAGCATGGGCCATTACCATGCCATAGTCATATTTGATTGGTTTAAGGCTAAAAGGGACCTTGTAATACTGGCGATCTTAGCCCGGGAGACGGCTGACTGTCACCCTGCTTTTGCCCAGGTGTGCAAGTGTAGATTCTTTGTGAATAATTATGGAGTCATTGTTCACTTAAAAAATGTTTAATTGTGTTTATTACTTGGCTGTAATTGGTCTGGGAGGTGTTTCCTGGTGACTGTCAGTGATGTTGCTATTGCTCTGTGTTGGAGTGCTTAGTATATGCCAGACATTGCAAGTTGCACCTAACGTGCTGTAGCAGTTTGGGTAAGGATTGTTTTAGTGCCACAGCAGAGGATAGTTTAGTGCCAGTGTGTGCAGAGTGTGGTTTGTGTGAAAGATGCTCACAGGGTGTGTTTCTTTGTGAGAGTGACGCCTCAAATTTAGCTAAGTACTGACAGCTTTCACAAGCATATGATGACAAGCCAAATAAACAGAACAGTTCTACACCATTTTCTTCTTGTCTAAATCTGTGGGTCATAAGCAACTACGAAAACATAAATAGAGTTTAAAAGTTCTCCGATAGGTTACCATAATGCAACAACATAAGCATGCTTTGAACTTACTGACTGAGATAATTTTTAAGAAGGATCAGTCCCAGTTTACACCTATATATCTCACTGATTCAGGATAGGAAGAGCTTCTTCTCTCTTTGAATCTCACTCTGGTACAGACACAGAAACCCTCCTAGTTTCTGAATTTCACTAAGCAGAAACACATTTTCCTAGTTTTCAATTTCTACAACAGGAGAAACATATTCTCCTCCTGCATGGTCTTCATTGTTGGTAACGCAACTCACTGAACTTCATGGAACAAGAAGCCTGTGAAATAAATTACTCTAGAGAGCCTCTTGTACTGCTTAATTCACTGTGTGTGTGTGTGTGTGTGTGTGTGTGTGTGTGTGTGTGTGTGTGTGTGTGTGTGTGTGTGTGTGTGTGTGTGCGTGCATGTGTTAAGAGGGGCATATAATATCCAAATTCTGGCTAGCATCTTAGAATCAGAACCCACATTCACTTGGCTTTGCCCATTTCAGTGTCAGGACCAAATTGATAGCTGAAATAGCTACGCCAAGCTATCCATTCCCATGGTTTATCACAAGATGTGTATAGAAAGTTAGTACAATACTGAAACATGATCCTTAAAACAAGATCAATTGAAGTAGCTTCACTGATATCCTGTACCTAGTAAGTTTACAGTACACAGTTTGAGCATTCCCATAGCAAGCAATAGATTTACGCAAGAGAGTTACAATTGTGTTGGGATCGCCAGTCATTGTAATGGATTAAATCTGAAGGGTAGCAGTGTTTTTGGTACATCACAGGCAGGTGGTATAAAAAAGGATGGAACTGGAGTGAATATTCATTAGTTAGTCAGCATTACGAAATTATACTGTGTCTGAAGTAGCTGCAACTGGATCCTTCAATCAGAAAGAGTAGGAGTTGCTTTTGGATTTGATTGCACTCAGATTTCTGATGTGGGGGGTGCAAAGTGTCCCAGGTTTCTTAGTTTGCAGCTTTGACTTCAGAAGAAGAGGTTGCTGCAGAGTGGTTTGTTATGTGAGTGTCTGCGGTTAGTGGGCTCATGTGATGTGAGTGTCTGTGGTTAGTGGGCTCATGTGATGTGAGTGTCTGCAGTTAGTGGGCTCGTGATGTGAGTGTCTGCGGCTAGTGGGCTCATGATGTGAGTGTCTGCGGTTAGTGGGCTGATGTGATGTGAGTGTCTGCGGCTAGTGGGCTCATGAGATGTGGGTGTCTGCGGTTAGAGGTCTTATATAATGTGAGTGTCTGTGGTTAGAGATTTTATATGATGTGAGTGTCTGCAGTTAGTGGGCTCGTGTGATGTGAGTGTCTGTGATTAGAGATCTTATATGATGTGAATGTCTGCAGTTAGTGGTCTCATGTGATATGAGTGTATGCAGTTAGTGGTTTCGTATGATGCAAGTGTCAACAGTTAGTGGTCTCAAATGATGTGAGTGTCTGTGGTTAGTGGTTTCATATGACGTGAGTGTCTGCAGTTAGAGGTCTCATCTCCCAACACATCCCAAATGAAACTATCATTCTTGGGGATGTCAACATTAACTGGCTATCTATCTCCTCTAAAAACTCCTCACAACACCTTAATCTCTACGGCTTTATTCAACTCATCTCTGACTCCCATACAGCCTCATCTCTCCCTGACTGGATTCTTGTCTCTCACCCTTCCAAATACCATAACCCTGAAATGCTACCAAATTCTCTAAATGATCATTGTCCAGTACAAATACTAAGATACACATCTCATCAAGCTAAACCTCAAAGGTTTATCAAACATCAACAACTAACAAACTTTAATCCAGAAACTTTCAAATCTTTACTATCAAAAGTGAACTGGAATCCCTTAAAACTACTCCCTTTGGATGAAGCTGTCCACTTTTTTAACTCCACTTTCCTTAGTATTTTAAATTCTGTAGCACCCCTTAGAACAGTCCACATAAAGTCTGACATAGCCCTATGGGTGACCGTAAACACAAGTGCACTACTAAAAAATAAAGACAGAGCATGGAAAATTTGGACTAAAACTAAACATCAACCAGACCTCCAGAAATATAAAGAACTTAGAAATCTTGCCAAAAGTCACATAAATAAAGATAAGAAAACCTTCTATAATAATCCATCTTCTACCTTTAAATCCAACCCTAAAAAGTTCTGGCACTCTGTAAATCAAATACTACACCCAGGTACGCAAGCCTCCCCAACCCTCATCCTGATAAAACACATGAGGAAACTGCCTCCATATTTAAAAACTTCTTTATAGACTCAATATCCAAATCACTAAATCAAGACACAAACCATCCCAACAACAATACTAGACCTAATAGCTCAAACTCTTCTATCAGTAGTAACCCTACCACTACCTTCTCCCTCAAACCTGTCTCCACTAACTATATTAAAACTCTACTATCTAAATTAAAACCTTCCTCCACATCCATAGACAACATTCCCTCCGCATTCCTTCAGGCTGTTGCTGATGTTCTTGCTTTCCCAGTTTCTATTCTAATAAACCGCTCTATGACAGAATTCACAGTCCCTTCCATCTGGAAGCAATTTTATGCCCTTCCAATACACAAAGGAGGAAACTTTACAGATATAACTAATTTTAGACCCATAGCCATACTCTCACCACTCTCCAAAATTCTGGAAAAATGTATACACAATCAAGTCTTACACTAACTTTTGCAAGAAAATCTACTCACACCTACCCAACATGGCTTTCGTCCCATGCACAGCACTACTGCAGCTCTCCTGTCTTTCCTAAACTCTGTATCTCTAGCTAGAGACAGTAACAAACTTATTTCCTGTCTCTTCATTGACCTCTCTAAAGCCTTTGATACAGTCTCTCATAAAGTTCTTCTCCTTAAACTAGCAAACTTACACTTCTCTCCATCCATCATATCTTGGTTTAACAGCTATCTCTCTGATAGACTCCAATCAGCCAAATGGCTCTCAGCTTTCTCCCCTCTTCTTCCTGTTAAAACGGGTGTTCCACAAGGCTCCATCCTTGAGCCCCTTCTTTTTAACATCTTTACCAACCTTCTCTACTCTTCCTGTCCTGGATGCTCACTGATACAATACGCAGATGATTCTACACTTATCACTATTGCTGAATCAGCAACTCAACTAAAATCAGACACACAGTCCTCTTTTAACTCTGTAGAAAACTGGCTGTCTGAAAACCAACTTATCCTTAATCCAAAGAATACTAAATTACTACTCTTTCTCCTTAAATACCTTAACCACATAAAGTCTTCCTTCTCCATACTGTCACAAAATAATACTCAAATACAGGTGGACACCAGTACAAAACTCTTAGGTGGTTGATGATAGACTAACCTTTGATTTACATGTCAATAATTGTATGCGAAAAACACATCTCAAGCTAGGTCTCCTCTATAGAAACAAACAATATCTTACCAAAAACAGCAAAACTAACCCTTGCAAATGCTTACCTCTTACCCACTTTACTTTATAGCTCCCAAATTCTCACCAGCCTCAACACTGGACTACTAAACAAGTTAGAAACAACTTATAACAGGATTGCCAGATTTGCTGCCCAAAATTCTTACAAATCCCATCACTGTCTCTCACTAAAAGAACTAAATTGGCTAGAATTACCTAACCTGCTCCAGTGTAATCAGTTTCAGATTATTCATTCCATTCTCTACAAACCCTCTTTCTATCTAACTATCTCATCTCTAATCTCTCATTACCTACCCACTAGATTACTCCGCAGTTCTGAACAAGGCTTACTAAAAATCTACAAACCAAGGACCAAATGGGATACCTAGTCTACAGCTTTAACCCTTCCAAGGCCTGGAATAGCCTACCCCTAGATATAAGATTCCTTGAACATCCCAATCAATTCAAAACCGCTACAAAAAATACCTTCATGAAAAATGGACTTGTCAATGTAATTATCCCCCGTAAACACTGCCCTATAACCTTCTACTTCTCTTCTCTCTTCCTTCCCTTCAATAAACAAACTTACTACTTTATCTTCTCTTGGTATATCACTGTACAAATATAACTAGTAAAATATTTCAGCTATGTAACTATTGCACTATTATGTATATAATATGTAATTATGAATGTATCCCTGTGATGAATGTATTTCTATGTACTTCACTTGCCACAGTTTAATGTATGCCACTGTGATGCAATAATGTGTGGTACTGATGAATGTAATGTGTGGCACTGTAATGCAGTAATCTGTGGTACTGATGAATGTATTTAGGTTCATAAGTTAGTACTAAGCTAACTGCCCTTGTGAGCCATTTTAAGCCTAGCCAATTATCCCTTGTGAGACTCAAACCCTGACCTTGTGTTTGTAAGGCAAACACCTTAACCATTAGGCCACCCTCCCAACCCTTCTATATGTATTTAATATGTAAAATTTCTATTTTCTGTTGGAGCTTTTCTCCTCAGGCCTCCGCTGAAAATGGGCATTTGTAGCCCAGTCGGACAAACCCAGTCAACAAATATAAAATAAATAAATAAAATAAATGTGAATGTTTGCAGTTACTAGTCTCATGTGATGTGAGTGTCTGTGGTTAAAGGTTTTATATGATGTGACTGTCTGCAGTTAGTGGTCTCATGCGATGTGAGTGTCTGTGGTTAGACGTGTTATATGATGTGAATGTCTGTGGTCAGTGGTCTCACGTGATGTGAGTATCTGCAGTTAGAGATCTTATATGATGTGAATGACTGCAGTTAGTGGTTTCATATGATATGAGAGTACAATTTTGCGAGGTTAGGTTGGCGGGGCGTTTTCTTCTGTCAGTAGAGGTTCAGACCTAATCGTGTTGATGTACTCCGTTTGGGAATATTTTGGTTTTTTGCGCCTCAGCATTTAACCGGATGTCGAAAAAGTGAATGAACTTTTAGGGCCTGGGTGTTCAGATAACTTCATAGGGATTTCGCCAATTTGTCATAAGCGCGTTATTTTAGTTTTGGCAACGACGTTGGATGTCCGAGATTCTTAATGATAAAATGCGTCAACAAACCACTATTGGCAGGTAGCGCTGACTGTGCCTTTGGGTCAGCAAAAAATGCTGTAATTATTTCGGTGCCAGATGCTGTGCCTTCTTCTACAAAACATGTGGGAAGCAGCACGAAGTGGAGGGAACCCTTTGTCTGCGCTCTTGTTTCGTGCCCCATAAGGCCAGTAGGGTCTTGCCACCGAAGTTCCTTTTGAGTCTCAGGGAGAGACTTTACTGTTACTCTCTGTATCCTCTCCCAGGTGTGGAGCCTCCTTATTGAGGGGAGGCAGGGTTGAGGCCAGGTCCTTCGGGATTCCTTCCACCTCTCCCTTCCTGGTACAAGGCTTCTTTTTGGGCAGGCCAAAAATGGTTGAGGATTGTGGGGTTTTCTGTGGGTGCTTCGTCCCCTGTGCCTAAGAACCATATGCTTAAAAGGGCAGAGTTTTTGGATTACTATGATTAGCTTCTCTTATGCCTCTTAGATAAGAGGCTGATAGGGACCTGAGATAGTTTTGAGAGTGAGCAGGATAGCCTCGAGGCTTCGGGAGTTCTGCTGAAGACTTGCAGTGCCCTCGAACTGATTCAGGGGGGATGATATTTTTTCTACTCGGAAGGTTGCTTCCTCCTCTTCTGCTTTCATGACTGAGGATCCTGGTTTCCATGACTCTGCATTTTGGGAGATTTGTTTTTCTCAAGATTTCAAGAGGAGAATTTTTCATTTTAAGTCACCCTGATTCCCATTGTGCCTGCCCTGAAGTTTTAAATCTATTGCCTCTTGTGAATGTGGTGGAAGCCCTGTTTGCAGGCTCCCCGAACCCCATCCCCGCCTCCCGCCCCAGCTAAAAGGGTGGAAAGGCACATAGGTGCCCGAAGCCTCATGGGGCATTAGGTGCTAAAGGGTTCAAGACCCTCAGGGAAAGAAAGTGTAAAGCCTAAAAACTTGAGCCAAAAGAGCGTTAGATTGTCAAGAAATGGGAAGAGGCAAAATTTTGGGTCTAGGATGGGGGAAATCCAGTTTGCATGGATGGGTTGGCCAAAGGGGTTCTTGAATCTGTCAGTCACATGTTTCATCTAGTTCTTTTCTAATCTCGCAGGTTAAAACCTTGCAATGGTTGCTCTTGGCAGTCAGACACTCCTGCAAAGAGTTGCAGGATTTAGTTAAGGATGCTGGCAGGCCAGCTATTCCCCTGTAATGTGTTCAGATGCTTCTGCAGAATAAGGCCTTTGGTGCACTGGTTCTTAGGCCGCCCCTTGGTTGAGAGAAGAGCTTAGCCTGTGAGCACAAAGGGCATAAGATGGTTGGTGAGGACAGTCTGATGTTGTTACTGTTAGCCTTTGGGAGAGGCATGCCTAAAGAAGATGGAGGATTTTGCTGTTCATGCAAACGGTGAAAAGGATTTTTGCATTCCCAGCCCAAAGCTAGTGTAGAATCGGCCCGCTGGATTCAGGACTTATTCCGTTTTATGATCTCCCAGTCTAGGGGTTCATGATGACGTAGGGGCAGAGCCTCCAGGTGCTTTTAGGGCTCAGGACAGGGAGTTCACCCTGCTCAGGTGAGGGGTGAGGGTGGCAGGGGTCAGTCCTCCGAGACAGACCCTTCAGACCCTGCCTCAGCTTCGGATTTGCACCATCAACCTCTTAGAGGAAGACTGTCTCCTTTCATTGAAAATAGATTTAAATACCCAAGACAAATGGGTTCTGGATAAAGGCTATTTTATTTACAGGTTTTATTTCCATATCTTGCCTCACAAAGCAAAAGGCATTCCTCTACTCTCCTAGAGCGCTATCAAGAGGGTTCCAATGCCAGATCTAGGGAGGCCCCCATTCAGTCAGTTCCTGTTCGGGTTCCCTGTAGGATTAAGGTTACTCAATTCTATATTTAAAGAAGAGAGTACCAAAGAAGGGACACACTTGGAATTAAAATTTCCGATTCATGGACAACGTGGATCTTGACATTCAAGTTGACGTTATGTTTTTACCTCACTGGACTGCTAGGACCCAAGTTATCATGTGATCATATCTCAAGGCTGCTTAAATTATCTGAGGAAGACCTCTCATGTGTCTTATTCACCAAGTTGCAGGAAAGTGGTTGGAATATCTAAGCTTCTGCATTTCATTATCAGTTCTCTTGATTGCTCCGGCTTCATTCTGCACAGCCCAGATTATTGTACAGTAAAGGTTCTTCATTCAGATAGATTTTAATTCAAGCTAAAAGAAACTCAAATCTTGCCCAAGAAACGGCTTCAAGTTCTGCTAAGATGGCTCAAGAATTCTGGAAGACCGAAATAAAGTACAGAATATGTCATAGCAATAAGTGTGCTTTCTAGGGTATTCTCTAGTTTTAAATGTGCCCCCTGACTAATGGGTCTCAAGAGATGTGCTGAATTCAGTTGAGGCTATCATAGCCAGTAAGCAGTCTAGATGGTTTTAAACTCCTTCAAACAAAAGAATCTTCCAGTTACTCCTTTCTGTAAGGACAGTCTTCGGCTGAAACTGCAGGACAGTCCTGCTTCTTAGTGTTCATGGTATCAAACTTCTTGGTGCTTCCTGCCAGGACTTGAACAACTGCAAGCTACAATGGTATTTGTGGTCAAAATGGAATTTGGCACTGCCAGGATTTGACTGTCATGTCATTCAAATAATGTCTTTGCATTCACTCAAGATTTTGTGGTGGTCCTAGCCAGAGGCTCATCTATTGATTCCCTTGGATAATCCGCATGGGGCCCTTGAGAGAGACAGAATATACTGATCCAGACCGGGGAGCTCATCTTAAATCATGAGCATCTACACAGCAGCATTGACAGGCAGCATCTACATATCAGTTAGCAGGAATTGTTAGAAGGGGTGCTCGTTCTAATGGCTTTCAAGACAACTATAGGGGAGTAGTAACAGGTGCCACAACTAACAGACAACAACAACCGTCGGTACATCAACATCATTTGCTAAGGATTTTGCTTCACCATTGTGCAGGCAAGCAATGCTTTTATAGACGGGGCACACAACATAACTAACAATGTGTTCAACGAGGGTTCCCATCGGGGACAGCGATCCTTGAAGTATGTTAAGGCATACCATGATCCCTTGACAGTGGAAACTGAACTCCATTTGTATTTCAAAAGAAACCAACAGTCCCACTGTTCCAGACATAGATTCACCGTGCTGCAAAGGGTTTTCATCACCAAGTTTCTTTCAGTTGGAATTTCTTTTTTTCATGGAAAAGTGGGATGCTGTTTCTTCTTCCACAGAAATCCTCTTCTAAAGGTGCTTCACCTCTGCCCTTCTCTTTCAAAGGTTAGCCTAAGACAATTTTAATAGCGACATGATTTTAATAGCCCAGAGCCGTATCTCGGCAGCCTCCATGTGCCTCCATTACCATTCTTTCCTGCAATGAAGCCCATGCCTCTACCCTCTCACTGCGGTCGTCTGCTGTCTCAAAGTTCGGTCGCCTGCTCAATGTCGTTTCCTCATATTTCATCTAATCTTAAGTTCCAATTCTGTTTTGAAAGACAGCATGTCTCAATGGAACTAAACAAAAGGAAAAAAGGATTATGGCTTGTGAAGAATGGAAAGTTTTGAAAAAAGCGGCAGAATTTGGGTTGGAGATTTTATTTTTGAGTGCAGTAAAGACTTGAGATTGAATATGATACAATTTGAACTTGGCTCTTTATCTGTCTTTTGTATTATTGGAAGAAGGTTTTCAGCTGCATTTAAGATCCATGCCGCAGCAATTTCGCTAGCTTTGATTGATTTTGACCAACCATTTCACTATCCTCGTTCAAGCAATTAAGAAGAGGGCAAGAGCTCCTACTCCTGCTTGGGATCTCTATTTTGTGTTGGAGAAACTTACTTCGTAAGTTGGAGAAACTTACCTTACAACTGCTTGAGCCTGCAGCTACTAAGCCGAACTGTTACTTTTTCCATGGAAGAAAGCTTTTTGTTGGCCACACTTGCAAAAGAAGGGTTTCGAGTTACATATTTTTTCCTTTGTGGAGTTTCTTTTTCTAGTTCATATATTTTACCAAACTATTCATTTTCCTTCCTTTTTTTTAAAAAAACCAAACTATGTATTTCCTTAAGATTTTTATTCATTCCAAAATAACTTTTATGCAGATCCCCAAAGGGAAAAGATTCTGCATTTTTAGATGTACACAGGCTATTATGATTTTATTATTTCTCAGCAGTTAAGGATTTTTCTTTGTTCTAGCAACAAACTATGTCTTTGTTTTGAGTGTGTCAATGGCAAGCCTGTGTGGGTGTGTTGCATTTTTTTTTGTTATGGTGTTGCATTAAGAGTTGTTATCCCCATGGGCTAGGGGACTATTCATTCTATTAGTCTCCTCATTTTTCTAAGGGTTTGGAGGAACAGCTACTCTATAAGTGGGCAGCTAGGATAGTTTGTGCATACTTTCTGAGTTCAGTGCATCAGTCTACTCTCTACCTTGCTCTAGCTATTACCTAAGTCTTAGTTTTTGCAAGTTCCTAGCCATTTTTGTAAGCCCCCTTGTCTCTACTCCTTATGATTTGCCATTCTACCCTTACCTCTGCTCTTTGATTCGATAGCAATGAGATGAATGAAGCACACAGTTGCCAGTTTACCTAAACATTAGAACGATGTTCGAGGATCCATTGCCGTGAAATACTCACACCTCCCTCCTCCGTGCTTGAAAGTTGTGTAGGGTGAGTTATATTCTGCTAATGTGTATATATTGTTATATATATATATTATATATATATTTTTTTTTGGTGCTTTTTTTTTTTTTTTTTTCTCCTTTTTCTCAGGGTCTTCTGACATCTGGGGCATAAAGAAAAAGGATGATTATGCGCCCTGATCGTCATTATTAGCACTTGCACGCGCCTCCGTCTAACGCGCCGGAACGAGCCGCCCACCATTCTTCGGGTCGACTGGACACGACTGACAGCGACTACCGGTTTACTGCAGCAGCAATGTGGATCAACAATAACATTTACATTTGGTGGTAGTACAAAACTGTACTTTTCTGCAGTTAGAGGTCTCATATGGTGTGAATGTCTGCAGTTAGTGGGTTCATATGATGCAAGTGTCTACGGTTAGTGGTCTCAAATGATGTGAGTGTCTGTGGTTAGTGGTTTCATATGACATGAGTGTCTCCAGTTAGTAGTTTGATATGACGTGAGTGTCTGTGGTTAGTGGTCTCATGTGATGTGAGTGTCTGCAGTTAGTGGGCTCAAGTGATGTGAGTGTCTGTGATTAGTGGTCTTATATGATGTGAATGTCTGCGGTTAGTGGCCTCATGTAATGTGAGTGTTTGCGGTTAGTGGGCTCATGTAATCTGAGTGTTTGCAGTTAGTGGGCTGGTGTAATGTGAGTGTTTGCGGTTAGTGGGCTCATGTAATGTGAGTGTATGTGGTTAGTGGTCTCATGTGATGTGAGTGTCTGCGTGGTTAGTGGTCTCATGTGATGTGAGTGTCTGTGATTAGTGGTCTTATATGATATGAATGTCTGTGGTTAGTGGGCTCATGTAATGTGAGTGTTTGTGGTTAGTGGTCTCAAATGATGTGAGTGTCTGCAGTTAGTGGTTTCATATGACATGAGTGTCTGCAATAAGTGGTTTGATATGACGTGAGTGTATGTGGTTAGTGGTCTCATGTGATGTGAGTGTCTGCAGTTAGTGTGCTCAAGTGATGTGAGTGTCTGTGATTAGTGGTCTTATATGATGTGAATGTCTGCAGTTAGTGGGCTCATGTAATGTGAGCATTTGTGGTTAGTGGGCTCATGTAATGTGAGTGTTTGTGATTAGTGGTCTTATATGATATGAATGTCTGCGGTTAGTGGGCTCATGTAATGTGAGTGTTTGCGGTTAGTGGGCTGGTCTAATGTGAGTGTTTGTGGTTAGTGGGCTGGTGTAATGTGAGTGTTTGCAGTTAGCGGGCTGGTGTATTATGTTTGTTTGCGGTTAGTGGGCTGGTGTAATGTGAGTGTTTGCGGTTAGTGGGCTCGTGTAATGTGAGTGTTTGCGGTTAGTGGGCTCATGTGATGTGAGTGTCTGCGGTTAGTGGGCTCATGTAATGTGAGTGTTTGCGGTTAGTGGTCTTATATGATGTGAATGTCTGTGGTTAGTGGGCTCATGTAATGTGAGTGTTTGCGGTTAGTGGGCTCATGTGATGTGTCTGTGGTTAGTGATGGCATATGTTTGGGACCAGGAGCTATATTAAGAGATTGATGTTGATAGCCTGTTTTCTGTAAAGGTGGGGCTATTCAGGTTTTAACAATTTAAGTAGGAGCAAAGTAATAGTGTAACCAGATGGCCTTTTGAAGGATCAATCACAGTGGTGCTAAAGCAGAAAAACAGCAAATTGTGTTTTGTTTTGTTGGACTATGCACAGATTCCTTTGAGACACAGGTAATAAGTGGAAAACCATATTCCACTCAGGTAGCAGAATGCCTTTCCTTGGAATGCTTCTTCCTACTGAGGAAAGGAAGTAAGAATGTTTCCAGGTCTAGGATAGCAGTGGGTTAATTTGGGATTTTTTTATATTATATTATATCATGTTCAAAGCATAGGGATTAGTCAACCCATATCCCAAAGTGTTTAAGATGTGCTGTGGTTCTCCTGATACATGAGAGAGTTATTGATCAATCATTTGGGCAAGATAAGCTTAAGCCACACTCTGGTTCTAAATATCAGAGATTGAGTGACTGATTTGATTTTTCTATCAACTGAGTTTAGTAGAAAACTGTTTTGTGCCAAGGAGCTTGACAGTTTGTGAGATCATTTTCTGAATGTTTTTCTTAGATGTGTTAGATGGTACAAATCATTATATGACTGTGTCATGTCATAGAGGAGATTGTTGATGCTTGAAAATGCTGAGGGTAGGGTGTTTATGAAAAGTAATAAAAGCAGTGAGGTAAAGTCAGATCCAGGAATGACAGTTTGGTCGATTTCTTTATAATCCTGACTGGTCAATTCTGTCTGAGAATGACGTTGTGAGAATGTAATTGGAAAACCAAATATGTACAGTTGTACTAACTCCTAATTTGTGAAGGTCTGCTGGAAGGAGGTTGTGGTTTACTAGGTCAAAGACTTTGATGAAATATGTGAATGTCATAGTTGTTACACTTCTTTGTTCACATTTTGTAGCGTATCATCATTCAGGGTGCTAGGAGCTGTCTGAGCACTCATATCTGCCCAGAATTAATGCTGGTGTTGAGACAGAATACCGCATTTATTCATATAGTGGCAGGCTTGGATGTGAACTCATTTTTCTACCCATTTTACACACTGTGTTAAAACTGGAATTGCTCTAAAGTCATCTGTTCATATAGATGACTTAATATTTGATAGAAGTTTAATAAGGCCATGTTTCCAAATGTCAGGACATGTGACCACTATAGACAAGTTATGGATATGGCAGAAGTGATGTAGGATGTGGGTTTTATACAGGTTTGTGAACCATCACCAGAGACCACCATAGAAGTCTGGTGGGCTATGATGAGTCAGTTGATCAGTTAGTTTGTCTGCATCCCAGGTGGAGGTATTTCTGAAGCAAAATGGAGGTAAATGGATTTGGACAACTAATACAGGATAGAAGGTTAATATTAGGGGAGTTAGCATTTACTCAAACTTGATGAAATTTATGCAAGAAGTTGTAGTAAAATAAAACCAAGATGTTGTAGTAAAATAAAAATGGAGTGTCTAGGTAGTCAGCCCAGTTATTGACTTTATTTCTGTTCAGAAATGTTTTTTAACAAGTAGGAAGAGATAATTTTGAACATATTTAAAATCTTCAAAAAGAGAAGCTGCATCGTTGGCATCCCTGGCCTGATAAACAGGTGCCTAATTAAGGTATGCAGATATTTTAGCCATTTTAGTCTAAAGATAGAGATGATGAGGGTTTTGGTGTGTCATATTTATGGTGATGGAAGCTGGACAGTGATCCCTAAGGGCTAGAGGATAATTATGTGTGATGTGTCATTATGTGAAATATTAAAAAAAGAATTGTTATCTGGGACAAGTTGGAGCTAATGAAGTTATGCACCACATGAGAGAAGCCAGGATCCACAGGAGATTCTAGGTTGTGATGAGTGCTAAGCAAACTTACACTGAAATCCCCTGAGGTAACTGTGCTCATATTATTAGGGATGTGTCCAAGTGGGGGTCTATATTATGTGATCAAAGAATCTCTTCTTCAAACACATAATAATTGACACATATACAGCGAATGTTGTAAACCACAAACAGCCACATCCTCAAATTTTTTCCTCGGGAAAAATTTCAGTTGGCCGTTATCGGGAATTGCCCTTTTCTTCAATGTAGAGTGATCTTGGAGTTGGTAAATTTAGTTGGGGGTGTGGGGGACACTTAATTAGTGTTTTAAAGTTTGTTTTTTATTTTACGGCCACGTGAATTCTTTCCCCGAGGAAAATAATTTGAGGACGTGGCTGTTCGCGGTTTACAGTATTCATTGTATACATGTTGATTATTATGTGTTTGAAGAAGAGATTCTTTGATTACATAATATAGATCCATCTGAGTGGATTGTGAAGAAGATTAGGCCATAGCTTTGATGGTTTGAGCACAGTTGTGGGAAGTGTTAGCAATCTGGTATACACCTGTGGAGATATTAGCAGTAATCCATGTGGGGCATGTTACTCAGATGAGGTGGACTGATCTAATATTTAGTTGATGTCTACAAGTAGTATGGTTCTGCTGCATAGACGTCTCACTGGCTTTACATTAAACGTTAGTGATATCCCGGTAAAAAAAAAGAAGATGTGGGGTACTGACGTGGACCCAGGATTCTATAACAGCTACACAGTGGGGGGGGGGTATGAAATGAACCAGAAATCTAGCAGCTTTAGCTTATTATGAATATTGCAGGTGTTCATAAGGTAGCCTTTGATCAATGCAGTCTTAAGGTATTTATTGGTTTGGATGGGCAACTGGTGTAGTGATGGTCAAAGAAGAATGAGATTAGGTTGAATATCACCAGATAACAAGAGGTGATAGACAGTAGAAATAGGGAAACATGAAACATAAGATAACACGTGCTATTCAGAAGTTTCTCTAGTTGGCATTTTTGAGAATGGTCCAAGAGTGTCATTAGAATGCATAAAGTGAAATAGTTAATACTGGAGATTATTAGTAGGATTGAGTCATAGCCTCTACAGCTAAGGATGTGTGGATTATGAAGTGTGGTTGACATGTCTAATATGTGATCAATAAGCAATATGTTAGTGAAAGGTAGATATAAAAGTATGTATAATAATGTTAACTGTCTAACAAGGCTAGTAATGCCAGCATTTTTATACATTTATTAACAAGATAAGCTCACTTGATACAAGTGTTCTTTTTCAGGGCTGACTGGGAGCACTGAATGGTTAAGTAACGTTTACACAGCAAACAAAGTGAGGCAGAAGGAATCGAACCCTGCATTTTGAGTACAGGAAACAGATCATTAACAGCTTATAGCCTTAGTCCCTGGCAACAACTGCGAGACTATTATAATTATCATTATTTTTAGATTACTATAATTACTGCTATTAATGTGTTTGAAATACAGAATGTATTTTTATGAATGGTTGGGTAATGTTTCTTTAATGAATTTACATAAATGTGGAGCTGTAAACTGAGTTCCTGCCAAGGAAGGTGATTACTGAGTGATCATTGTTTTAGGCCTCCACAAGCATGTTGCTTGCATTTCTAAGTAAAGATTAGTTTTGTGCTCCACAAACATGCTCTGTATATCTTTAAGTAAAGATTCTTAGTTTGGTTATGTTTTGCGAGTTTTAACCTGTGTAACCCTGCTTCTCAGCAAAAAGTCAGGGAAAAAGAAAAAAAGAGAGGAAATGTCCCAGTTTAATTTTCAGATACTTTGGGTAAAGTTAGAAATTATGTACAGAAATAAAAGTGACAGTAGATTATTTCATTAATGTAGCTCTTACATAATTTAATCAGAAAATTTGTTGTGATAGCTGACATTGGATTAAAGTTATTTGAATAAAAGCTTGTTGCTATATTATTTGGCCACAAAATAATTGACAAACCTAGCAAATGATGCACCACACTTAAAATTATATTGAGGCATAAACGTATGCAAGTTTGCAACAGCAGGAAACCACTGAAGTAGCCAGCTATGACCAACAATTAGGGTTGCCAGCTTTCTTTGTGGCTAAAACCGGACTAAGGTCACTCTCCTCGCATCACCCATAACTCCACCCATTCACACCCCCCTCTCCCAACCATGCTCCGCCCATTTTGTGGCATCACTGTGACATCAGCTGATAGGAACTCCCTCTTTTTCTGTTCCGGATGCCTGCTTTCAGCCAATTTTTCCCCAGTTGCCATAGACACTGTTCAAAACTCTCAGTGTGCATACTACCTTCTGCTTTACTTCTACAGTGATTACAGATATTTGGATTTAATTTGAAACATTTATTTCAAATTTTATAGCACAAACCACTGATACACATTTGCTAAACAAAGCACTACAGTCTCACAATGAAAACAGACTTAGCATTAAAGCAACTCTGCCTTTAAATCCCACATTCACCGAAACAGCATTGCACATTGTTTTCCCAAGTTTAGGATGATAACATTTTAAAATGTTCTAAGAAATGACACAGTATTAACAACAATCATATCTTACATCAATAACACAGACCTGAAAATGTATAGCATGGTCTGAAAATACATGTTTAGTATAAAACAATATATAATGACACAATTGGTCTTGCATCTTTTAAAAAATCAACCTATGCCTTTTATAGAAAGCTACAGAGCATATGTTACAGAACTGAGTCATAACCATGGACCAGACCTTGGGACCCCAGCTGCTACAAACAGTTTTCCATAGCGAAGGAGGGTAACCTTTCAGTTTTGCTCCCAACAAGTGGCACAATACAGCTTTGATCACAGATGTCCAGTAATGAGTCATGAAATGCCTCAGCAGCAGTTTAATCCCAATTGTGTTAACTAAACTGCTCAGCTCATTTAAGGGGAATGTATAGGTAGACTTGGATTTTCTTATCACGAGTGAGTGGATGAGAGGTAATACTCTGCTTTTGGCTGCCTATTAGATCTTTACATTAGTGTCATAGGCCTGCTTATAAATATAAGCATTTGTTGTCTCATCCCATTACCCAGCAATCTGTGCTCTGCAAGTCTCTCTGATTGGTTTCTGTTGCAAAAACTGCTATTGTGATGATGATGCTGTCCTTCCTTCCTTCCATCCTTCCTTTAAACCTACTGGATGAGGAATACATCCTCTACGTGAGGACTGTCCTCTGGCTACATGTCAGTCAAAGATCTTAGTGGGTGTTTGTATGGGTTTTCCATGACAGCAAATCTCTTAGGAGGGAGTAAGTGCTTAAGAGATCTGCACTGTGTTATGTACTACATAACCTTGGGATCTGCCATGTTGGTCACCTTCTGTATCGCAATAGTATGACCACTCAAAACATGGTTGTTTGCCATCTGATGTCCTGGAGGAATTCAACTGCTTTCACACCGGTTACATTGGGAAAGTGACTGTGTTTAAATTCATCAATTCCTTGCTATCTTACACAGGTATGCTGTCAGATATTCCACAACATATTTCTGTGGGCTTTAGTATGCAATACCAGTACCTTTTAGCTATTACACTTCTTTTCCAAATGGCTTAACCTTCTGAGTGTGCAGTGAGCAATACAGCTGGCCTACCATGTCAGAAGCAATGCCATAACTGATGTCAGCTTGGCCATCCTGCTTCATCTCTATCCCTATTCTGCAGCTTGCTTGCACCTTTTCTATGTTTCTCATAGTTACACCTACCACTGAGCCCAGTCGCATGCCATTTATATATGTCAGCAGGTGTGCAGTCGGTTGGCTGTTCAGGTGAGGTTTTGCATGCTCAGCCTTGTTCTCACACCATTATCTGCCTTGACCATGAAATACATCAAACTTGTAAGGTGTGTCCTGCTGATATAAGCCTGTGTCATTGAAGTTGATCCCTAGTGCCCAAGACAGCTGAGCTCCTGAGGTGTCCCCCACTTATAAAATTATTTGAGGAACCTCATTATGCAAATGACCCTAGGGGTACCCTTACCATACCATGGATGGCCAGCATTACTGACAGTTTTAATGTAAAATAAAAACACCAGTAACCGATACATTCTGAAGAAGTCTCTAATATTTGTGGAGGAAAGCGTATAATCAGTAACAATAAAGTGAGTTCCCCGCATCGGTTCCTGGTGTTTTTATTTTACTAGTTTGTGGCTTATTCATGTTTGACAGTTTTAATGTGTATACCACTAACTAAAGCTCCTTCCTTGCTGTTCAAACACCTCTGCCACTCCTTGAGGACATTTGTTTCTACATGGACAGTGACATACACTTTCTACTTATGCAACTAGTCCTGTGACCAGGAGTATTTGATCTGTGTTTCTGACAGTTGTGTGCTACTTGGCTGTAACATCCCTCACTCTCTCTCCAGCTTTCCTGAGTTCAGGCCCTCCCTAAGTTATTTAACACCCTTCTTTTTTGCTATTTCTTACAGCTCTTCTTACATTGCCCTGCTAATGAGCTAAAAGAAGACTTCTGCTTTTAAACACAGGTCTGTCATGCTAATAGATTGCCAGAATCTAACTTCCTTAACATCCAGGTCTTTGTGATTTTAAATGTCAAAGCACAATGTGTATGTACAAGAGAACAGAATGTCTTAGTAGCACTAGATATGTAAAAGCCAGTACAAATGAGGACAGTATAACGGAATTACAATATCATGACACTTGTTTTATGAAAACAGTGTCCTGTGTATGTTTAGTTCTTTCCTGTGGACATTGCTTAGATGCACATGTTGCATGTGATGGCATATCCTTCCTTGGTCAGGATAACTGCATTTTACAGGAAAAGGATTTGCACTGCTTATGGTCTTCCTGCATGTGGTTATTTATTGCACGCAGGAGGATTGCTACAAGGGCTGGTTCACTGAATTCATTTTTCCTAAAGCTACTTGACTGAAACGAAGTTTTCTTTACTTTGAGGTCCAGTATGGTTCTAGATTTTGTTGCTTTTGTAAATGTGGCAGAAAGGTTCAAGGTATACTAAAGGGATCAAACAAGTGATGCTGATAACAGTATTGGAATGTATGTTAGGAAATTGATTAAATATGGAAAGAAGAACATGGTGGGGTAATGGCATGGAATTAAATATAGAAAAGTTGACTGTAAGATTAGACGGTAGACTAGAGTTTGATTTTCTCAGCCTCCATTTGCTTAGTGTATAATCGATGAAGTCAATTAACCAGAAATAGTCAAGGGCTAACTCTGAAAAAACATTCCAGGTGGATTAGTGTTCTACCCGGTTTACTATTGAAATGTTGCCGTGCAATTGCACGGCTATGAAGTATTCGAACAACAGATGTTTATATACTTCATATGCGTGCAGGTTACATGAGCAAATGTCATACTTGCGCATTCGCAAATATAACGTTCACTCATGTAAAGGGATCGTGGTACAGTGCGGTTAGGGTAATACATCCCTTTCCTCACTGTAGTGCGATCTTGGAGTTGGAATATTAAGTTAGGGGGGATGTGGGGGGTGCAGCCCCCTGCATGAACGGGAAGTTAGGTGTAGGGATTAGGGAGTTACAGTAAGGGTGGCATTGTTGTTAATGCTGTAAAATGTCGTTGACATATTTGGCATTAACAGCTGTTTTTCGACATTAGGGCCATTCATTTACTTGCAGTTTCGGTACAACACTTCACTGTTTCGTACCTTTTTTTTTTTTTAATTTTGAGATATTGATAGTAAACCGTTCTACCCAAGTTAAAAAAATAAACAAATAATTATACTCAGGGCTGTATGACATGGAGCCTTTTCTAGCAAACAATACACAAAAGCAAAAGAAATTAACCCTGAGTGACGTGGTCCATCACAGAAACATACACATGCACTCACCAACATATTGCATGTATATTTTGGGTGATTTTTGGGCAGTTTAGAAATATATTCAATGTAAGCCTTCCAGCAGTGATTCACAGGCTCCCGCACTACATATTAGGAAAGAAAGGGAAACAGTGGGAAGTGGAGTGAGGTTTTCATCCAAATATTTTGAGTTAAATAAGCAGTTACTTTGCTGAGCATATTCAGCAGGGGGGAGAGCCACAAGACCGGGCCAACCATTAGCTGACAGAATGCCCAGTATATCTAGTGACAGGATATACAATATGTTTGCTGCATTGTTTTCATTAATAAAGTTGTCTAAAATAAAAGGGAAATACTGCTGAGGGAATTGCTTAGACAGAGGTTTAAGAATCAAAGAAAGGGAATATTTTAGGTTTGGTGTTACCTAAGTGGGCATGCATCAATAATGATAATAAAATTAAGCTTTTTATCATTAAAGGTCATGTGGACATCCACTTGAAAGCTATAGATTTGGTATTATAAATGCATGTTTGGTAGCAAAATTTAAATAATGTACATAAAAGTCAGAATTTATGTACAGAGGAATATAGGTTCATAAGTGTTTACTAGGCTAACAACCACAAGGGCCTTTTTAAGTTTAGCCATCCATCCCAAATCTCTGACAAGTTCTGATACCCTTGATAAGTGTAAGAATGGGTCTGGGAGATGAACCATTTATAATTTACCTGTGTCCATTAGAGACACTGATGCCAAACCAGGGATGGATTTACGGTTTCCCATCCAACTGTCCAAGATGCCCTTGAATTGGGTTAGGGAGGAACTCTGCTTCACATGGATGGGGAATCTGTCCCATAGATGAGTTTGTCTCTAGGATACATACCTATCACTCCAGCAGGTCCTGTTTATATCACAGGCAAGGTTTAAGTCTTTAGAACGGGTAATTCTGGTGCTGTTTGTTTTGTGGATACGCAGGAGGTCCATCAGAGCGGGTTCTGGGGATGCTACGTAAACTGAAGGCCAGTTTAAAGAGAAGTCGGGAGAAAGGAGTGGATTGAGTTAAAGGAAAGGTCGGGCATGATAGTATTAATAAACTGGGTTCACACAGATGAAAAGATGTGGGCTAGATGTAAAGAAGAGCTATGAAGAAACTGCAAAAAAGCAGCGAAATGTACAACGAATGTAAAAATGATAAGGAGAATTAGCTAATTAAGGAGATAATAAAACAAAGAAATGTAATAGTTGTGTTTGTGCAGTTTAGGAAAATGTCAGAGACATATTTTTTATTTAAGGATGGAAAAATACTGAAAAGACACTTGCAGATTGTGGCTGTGAGCAAGTCACTTAACCAGATGGTACCCCTGGTTTGCCCATGAAAAGGGACACTTTTGTCCAGAGGACTTACCTATTAACAAACACAAAAGTCTTGGAATAGGTAGGACTATTAAGTACATTTTTCAGTTTACTAATTACACAGGAGTCAAAGGGAGAGTCGCCTGTCTGAGTTGTAGTGAAAGAATTACAGACAAATGCAACGGCAGCTGAATATAAACCAGTTTAGGATGGTAAGGTAGATAAGGAACAGTGTTAACATAATGTGCCTTGTAAAGCAGTCTGCCCCATGCAGTTCAGTTGACTGACACCATGGCTCTCACCAAGATAAGAGATTTATAAAATGGAGGAATGTGTAGAAATCAAGGTGGCTTCCTGTGACCATACAATGGTTACAGTGTTAACATTGTATCAGTTCAACAGTGATGAGGAATCCAATGACTATACGCCTGCAAGTCTTATTTGATTATCAGGGGTAAAGGATTCTTTTTTCTATAATAATAATAATAATAATAATATGCTGCGGTGGTACGGTGGTAGCATTGTTACCTCACAGCAAAAGGTTCTCCTGTTAGATTCTCGGCTGGGCTTGGGAGTGCCTTCTGTGTGGAGTCTGCATGTCCTCCCCGTGGTTGGGTAGCGTTCGAAAGACATGCATGCGTAAATGGACGTGCCTTTGTTGAAGAAAATATGAAAATTATATGTATGTTCATAGGTTCATAGGATGGTACTAGGCTATCGGCCCTAGGGCCTATACAACAGTTAATATATATTTACCTGCACTAGATAAAGGTCAAATATTAATGCAGTTGAGTTTGACATTGTGTAAGCTTTAAGATGAAATCTTTTAATACCTTGTATATAGCATGGTTTTGGAATTATTGATGCAAATATGAACAATCAATATTTGATGCCTATAGGCGTCAGTAGGAGTTAACTGCAGATGCACCTGGAGGTGTCACTTGAATGTAATGAGTTAATTATGATTACAGAACAGATTATTTTGGAGTTAGACATGTCTTCTTGGAGTCTCTCTTGTGGGGTTTCTCCACCCAGGCCCCTAATCATTAAACATACCATATGCAAAGTTACAGTAACTAAGATAAAACTGAAGTTCAGTTATTCACTTTTCTCCAAGTCGGTACTGCCTCAATGATACTGTATTTCTTTAATTTGAAGCTACCTTCCATAAAGCTGCAATTAGTTGAACAATCAAGGAAACAATCAATAAATAAATAACTGAATAAATACTAATCTTAATCTTGCCCTGTAATAAATGTCATTTTCTAATAGAAACCTTTATTTTTAATGGAGACCAGCAGCTAGAGAAAGATTGAAATGAGGGGTTCCTATTATGTGATCAAAGACGCAGTCCTTCGAATGCATCTTGATCGAACTTGAAAGCACAAAACAGCAAAACGGCATATAAGCAATTTCTTTCCCTGGGAAAGAAATCGCTTGGCCACCTCTGTTACTTTGCTGTTTTTATCACTGTAGTGCGATCTCGGAGTTGGTATATTTAAGTAGGGGGGTGTGGAGGGCACAGCCCTGACATCAGGGGGTGTGTGGGGCGAAGCCTACCACTTTATGTAATGTTTTAAAGTTTCTATTTTTTTTTTTGTGTTCGGGATTGTAAGCTTTCACTTACATGGGGTTGATAAATCAGCTTTCACTTTTTTAAGCGTTCGCTGATTTAATATAGACCCAAAATGAGGCTTAAATAACATAGGCAGACCATAGCAAAAGCTGATATTTAGTTGGTAAAATGTATGTGGAGTGCATGCCAAAGGCATCACAATTTCTATTCTTTATATCAGTTTCTCATCTCAAAAACCTTGTCATAGGTTAAAAAAGACAAAAAATACTGTCCTTTCCCAGTATGTGTCAAGTTTAAGTAATATAATAATTTACTGGTAAACACAGGAGATCAACAAATACAAAAATCATGAAACTCTTTGATAATGGCATCCTTCAGTTTCTCAGACTTCACCTCCTAAGTCACAGTCGGATTTTACTTCATTACTCCCAGATGAGAAGTTTATATGTTGGATATCATCCTGGGTTTGTAAAAGACGTGCATAAACAGCTCATCTGCTGAGGGGGGGGACATGCACTTTATAGCTTGCTTTCTCTCCCTGTATGTTGTGCTTGGCCAGGAATGCGGCTACACAAACATGCAGACAAGTTACATTTGGCCACTGAAAGTCTAGCTAAACCCTTGTGACATCTCAGGAAACTACAACTAATTCTGAGCCAAGTTAGTGAATAAAGTAGTACCATGGACTGTGTATGTTAGTAGCTTCATTCATTAACTTCTTTCATGAAGTTTGATTGCAATAAGCACTTAGGAAACTATAAAAAGCAAGCAAGACACAGCACAGTAAAATTGCTTACTTTAGAGAAAAAAACACAACTAAGCAAGTAATTATAACATTGTGACATTGTAACATAGACAACAGCTCCTGCTGGCTTAATTTAAAGTCACCCTCAATGTGAAGCAAAACCTTTATTTAAAGATGATGGTCAAAGCTGATAACTGTAAAAGAAACTGCAGTTTATAATAAAAAAAAAGTACTGCATGTAGAGATCTAGGGTGCAGGAGCAGAACCATCATCTCCAGGATGTGAGGAGCTGTATCCCTTCCCCTAGCAAAAACACTTTAATTCACCTCCATGTTATGTAGTATTCTAATGGTGCGGTCATTAAGGTAGGAATCCGGCTATCAGGCTTTGCTGTCCCAAAATGCACCCAATACTTTTTGCAATTGATACATCTCTTAGAATAGAGAACAATAAAAAGTATGTACATTTCCAAGGGAATTCCATTAAGTATTATCACTTGCTGGGAATAACTTTGAGCAAGGCTGAGTAGGAGACATTTTGAGGGATTTACTATGCATTCCTAAAATGAATTATGTAGTGGAAACAGAACACGGTGAGCTTTAACAAGATACTGAGGTGTATTAAAAGAGAGGTAGATTACTGACAGATGGCTTGTATTTTCCACTTGTACAAATCATGGGTAAGCATGCATCTGCAACGTGTTCGGTTTGTATGACCTCAAAGAAAAATGGAAATCAGATTGTTGGAAAGTGTACAAAAAGATTTACCCAAAGTAATAGCAAATACAGAAGATCTAGACTAGGAGGAGAAACTCAGAAAGTCAGGCTTTGTGAACACCAGACCATGGTGGGGCCTACCTAGGGCTAATGCTGAGGCATATCGTTCAAACCCTGCACCCCCTTACTCATGTGTGCTAACCCCGGCCTTATACATTATGCTACTAAAAACCCTTTCCCTAATGGTACCCCAACACAAGACAAAAGACACAGAACACACACCAAACATGCAAAACAGTAAATCTAGTCCTTTACCTAACCCTTATCCTAACCCTAACCGTAGCCCATGAATACTCCCATATATGCACCAACCAGTACATCCTTTTCAGATAAACATTAATTTTCCTGCACTTAAAACACTATGAAAATGAACAATTCAGTCATTTGATCATTCTCTCAAATGTGCTTTCAATATTTTGTGCTTTTAGTGTTTTTTACCCCCTCAAGAACTTGTCAGCCATATGTATATATCTGTATATTTATTATTTACCATTTGCCATTTGTTAATCGGGTTATTCCAACTAAGATATGTAATCCGTTTTCAGTGGAAAACCAAGGAGAAAAGTTCCAGGATACTAAACTGGCATAAATATTACAGTACTAGAAAATAAGAAATTAACAATGCAATGTAAAAAAATGAGATAACAAACCAACATAAGATATACATCCAGTGAAAAAAACTGTGGCTGAAAGCCGGAGTACAAAATGCAAGAGTAAGTAAAAATGCTAATCAAGTTTACAACTCATGCAAATAACATGTTCAAACCCATAAAAATAAAATGTACATTGTGAGAAAACAGAAACAATATGAGGATATCCTTTACATGGAAGCATAACACTAAATATTAGATTTTTGACAGATTGAAACAGCAAGTTGTAAAAAGTAGAAGTAAGTTGGAAGAAGATGAAGTGGTAATAGGAGTTCATGGAGGATTATGTAAGGGCAGGATTTTGAGTTCAGGAAGTAATTTTTGACTTCACTTTTGAAGCAGATGGTACTATTAATATTACAAATGTTAGGGAGGTAGCCTAGTCCAAGCTTGGGACACATCATTTTTGTAAAGGAGTTTGTCGATATTTTTGTTCAGATTATAGATCTCCAGAAGGTTCTGTTCAGAGCTACGAAGTAAGCGAGCTGAGATATAAGGGGATAATGTGGAAGAAAGAGAGGGACAGGTTTAGGGATAGGTTTATTTAGTAGAGAGTGTGTGAGCTGCAGCTGGGAAAGAAGCAGGAGTTGGGGGAATTCAAGCCATTGGAGTTGTTTTAGGGCAAGGCAATGATGTGGTTTGTATGGTTGGTTACAGGCGAATCTGGCGATGTTGTTATAGGTTAGTTCAAGTTTGGTTAGTAGGGATGACTGGAGATGGGTAAGAACAGGAGTGGCATAGAGAAGGCAAGGATGGAGGAAGGCTTGTGCTGGAGTGGGTTTGGAATTAGTTAGGAATTTTTTTTTTCTATAAAGAAGACCCAATCAATTTTTGATTTTTTTTTTTTTTTTTGATACAGTGCTGTATATGGATGTTGAATTTTAGCTAGTCATCGAATATAGTACCAAGTAGTATGGTGTGAAGATCTGCTTTGATAGGGGTGTTATTGAGAGAGGAAATGGTAAAGATGGATTTATGGTTGGAAAGGGATTTGGGAAGAAAAAGTAGAAGATTGGTCTTTTGGGTTAAGTATAAGTTGGGGTTCAGTTAGCCATTTCTCCACAGATGAGAAAGTGTTTTGGGTGATGGAAAAAAGGTTAGAGATGTTATCTGAGACAGAGATGACAGTAGAGTCATCAGCGTATTGAATAAGGGAGGAGGAGGTGCAGGAGGAAAGTAGGTCATTGCTGAAGATATTAAAAAGGAGAGTTCCAAGGACTGAGCCTTGAGGGTTGCCAGTTTGAATAGGTAGCAAGGAGGAACAGGTGGATTGCCATCTAATAAATTGGAGTCTGTTTGAAAGGGTCCTTATTAAATAAATGAAAAATGGAAATGTCGAACGGCCAAATAAACTAAAAGGCTGTTCCTCGATATCGCTATTGTAAGATCGCAGTACAGTGAAGGCTGGAAATTTTGCCCTTTCTTCACTGTAGTGTGATCTCGGAGTTAGTATATATATATATATATATATATATATATATATATATATATATATATATATAATTAGTGGGGGGTGTGGGTGGCGCAGCCCCCCACAATATTCATTTTGAGGAATGGCCTTTTCATTTATTTGGCCATTCAACATTTTCACTTTTCATTTATTTAATAGGGAAGCGTTTGAGAGATAGATTGAGGACCATTCAATAGTTGGGGTTAAACTCAGTTAGTCTGGCAGTTAGTTTAGAATGAGAGACAGTATCAAAAGCTTTAGAAAAGTCGAGGAAGATGCAGGATACTAGAAGATTTTTGTCCCTGTTTTCAGCAACAGTGTGAGTGAAGGTTTGGAGGGCAGTGGAAGTGCTATGATTAGGCCTTAAACCAGGTTGAGTAGGAGTTAGAAGATCTCTGTCTATTAGGTACTTAAGTAGCTGGTTATCAATACATTTTTCAAGGATTTTGGAAAATGGACAGAGAATTGCAATGGGTCTGTAGTTAGATGTATCTTTGGAGTTACCGCCTTTGTGTAATGGTATGGTGTAGAAAAAATTCCAGGTATTGGGGACAGTGGATTTTTGGGTAGCTCTCTTAATTAAGTTTGAGACAGGATAGGCTATGGAGTGGACTGCAAGTTTAAGGAAGAGGGGAGGGAGAGCATGGTTTTAGTTTTAATAGAAGGGATTTTATGTAGGCAGTGGAGACAGGTTTAAGAGAGAAAGGAGTATTCTTGTTTGTTATTTGTGTGGTATGACAGTTGTTTTCAGACTGATCAGTGAATCTATTCAAATACTTACTCAAACTTAACTGGGCATTGAGTAGGGTAACAGTTTCTATGGGAGTTTTGTTAGGATAGGGGTTGGGGGTGGTAGGGTTACCAGGGTACAAGATTTTGTGGATGGAGTGCCAGAATTTCTTAGGGTTAGAATTATGGGTGAATTGAGCATTATAATAGAATTTTTTTGTCTATTAGTTTATTTTTTAGAAAGGTTTCAAAGTTATTTATACTTTTGGAAAAGTGTTGTGGATTTAGTTTGTAGCCATTGTTTCCAATACTTGTCCCAGTTGCTTTAACCCTAATTTTTCTTAGAGGGGCTATAGAGTTAAGGATATCTAGAAAAGTGCAACTGAAATGTAGAACTGCAATGTTGAGGGGAAGGTACTTAAGGAGGGACAAGTTAATAGAAGCTAGTCTAATATTAAAGTTTTCAGCATTAAAGGAAGAGAGATTTCGGCATTCTCTGTAGTGGTGGGACTTTGGTATTTGGAGGGAGTGTCTTTTATTTTATTTTTTTATTTATTTTTATTTTACATTTGTTGACCGGGCTTTGGGTCCTCCATAATTCCATTTTCAGTGGGAGGCCCGCGCTTAAACAAAAACAAATAAACAACAACAGCACAATGCCACATAAACAATGCATACAAAAAAATAAAAAAAAAAAAAACAAAAAAAAAAAAAAATAAAATATGTTTCTCTTTTTTTTTTTTTTTTTTTTTTTTTTGAGAACAGTAATTTAATTTAGTTTTGAAGCAGGAAAGAAGATAGTGGATTTTACTTGGGGAGGGTATGGGCTGAAAGGCGAAAGAAGTCATTTAGTGGAGGAGTACCAGAGCAGAGCCAGTTGTTAATAATAAATAGAAGTTGTTTTTTGAAAAGTTGAAAGGAGTCTAGTGAGGTAATGAGGACAAGAGTAGGGAGGTAGTCACTAAGGGAGTCAGGTAGAGTGCAGGGGTTATGACAGAGAGTTGGATCAGAAGTAAGAATCCAGTTTAAGGTGGGGCAGTTAGTATTGTTGTTGAAATGAGTAGGGATAGTAATAAGTTAATGGAAGCCATGGAGGTTGATATGAGGGGAAGAGGAGGCAGTGGTAAGTTTTTGCCAGTCAATATTTACATCACTAACTACAAGGGTCTCATAGGGGATGTGCAGTGAGACCCAGAAGGGTGGGAATGTTTATACATACATATATATATATATATATATATATATATATATATATATATATATATATATCTGCAGTGGCAAATTTTTGGGGGGTATTGAGGTGACACTTAAGAATAAGTAGTTCAGCTGGGTGAAAATTGGGCTGGGATATAGGCATGGGGGAGAGGTTTAGGTCCCCAGTATACATAGTTTCAACACCACCACCTTTTTTTGTTAGCTCTGTCAAGACAATATATGTTGTAGTGGGGAGGCAGTATTTCAGTATTAGAGATGTCTGGTTTTAACCAAGTTTCAGATAGGGCTAGGATATGAAGGGAGTAGTGGGTGATCCAAGAATGTAGTTCAGCAATTTTCTTAGGCAAGCTCTGTATGCTGATGGCATAAATAGAGAGGTGTTTAGTTGGGTAGGTATAAGTTGCAGTTGGGATGGAAGGGCCAGGGTTGGGTTGGATATCACCATCAGGGCTTTAGGGGATGGGATTGGTTTGATAGTGTAGAAATAGGAACTACAGGGCTTATGTTTAGCCTTAGGGGAGTTTGTTGAGAGGGTGAGTATTTTGAGTTTGTTGAGCTGAATAAAGAAGGAATTGAATAGAGAAGGTGAGATTAGGAAGGGCAGGGAGGGTTCATTGTGAAGTAAGAGAACAATATGTGTGTAGGGGATGCATGAAAGGGATTGCGTTTTGTATGGTAGGAGGTAAGGAATGAGAAGTATAGCAATGTCAGACTCCAAACCTGTTACAAGTGGCGTCCCACAAGGCTCAGTCCTGGGCCCTCTCTTGTTCGGTATATATTTCTCGGAGGTACAGGCCAACACGGAAGGACTGTGGCTGACCAAGTTTGCAGATGACTGCAAACTGGGCGCCATAATCGACTCTCCAGCCGATACAGGCATCCTCCAAAAGGGCCTCATAGAAACAGACAACTGGTGCCAGAGCCATGGCCTCAAGCTAAACGCCAAAAAGTGTATAGTCATCCCCTTTGGGAAAAACAAAGTGCCCACAAATTACCACATAGGTGGTAATCCATTAAGTACAGAAGAAGTAATTAGGGACCTGGGGACCCAAGTTGATAGCAATCTCTCATTTGACAACCACGTGGTCAAAGTGGTTAGAAAAACATTTTATATAGCCCACCTAATCATGAAGGGATTCACATCTAGATCAGGGGAGGTCATCGTGCCTCTTTACTCATCCTTCATCAGGCCCATAATTGAGTACAATGCCCCTTTTGGGATATACCTTACCAGACACCTGCAGCAACTGGAAAGACCCCAAAAGTACCTCACCAAGAGGATCAAAGGGCTCAAACAGATGCCATATGCTGCCCGGTTACAGAAACTCCAGCTCTACTCAGTGGCATACCGCCTGCTCAGAGGCAATCTGTGCCTGATGTATAAAGCCATGTCCAACCCGGAATTAATGGACATGCTGCACCTCAGAAAATCCAAATCCCATCGAGCTACGCGCTCGAGAAACTTGAACCTCAGCACTGAAATAAATAGGACATGCTGGAGGGACAGATTCATAACCCATTGGCTCCCTTCACTCTGGAATAAAATCCCAGTCCAGGTTAGGCAGAGTCCCTCATTGACTCTCTTCAAGAAGAATCTTGATGAGTGGATGGAAGATTGTAGGTTTACCCCGGGTATCACTTCTGTGTCACTGTTAGTCAGAGGCACAGTATACTAACCTCGAAAAAGGGCATAGCCAAATTAATTTAAAATGGGTGGCGAAAGCCAAACACACTCTGGCTAGGCTTATAAATGCCCTAGGGCAGATAGCCTAGTATGAACCTATGAACCTCTGAATAGAATAACTATGAGGTAAAGAGTGGTCATAATGTGAGTGTGAGACATTGGTAGTAGAAACTTAGGAATATGTTGTGATAAGAGTTGAGATGAATGTAAGTGTGGTTACCCAGAGGGGGGTAGGGGATAAGGGAAAGTAGGAAGAAATAGTAATTGGGCAAGATAAGGTGAGGGGGTTGAATCTATTAAGATGCAGTTAGGTTGGAGCTAGTGTGCGGGAGTGATGATATGAGATAGGAGTGGTAGTGTGTGATGAGTGCTTTGATTGGTTAATCAGGTGATGTGTTAGGGGCTGGAACAAGGTGTATTGGGTATAAATGTAATGAATGTGGGGTGTGTGGGAATGGGGGTAGGATAGGGGGAACAGAGTGAGCCCGAGCATAGTGGGCTAGAGCGTGCACACTATTTCACATGAATAAATTATCACCCATGTTGTGCCAGCAATGGGAGAAAGCAGGATGGAAAATTTATATACAATTAAATTGCACAAAAATATAAATGTAGTAAACTTTAGTACAATTACCAACACTTATTCTGTTTGGTTTACATAGTCTATTATTGTTGAGACAGGAGTTACTGGGGTGGAAGAGAGAGAAGTGAGTACAATGAAGAAATTAGAAATAGTTGGAGTATAATATACATGGAGAAGCACTTACTTAGAAGGGGTTCAGGTAATGAGAAAAAAAACTAGTGAACTGCTAGGGATGTATAGATGGGGTTTGGAATGCTGGTATCCCTGTTGGTGTGCACTCAAATACAAAAACAGGGACTGAACAGATAAAAATGAGGTTAACTAGAACATTAAAACATACTTTGTTTTACATAATGTAGATCCTGTATTGTTAAGTCACATAGGACTCAAAAGAGGGACAAAAGTCTTAGAGAAGTCTTAGTGGACAGCTAAATGACTAATGCCACTGGGATGATAGCTTGGGAGTTTGTTTGTTTTAAATAACATACATCCTGTATTGTTAAGTCACACAGGACTCAATAGATGGATGGAAGTCTTAGAGACGTCTTAGTGGACAACAAAATGATTAATGATGCTGGGATGATGACTTGGGGAGTTTGTTTGTTTTAAATAACATAGATAATGTACTGTTAAATCTCACAGAACTCGGCAGATGGACAGAAGTCTTAGAGAAGTCTTAGTGAACAACAAAATGAGTAATGCCTCTGGGATGATGGCTTGGGGAGTTTGTTTTAAATAACATCAATCCTATATTGTTAAGTCGCACAGGACTCAGTAGATGGACAGAAGTCTTAGAACAGTCTTAGTGGACAGCAAAATGATTATTGCTGCTTAAATGTTGGCTTGGGGAGTTTGTTTTAAATAACGTAGGTCTTGTATTGTTAAGTCGCACAGGACTCGGTAGATGAATGGAAGTCTTAAAGAAATCTTACTGGACAACAAAATGATTAATACTGCTGGGATGATGGCTGTTGGAGAAGAGGAAGCACACTGTGAGCACAGATGCATGGCAAGAGGGATTTATTTTAAAAATGGCACCTGCACATATATATATATATATATGCATGTATATGTTTATATATATATATATATATATATATATATATATATATATATATATATGTAAGCATCTCTGTGTGTGTGTATATATATATATATATATATAGAGAGAGAGAGAGAGAGATACATATAGTTATCTATACATACATACATATACATACATAGATGTATATATCTCCATATATAAAGAAACAAGTAAAGATAGAATTGATAACCCAAATGTAATAAACAAGTATGAGTTAATAAACTTGAGTAGCAAATTACATATATAGGCAAATTAACCAAAAGCCAAATCAAAAAGATATGTCTTCAGTGCTTGTTTAAAGCTGGTAAGAGCTAGGAACTTCCTCAACTAGTCAGGTAGGAAGTTCCAAAAATAGGGGGTCTTTCTAACTAAAGCAACACATTTCATAGGATTCCAGCCAAAATTTGACTGCTAAGAGTCCCTAGAACACCAAGTACAAGGATAGAGTCAGCTTTTACATGACAAATCATCCTGCAGATAATGTCCCTTCTCATCCAGGGATAAATAGACAAGTATAAGAACCTTAAACATGATCCAAATCTTTTATTGCCATCTAGTGCAAGCTTCACAGTATTGCTGTAATATGATTGGTATAGAGATACCCAGGTACATCTAGCAGTTGGCTTAGAGGATTAAGGAGCTGTTTCCTATGGTCCAGAGGTGCAAGGTTTGATTCCCTCAGCCTCCATTTCCTAAATGCATGACCCTGAGCAAGTCATTTAACCAGACAATGCTCCCAGGCTGAGACTGAAAAATGTCTATGGAGATCCCTGAAAACAAATACAAATAAATAAATAAATAAATAAATAGTATGCAGAGTTCTGGACCAGTTGAAAGCAAACAAATTCTGTGTCAGTAAATCCTCTGTATAGGGCATTGCAATAGTCCATTTAGTAGTAGATCAGTGAACGCACCACTACAGGGAGGTGAGAAGGCAGAATGAGATATTTGATCAAAGAAATAGTCCCAAGATGAAAATATAAAGGTTTGATTGTGACCAAGATCAGATCTTTCAGAGTAAGTCTACTATCAAAGATCACCGATAAAACTAATGAACCTTGGAAACAAAGCAGAGTATATCTCCACTGTATGAATATCAGGAGACATGACTGGACATAAGTGTGCCATAAGCAACTGTTGCCATCTTTTTAGTGGTGTGAAGCTGAAGCTGATTACTGACCATCCAATTGTAGATACATTCCAAGTCACAAGTAAGATGGTTTAGATTAGGATACATTCCAAGTCACAAGTAAAATGGTTTAGATTAGGACACATTCCAAGTCACAGGTAAAATGGTTTAGATTAGGATACATTCCAAGTCACAGGTAAGATGGTTTAGAGTTGACACAGTTTCCTAAAGAAACAAGAAGCAGAGCTGGGAATTAGCAACATGACAATGATATTGTAAAGCTCTTTAGAGCATAAGGTCTCCCAAGGCAGCAATTATACAGTGATAAGAAGTAGGCCAAGAAAGCAGTCCTGTGGTATCCCACAAAACCAAGAGTGTGGGAGGGAAATGAATATACCCCAGCTACCACCCTTTAGGTGCAGCCAGTGAAATAGGAGGCAAATCAGTCTAGAATAACACCAGACATACCATATCAGTCAAAAAGAATAAATGACAAGAATCATTCCTTTCAGGCAGTGTACAAATCCAGTTATAACCTAAAAATACTGTACTTTCTTAAGAAGGGTATACACTACACAGGCATCAAAGTTTTAGAATACTGTTACCCATGAGATCACCATACCTCAGAAAAAAGGGAATATTCTGTGAAATGGCATCTTGTACTCAGTATATGCAAATCCATTCTTTCGGTCATTCAGTCTCCGTATAGAGTGAGTCCCAACATTTCAAATGGTTACCCTATATATAATGTGGCACTGTAAAAGTAATATCATTAGCTTGTATTTTATTTTCAGTAGATTTACAAAAAGGGTCCATATCATAAAAATAACTTGAATTCTACTTTATTTTGTGACTCAGAATTACAGAATATGGAATTCCAGGGCCAAATTTGCCAAATTTGGAGAAGATTATATTATTACCCTAAAGTTGCAAGAATTTGGTGGTAAGAATAATAACATAGGTGGTACAGGGGGGTGCCCTTGTGTGAGATTTGTGAGGGATCCCTCATAAGGAACAGCTGTTAAAAAGCTATTTTCAGCATTGTTTTGTCCCAGGTATCGTTCCTTGTTTCAGAACTTTGACATTTGGAACAGGAAGTAGATTATTTGCTTGATGGCCAGTTAGATAAATAACACATAACTACTCAAGCACCATCTTCTCCAGTAAGGTCACTGCAGGGCAAATCCTTCTTACCTAGAGGTGTAGCAAATCTCATAATTGTAACAATAATTAAAGTATGTGAGGAATTTGCACCCCACTAAAAATAGAATATGATTTAAAACTTGTGTATGAATTCCAGTTCTTTGTTTTTAATAAAATGCTATTCTCTCTGTAATTCTGAATTTAGTTTATCATATACAAAGCACTGACTTCTGATATGCCTACATGTACAAATAGCAGGGCATGCTAAAATTATGCAGTCTGGAAAACTTTATTTTCAGGAGATCTATGCTCTTCTACACCTCAATGTGGAACTTTGCACATACTTGATATCTAAAAATTCTAACTCTAAGGCCTTTTCTGTTTCAAGTAAATATAAAGTATGCAACATGATATTTTTGATCTGAGAGATTCCATCAGGGTTCATCTGTTACGTTGATATGCAGACTTTCAACATGCTTTTGTTCAGTTTCCTCAATGGTTCCCTATATCTAAAAAGAAAACAATGCAGAGTGATTCTGCCCACATCCTCTCTGAGAGTTTCTTAACCTTGAATTATCTTCTGCTCCTCTTTCTTCCTTTCCACTTTACAAAAAAAAAAAAAAAAAAAATTCTAAGCTTGTTTCCTGCCTTTCCTGTAAGAAGTCTTGTCCAGATACAGATTTGCTGTATCCAGGACTGTTTGTAAGTTTCTGAGACCCCAAGCCTTTCTGTGTTGGAGGGAACCCTTCTAGCTTATCAGTGGGAGTGGTAAGCACTAGGTAGCTTATCTAAAAAAAAAAAAAAAACACTTTATGCATCGCTGCTTAGCTAGGGTTAAACTATTCCAAACGCCATAAAGTCTGCTCTTCAAATTTTCCCTTAGAACTAGCCAGTTTTAGTTTCAGCACTTGTTCAGAACTCATTGTAAGCACTAAATAAGCTACAAATTACTACAGCACTCAACTTTCCTCACTTATCTACAGGAAAACAGTTTTTAGTACTTAATAAATAAGCACCTATCCAGGCATGTTTAAGGGTCAGCTCCCGGTGTTTTCTCCTGTCTACCTGATGAATCTGGGCATCTCGGGGCAATGCAGCAATTGCCTCATGTACACAGACAACCCTCTCCTCCTACCACCCAACACTACAAACTGTGAGAGATGCACTTATATAGCCAAACTGGAAGCAAAGCTCTCATCACCCAAGACTGGACTAGACAGTCAAGAGGAGAAGATAAACACTTGCACCACAACACACTCATCACATAGTCCCTCAAAACCTACACCACCAAAACACACACATAGAAACACAAAACACACACCACATTCGTGGAGGCTCTCAATAAAATATGCCCAAGCAACAGGGACCTCCAAAGCAGAAACACAAGCAACCTCCACCCCCCCCCAACACAACCCAAATGACACATAACCCACAAACTCAGTGTGCCACTCAACCACAGCTGATAAGGCATAGCAACGTACCCAACATTCTAGTCAAAGGTGACTCTATAGTCAGGCACACTGATGTTTCACTCACCAGGCTAAACAAGGAGAAAGTTACTGTCAGCTGCCTGTCGGGTGCCAGGATCTGCCACATAATGCACGCACTCAGGTCACTCCACAACAAGTACAAATATGACTGTCATTGTCCATGTTGGTGTGAATGACCTGAGATGTACCTCCCTTGACTACATGAAAAGAGACATGGAGGAGCTGTCCGATCTTGTAGCCCAGGCAGGTATGACCCCAGTCCTGAGTAGCATCCTGCCATCACCCAGAATGATACCACGGTACAAGGACAAAATTATTGACTTCAACAATTGGCTAAGCTTCTAGCGTCATTCCAAAGGGATCCAGTATCTGTCTGCCTGGGATTACATGATAGACAGACCACGATGCTTTGCCAGAGATGGCCTGCACGTGTCACCCTTGGGATTCTGGATACTGGCTAAGGCTCCTGCCACCACTATAGTGCCTTTTTTAGGCAAGGTTCAAATGACAAATTCACCACTGTAACAGGTACAAGCAAGCAAAATCTGAGGGTAATGCTACTCAATGCTAGAAGTTTAAACCTCAAATGCACTCACTCAAGGCACTCCTTAAAATGGAGAACATCGACATCTGTGCAGTGACAGAGACCTTGTTCAAGGCTCCAGAGTACACCCCTGCATTACCAGGCTATAATTTATACCACACCTTTTGGCCACCTAACCTGGACCGAAACACTAAACGTGGAGGCATGTCCATATTCATTAAGGATATCCACACCTCCAGGCTAGTTGCTCAGCATAATGCATCCGGGATTATCCAAGTGCAACTAACTCTAGGCAAGACCGCAATCCAAATTATAGCTTGCTACAGATTCCCCACCATGCCCCAGGACTCCCACTCTTCATTTCTTGATACACTGGAAAATATTAGGGTACAACCTAACACCCTAATAATGGGCGATTTCAACTACCCCCACCATAAACTGGGAAAACTACTCATGTACCAACTCTTTTGCTCAACATTTTCTGGAGTTCATAAATTCCAATGCCTTGGATCAACTTATCCACACCCCCACTAGGGGCAGCAATATCCTAGACCTGGTCATTACCAACATGGGCAACTGGTGTTCCACACCAGAGGTCAGTCCCTCTTTGGTCAGATCCGACCACAAGCTAATCACCCTAGACATCCACATCCCTCCCCCAGCCCCCATTAGGGAAACCACCATAAAAAATTTCTCGAAAGCCAACTTCACACTTCTTAAGACAGAAGTGGAAAACTTTACGACACCCATGCAGACGGGCAATAAAGGTATGACTACTGAATCCTACAAAAATGCACTTTATAAGCACTTACACAAATGCATGGATTGTGTAATCCCTAAAAGAACCAAGATGCTATCCTCCAAAAAAAAGGAAGCCAATCTAGTGGTCCCCTGCCATAAACAAACTCTACAACAGAAGAAAGAATCTGTTGCAAAAAAGAGTAAAATCCCATGATTGGAGAAACTCCCTGGTCAGCCTCAGTCAGAAGCTGAGATCCCTCATAAAATCCTCCAAAGCTAGTTATGAAAATAAAATTGCCACTGATTCTAAAGACAATCACAAAGCATTCTATAGCTATGTCAAAAATCTCAATGGCAACACTCATCTGCTCTGAGTTGCAGCACAATGGCACTAAATATACAGAACCAACTTATATTGCCAACATCCTGGCAGATAGGTTCAGTGCTAACTTTACCCCCCTCTCACCCCCTAAAGGGCCTATCTCTATACTGGAAGAATGCAAAGTTCCTGTAATCACACCTGCATAGGAAAAAAACACACTCTCCAAAGCCAAAAACACAGCATCCGTGGGACCTGACAACATCCCAGGCTGCATTCTACATGAACTACAGAATGAACTGGCACCCCACCTAAGTACCATGTTCAGTCATAGCCTTACCTCAGGCTTTCTGCCCACTGAATGGTGCACAGTGACGGTCATCCCATTCCACAAAGGGGGAGTCACCACGGACCCTGGGAACTACCGCCCCATTAGCCTGACGATCCTGGTCTGCAAGGCTATGGAACGTATCATCATGTAACATATAAACAATGACATTGGTAATCTCCAAACTCTGGATCCCACCCAGTTCGGATTTGTAATAGGCAGATCATGTCTCCTAAACCTGATAGACTTCCTTGAAGCTGTCACCAAAGCCGTAGATGAGGGTAAGGTGGTTCACACAGCCTATCTAGATCTTGCCAAGGCTTTCAACACCATCCCCCACTCTGGAATTATAGATAAACTCACTAAACTAGGTATAAATCCCTATGTCACAAGATGGGTTGCCAACTGGCTCACTGAAAGAACCCACACTGTGAAAGTAGCAGACTCCAAATCCGACTTCAGACCAGTGACAAGTGGAGTACCACAGGGTTCAGTCCTGGGTCCTCTCCTGTTTGGTATCTACTTCTCTGAAGTACAGGCTAACACAGAAGGTCTTTGGCTAATGAAGTTCGCAGATGACTGCAAACTAGAAGCCATAATTGAAACTCCTAATCATGTGGACATCCTACAAAAGGGCCTCACTGGGACAGATGCCTGGTGTCAAAGCCATGGCCTCCAGATGCCTGGTGTCAAAGCCATGGCCTCAAGCTCGATTCCAAAAAGTGCATTGTCATCCTGTTTGGTAAAAACTCTGTAACCATGAACTACCACATAGGCGGTAGTCTACTTAACACCGAAAGTGTGATAAGGGACCTTGAGACACAGGTGGACAGTAGTCTCTCCTTTGATAATCACATTGCCACAGTAGTCAGGAAATCCTTCTGCATGGCACACCTCATCACAAAAGCTTTCTCTCTACTCATCACTCATTAGACCCATTATAGAATACAGTGCCCTTTTTAGTATGTACCTCAGAAGACATCTACAACAACTGTAAAGGCCACAGAAATACCTCACAAAGAGGATTACCTGTCTCAAACAGATGCTCTACGCAGACCGTCTCAAAAAACTCCAGCTTTAATCCATCGCATATCGCCTACTCAGAGGCGATCTCTGCCTAACATACAAAGCTATGTCAAACCCAGAGCTGTTGGACATGCTCCACTTAATGAAATCCCAATCCCCCCCGAGCTACATGCTCTAGGGACCTAAACCTTGTCACAACAATAAACAGAACATGCTGGAGGGATAGATTCCTACTCAGAGACTTCCCATACTCTGGAACAAACTACCTATCTATATCAAACAAAGCTCCTCATTAGCACACTTCAAGAAAAATCTAGATGATTGGATGGGAAATAGGAAATTCACCCCGGGGATCACCTCTGTGGCTCTGCTCGACAGAGGCACAGGAAAATAATTTTCTTGGGTGTCAAAACCAGGGTACCTTTTTGGTTAGGCTTATATAGGCCCTAGGGCCAATAGCCTAGTACCTACCTATGAACCTATGAACAGAGAACTGAGTTTCAGTTATGTAATTCTCATCTCTTTAGTTGACTCTCCAGTCTCTGAACAGCTAGACAAATATGGATCACAGTTGATGCTAGCAGACAGCTTAACAGTTCTAGTAAAATAACTACAAATCTGTACGTGCATTTGCTATAGGTGGTCAAGGGTTACAGTGAAGATTCTAAAGCTGCCTTGATACATGCTTTAGAAAGAAAAAGACATATGATGTATGAATTCATACTAGTTAGGTCTGGCTGAATGAAGTTTTACAGGACATTCTTGTGTACAAGGAGGGCTGGCACCACCATTAAGGCGAATTAAGCATTTGGCTAGGGCGCAGATCATGAGGGAACACAGCCGGGCGGCTCGTAATACCTCTCTAATGTAGTTAAATGTGGCCAGGGATGTTACACTTCATCACCAATGTCACTCGAGTGGGGCACATTTCACAAATAACTGCTCCATCAGGGGAGTTAAAAAGTGACAGAGACTCTTTAGGACCCAAGGGACATCTCTTGACGGGTGCAGTAGCTGCAACGTGGAGAGTTAAGTGATGGAATTCTAAACCAGTGTGAGCATTCCTTGAGGTAAGTGACACCAGCAAGCCTGGCAAACTATTATGCACTCCTGCAACAGGATACACTCTGCTCATCCTCGCTAACATCACACCGAACTTTATCTTCTTCTCTGCATGTTATAGATTGGTGCTGTGTGGACTGGTATGATGTAGACAGAACAAATGCAGCTTTTTATTGGTCTAGGCCTTTAGTAATGCTAGCACTAATAACTTGTATTGAGTTTCAGTGGAGGCCAGCATAACATAAAGCTAAAGAGTTCCTTGAGGTTTACCTTCTTAAAGGAGTCAAAGCCAACATGAGGAAGTAGGAAGATGTGACTGCTTAATTGCTTTATTTTTGCATATTACATTTTGTAAATAATTACTGCTAGGTTGATTTCACTAGTTTGCAGCTAAAGATCTGATCTATGTGCAAGACAAAATTGCGCATATTTCTACATTATCTGATTAGCTACAGAACTAAATGCAAGGGTTCAGAGGCAGAAAATACATAAGAATACATCAGTTTATTACAATTACAGTGCATGACTAAAAACAGTGAAGATTTGGCTCCAAGTCCCATCAGTTTCCATTTGCATAATGTAACCTGTGTAAGTAATTTAAAATTGTTGTTCTACTGTGTCATTCCTGAAGCACAGAAAAGTGGTGTTAGTGTGCTTGCCTGGGTTAGAAACATACATACATGAGGCAAAATTAAACATTAGTGTTTACAATATATATATAGAGAGAGAATAATTCTTAATGTACTAGCATCAGCACTGAAGGCAAACTGCACCCAGACAGAAAAATGGAGGCATTACTGAGTACTGAGGACGAAACAGCAATGGTAATGTTGAATTTTCAGCTCTGGATAAACATTTGCTGCTGTAAGTGCTAAGTCATATAAAAGGCAGTAGAGAGGCTGGCTTTGTGAGGCGAGGGCTGCATCCTGATGTGACCCAGTGACACAGATTTGTTTAATGAACCCAGGTGCCAGCGGAGACAGCTGTGAGGACTGGAGTGAGTAGACACATGGTCATCTTGGGCATACACTGTTGTGAAACACTGGGGAAGTGAGGGAAAATGGAGCCTACAGAGGAATGGGACAAATATTTCTAACAAATGGCAGGGGAGAGACAGAAGGATAGCACAGGAGAGATAATACAAGTTAAAGGACATATCAGTTAAAGACTGGGACTGAGGCAAAGTCAGAAAATCCTATGCATGGAGCTTTTAAAGTCAGAATGACAGAACATTTTTTTAAATCATGGCCAGTTGTTGAGTTTCTGGGAGGAAAAAATAATCAGTGGATATAACTGAATGTTATATAATTATTAGAGAGCCTGCACAACCATGTAAATTGCTGTACTTACTAGAAGTAAGACTAAAAGCAAACCACACTGGTGGAATCCTAACCTTAATAGGGTACATAACAAAATGAAAAAAGTCACGGCTAAAGTCAAAAATAGCAACTCCCATAATCTTAGGAGCTCTCTACTTAAACTAAACAGGAGATTAAGAGGACTAATTAAGTCCAACAAGGCCAATTATGAGGTCAAGACAGCCTCACAGGCTGAAGACAACCATAAGGCCTTCCAGGCCTTCTACAACTATGTTTCAAACCTTAAAGGCAACACACATCAGTGTGCCGAACTGGTGGTCAGTGGTCTCACCTTCAATGGTTTGTAGCAGAGTTGAACCCCCTGCTGCAGTATTCTTTTGGACATTTGCAATACTCTTAGATTGGAAAAGAAGCTACAGTGTAACATTGGCTTGGGATTATACAGTAATCATTTTAATTGTAATGTAAAGATCCAATATTTGTTTTATATGTTTGTTACCTCAGCACACAACGTCGAATATCCAGGAGTTATTTCTTGTTTGATTATTTCCTTTTTTTTTGTTTTATACTTGACATTTTGTTTATTATAACATCCTGGGCTTGGAGTTTGGCAAGGTCAACCAGATCATAGTAGGAGATGAAATCTGCAGTGGGTTGGCTGTTTTGGGGGTGCACTAATACGTTTTGCCAAGGGAGCCAAATAACCTAGCACCTGCACCGTGTACAAGATATAATGTCAGTTTGTGGGAATCACTAAAGCTGAATAAATATTGCCAAAATGGCAGTTTTTAATGTGCCTTCTACCCACACACCCACCTGACAACCATCAGTCCTCCCCCATTTGTTCCTTCATGAGTTAAGAACTGATCATTGGAGGTCATCTTCCAGGGCCCTCGTAAAGGGTTTTCTTTTCTTAATCTTTTGGCCCTAACCCTTTCCCCTGATAAGTACACTTATGTATGCTCCATAAAGGCTACTGTATGAATGCAGGTTGGCAGCATCAAGTTCATATCCTTTGCCCTTATACTGCACCATGCACATAGGATGGGTGAGCCAGTATTGGCCACTCATTCTGATTATCTCCCAACCCTGCTACAACCAAGCTGCTAGTCAGTCTTGGGTCATTTGGGTTATAATCAAGGTTGCATCCATCTATGTCATAGAGCTGAGCTAAAATGCTAAAATGGTAGTTTGTTGCATTTTCACACTTTCAGTTTCATTCAAAGTAACTATCACACCTGACCCCCCCCCCCCAGCAACTAAATTAAAAAAAACTTCACCAAAGCAGATTATGGTATAAATAGCTTCACTGCACCTTCCCCCTCAGATGGAACTAACAACTATGCCAAATTCTACACAAATGCTTTATACAAACACCTGTATAACTGCACTGACTGGGAGGTACCTGATAGCACCAAATTAAGATCCTCAAGGAAGAGCAAACCTGCCTGGTGGACAACTGCCATTAACAGGCTTTACAATAAGAGGAAGAAATTGCTGTATAAAAGTAAGAGAGAGAGTGAGTCCTAAACTGGAAACACCCCGTTCTCAGTTTAAACAAGCAAATAAGACTTCTTGTGAAGTCCTTCAAAGCAAAGTACGAATCCAAATTAGCTTCCTCAACTATGGACAGCCATAAGGCGACCTTTAGTTTCATCCATAACCTAAAAGGAAAGGCCCAGATTTGTGTCTAACTGGTAGTTAATGATACCAAATATACTGAGCCTGTGGACATAGCTAACATGTTAGCCAACAGGTTCTGTGAAAACTTTACTCCTCTGTCCCCGCCACGTGTTCCCCATGACATCCCTACCACCTGTCCCCTACCTTGTATCTCTAAAGCACAGGTCATAAACACCCTCTGTGAGGCCAAAAACACGCATTTATGGGACCTGATACCATCCCAGGATGTATCCTACATGGGCTCCAACAAGAATTAGCAACACCATTGGGTACTCATTTCAGTCATAGTCTATGCACCTGCTTCCTCCCAGCTGAATAGAAAATGGCCACTGTTATCTCCTTGCACAAAGGTGGTGCTTCCACAGACCCCAGAAACTATAGACCTATTAGTCTGACTAGCCTTATCTGCATGGTCATGGAACGAATCATCATGGACCTATACAACAAAGATATAGGTAATCTCCAAACACTTGACCCTACTCAGTTTGGATTTGTCAAAGGGAGATCATGCCTGTTAAACCTGGTGGACTTCTCAAGACAGTCGCCAAGGCCCTGGACAAGGGGAAATCTGTGCATACAGCCTACCTAGACTTAGCCAACATACAACCTATCTAGACTTAGCCAAGGCATTTGACACTATCCCCCACTCAGGCATCATTGATAGACTCACCCAGCTATGTATCAAGTATTAACCTTTATATCATTAGGTCGCTAACTGGCTCACTGATAGATCCCATATAGGCAAAATAGGGGAATCCACCTCCAACAGCAGACCTGTAACCAGTGATGTTCTACTAGGATCAGTCCTGAGACCTCTACTTTTTGTAATCTATTTCTTTGAAGTACAAGCAAAAACTAAAGGTCTGTGGCAGACAGAGTTTGCTGATGACTGCAAACTGGGAGCGGTCATAGACTCTCCACATAATGTCAACATTCTACAAGAGGGTCTTACACAAACAAATGATTGGTGCCAAAGTCATGGCCTTACTCACAATGCAAAAAAATGTGTTATCATCCCTTTTGGTAAGAGAGACTTTCCTGCCAACTACCACATCAGTAGCAACACCCTAAGTACACACTGTGTGGTGAGAGACCTGGGCACACAGGTTGACAGAAACCTTACCTTTGATCACCATGTGTCTACAGTGGTAAGAAGGACATTCTGACTCCAGAAAAAAAGATGTTATAACCTCCCTATACTCTTCCTTCAGCAGGCCATTAATTCCAGAATAATTTCCAAGCACCTGCAATTGGAGAGACCACAAAGGTTCCTCACAAGGAAAATCCAAGGTCTTCAGTATCTGTCCTATGAGAATCGTCTGAAATCACTGTGACTTTATTCTGTTTCCTACAGACACTCGCAGCCAATGTCTGCCTTGCATATAAGGCAATCTCTGACCCTGCTTTATTGGAAACGCTGCATATCCCCAAGTCAAATAGTACAAAGGATATTCGCTCTAAAGACCTTAACCTGCTATGTGACATTAATAGGATCTACTGGAGGGACATATTTGTCTCCCAGAGGTTACCACACTTTTGGAACAGACTCCTACTTAATGTCAAATGGAGCACCTTATTGGCCCTCTTCAAATGCAATTTGGACAATTGGATGGGTAACTGTAAATTCACTGTGGGGGTTCCTACTGTGTTTCTCTTGGCCAGGGACAATAGGTGCTGATCATGGAAATAAGGGTGGAATGTGGCTAGGCTTGTAAGGGCCTAGTAATGTCCTACAATCCTATGATTTTCTGTGAATTTTAGGACTATTTTTGTTTGAGTTGTAAAGTTATGAAAACCTTGGAGTTGTTTGCCCTTAACAAACCATTTCATTGATCTGTTTAACTATGATCAAGTAAATATAGATTGTTATTCACTTTTATTCACAGGATTCCCTCCCACCATCCTCAGAAATAACCACAATGTTCTGACTGAGTACATCTGTCATGTTTGGCAATGATCAAGTAAAACAAATTCTGATCATAACAACATATTTCAGCTTGTTTCACACAGATTTAGATGAAACATGTACACAGTGACACACACACATATAATCACGCATATGCAGAAAGACACGCACATACACACGCACATTCACACTCACTCAATCACACACAAACATGCACACACACATGGACACACTACTCCAAGCAAGTCAGATACATGATTGTTTTGTTGAGATTAGGTGGCTGTAGTAGTTAGTTGCTTTTGAACAAAGATTGTCTCCCCACCTGATGTTTGACTATGTTCAGGTTCAAAATATTTTGCCCATAGTACTGTTTTTTTTTTTATTGTTTCACAAACACACACACACACACACACACACACACACACACACACACACACACACACACACACACACACACACACACACACACACACACACACACATACTCACGTGCGTGTGTGTGCAATTTTGCACATATACCTACAATTATGTTAAATTTTAGCTCCAAAGCATAACATCATTTCTACCCTGGAAATCATTACCGTTTGGTTGTTCATTGTAATCATGGCACATGCCCCCCCACACACACATACACACACACACACACACACACACACACACACACACACACACACACACACACACACACACACACACACACACACACACACACACACACAGCACATTTACTGCTTTCCTATGGGAAGCTGTGGATGAGAGAAAGTAGGAAAAGTGAAGACTCACAAACTAAAAATTAAGAGATACTGGAAAGTACTTGCATGCAGAGAGGGTATTTTTTGTTTTACTGTACGTTACAGGAGTGTAGACTGCAGTAATGAAAGGTGGTTTTCTGAAAAGTCTGGGCATAAATGCAACTATACCTGATAAGGTGTGTTACAGAGAAGAAAATTATAGGACTTGTGCGATACCGTAACCTGAATAAAATGAAAGATACGAGGAGAGGGTACATAGTATTGTATTTAACTAAACATGAAGCAGTGATAATACATTCGAGTCTTGCAACAGAAGGAGAAGAATGGCTATAAAAGAAGGGTATAGATAATTGTCATGGTGGTAAAAAGTAAGTTTATAATGAGAGTGATGAAGAGGCAGAGGAGGCAGAGGAGGATAAGCAGGAAAAGGGAAAGGTGGAAGCACAAAAGCACTGGACGCTAATAGATGATTAAAAAATCTTTCACCTTATCCTTCCATTAGTTTACCTACTAGATAAATTACAGTTTCTATATAACCAACAGTTTATTTTATTTCCCATCAGTCTTAGTTACTTTGTCTCACCCACACATTCTTCAGTTCTATCTCCACATCCTTGTCATCATCATAGTCCCTTGTGCAAAGTTTGTTCAAGACTGCATCTGCTAAGCTCTTCTGATGCCCCTTTAAATGATAACAAGTGTGCACTGTTTCTTTTTTCATCATTTTCTCTGTCTCTCTTCTTTCTGTTCTCTTATGAAGCTGTAATCTCCAGAATTGCACATAATACTGTAGATGAGATATTATCATCTTACCAACCGTCTACTTGGAGTTATAATAATTTACATTTTTTTATGTTGTTGCATCTTCATACTATGTACCAATTTCTATTTTTTGCTGCTGTTGCATTCCTTAGATTTGATTATCCGATATAATTATACCCACAGTTCTTTCCACCTCTATTGTCATTATCGCTTTTCCTCCATTTGTGTACTGCCTGCCTTGGTTTTTGCTTCACAGATGTACTACGTTGTACTGATTTTAAGCCTATGAATTTTTGGCACGTCTTCTAGTCCTGTCAAGTCCCTTTTTACCCTTTCTGCACCATTTTATGTGCCACCTCTGTTACATACTTTTCTGACATCAGCAGAAAGGCATACTTTTCCTTCCAGACCTTTTACAATATTACTTGAAAAGATACTGAAAACATATGCCCATTTGATGTTCTACTGTTAGCAATCCTCCATTTGCTAATTATATTTGTTTGTCTGACCAATGGATTACCCTTCAGCATCCTAATAATCAATGATACAGCTTTCTTCTGACTAATACTATGACAAATCTCTTACTAAAGTTAAACTCTGGGTAAAGGTAATACAGTCCGTGTCTACTTCACCGTACTGCCTTGATCACCATTTCTGAATAAAGTGTAATCAGTTAGTTATCTAAACAATTTAGTTTAAATCACTAAAACATAGTCTCACAATAAAAACTTCCATGGAGACTCATTCATCCCAAAAGTAGCTTCTTAAAGATATACCTTTTATTTTCTTTCTTTATAATGCAAATAAATTTCAAAATTAAATCTTAATAGCATTTTTACTTCATACATAATTCTAAATTATTATCTGCTTGAATCAAATAATGTGGATTCCTGAAACTTCTTTATAATGGGACCAATTTCTTATTGAGTAATTCTGGCATATATTCTCTTCTCTTTTACTCAGTCACCTACTTTCCACACAGTGCAGAGCCTCTTGTCACTATATTCAACCCAGATACTGCTGAAGCTGTGCCACAAAGGCCAAATCGCAAACGTTTTCACTGAGAATTTTGTCTTTGTACAATAGCCTCTTGTCAGTATATTTGACCCAGATACTGTTGAAGCTCTGCCACAAGGGCCAACTGCAAAACTTTTTCATGGAGAGTTTTGTCTTTGCACAATGTAAACAAATTTAACTTGAAGAGCCTTGCTGTGTCTAATCAAATACATGCCTACCTCTGCTGGAAATTAGATTTTACCATCCCCCGACAGAGTTGTCTTTTCACTCTAAGGACCACTTGTTAGGTTGGCCACTGTCCTTTCTCCTAACCAATAGATTACAGTGTATATGCCAATTACTTAGTCTTCCTGGCTAACAGGTTTCTGCATTTAGTAAATGAAATAAAACCTGTTCTACTTCATACTCCTCTGCTAATTGGCTTCTATTGCCTATAAACTGATTAATCTCTGTTATATTTTGACCTGAGGCACTTGCGCACCTCTACCCTACCTCCTATTCCCACTCATCCTCTTACTCTACTATTGTACTTCCGACATACACATTCCACTTGTGACTACTGTCCCATAGCACTCACAAAGAACCTTACTGCTATCATGCAAATGCTCCTGTTTCTTTTATCTAATTCCCATCTTCCATTTTTTTTTCTTTTAACACCATTTCCAAATGCCTTTCTCCCTCCCATACTGCTTTGCTGTGCATACATTCATAGTCACACCCCTCCCTAACAGCACCTATCGGTTGTACATAGCATCTTCTACTTTTCACAAATAAACCATCTCTTTTTTCTTATTTTAATAACATTCTTAATCTCTAGTCTTTTAAACCGCTCTATCCCTTACATTCCAGAGAAGATACAAGGACAACCTAACTCTCTTTCTTCATAGAAAATTCTTCTTTCCTACCTACCCTCTGTCAGGTTTCAGACTCCACCACCACTAAATATCCTTCTATCCTGCTACTTCTTTTTCCTTCTTGATCCCTATTTCCCTACTACCTGCCAGGTGTAACTTACAGATCCCTTTACTTAATCAGGCTACTCCTCGGTTTTTCCTCTATTCTTCTCCTGCTACTGGGCCATCTTTTATCCTACCATGACTCTATAATAGCACTCAACATTATCTCTAACTCTGTCCCAACCATCTATTCATACTACCTCCCTACACTCTCCATACATTGCACCAAACCTATTTAATGATGCCCCTCACTGTTACTCCAAATATAGACGACTTAACTCCATTTGAACTCAAAACAAAATTAGGTGGAAAAATAGTCTCCAAAAAACAGGTATCAGTAATTCCCCAATATACTAAAATCCTTCTAGGAGGAGACATTTACCCTAATCCTGGCCTACCAATCACAATGAAAATCAAGACAATTCTCTTCCACACACTACTCTGACCCTACAATGGTCAACCCCCAATCCCAGTAAACTAACCTTTGCTGCCATAAATGTTAGAAGCATAAGAAATAAACTACATGCCTGCATTACCCAATATAAGCCTGATATTCTCACTGTAATTGAAACTTGGCTTAAAGGCAGCATAAACAACATTGAAGTTACACCCATAATATCATCCATAATGTCCACATAAAGAGGAATTCAGTTCAGCAAAACTTCTTATAACTTTCTTGAAGTTAAACAGCTATAAACAAATATGTATTACTGTTTTTTACATCCATCCTAACAGCAATACAGCTATACTGTATGATATCCTACATTGGATATCCGTAACAATACCACAAGAAATAATACTACTAGGCGATGTGCCATAGTTAACATAAATAAATGTCAATAAATAAATAAATGTGAATGACAATTGGTTGGACATAAACTCTAACTCCACTACATCTAGTGTGAACTTATTTGGTTTTACACAAATAATTAATAGCACCACACATTATAGCAAGACATTAAATTCCCTATTAGAGTGGATCCTGGTATTGGAATCTAGCAAATACACCACATAAGGTATGATATCTGACTGTCTCCGTGATCATCTCTCAATCTGTACAACCAGACATCTCACACATCCACTTAAATAGCATGTTTATAAAACAACACACAACCATTCCAAGTTTAACCCAGAAATGTTCGTTACTAACCTATCATCTATTAACTGGAACTTCCTGAAAATTCTCCCCTTAAATGGTGTCTAAATGAATTCAGTACAAGTTTCCTGAATATCCTAAATAGCCCAAGTAATGCAATTTGGCTGTCTAAAAACAGTAGAATGCTAATGCAGGATGGAGAAAAATCATGGATAGAATGAGAAAAATATAAAACACCTCAATATCTTGAAAACTTCAGAATGCCTCACAAACACACTAAAAAGTAAATTAATGAAGACAAAAAACTATAATAACTTTTAGAATAATAGTAAACACAACCTTTAAACAATTTTGGACAGCCATTAAAAAATCTTGCACCCTGGCCATAAATTCAACCCTAACCCCTTCTCCCAATAACTCTTCACTTGAAACTGCAATACAATTCAACTCTTATTTCATAGACAGTATATCATCTGTAACCAAGGATTCCCCAACATCTAATCCTAACCCTACGCAGGAGCCACATATACCACATCCACTTTCATCTTCAAACCTGTGCTCATATCCTATATTAAACTACTGTTATACAAACTCAAACCACGCTCTGCTTCAGCTCATGACCTTCCAAGTGAATACCTTAAAATAGCAGCCAAAAGCATTGCCTATCCTGTCTCAATCATTCCTCTCTCTAGAAAAAGTCATACATTATCCCTCTGCAGGAAATCCTTCTACGTGGCACACCTCATCACAAAAGGTTTCTAATCCAGAAAAAAAGAGGTCATTGTTCCCCTCTACTCATCACTCATTAGACCCATTATAGAGTACAATGCCCCTTTTGGTATGTACCTCACAAGACATCTACAACAACTGGAAAGGCCACAAAAATACCTCACAAAGAGGATTACTGGGCTCAAACAGATGCCTTACGCAGACCATCTCAAAAACCTCCAGCTTTACTCCGTCACATATCGCCTACTCAGAGGCGATCTCTGCCTAACATACAAAGCTATGTCAAACCCAGAGCTGTTGGACATGCTCCACTTAAAGAAATCCCAATCCCTCCGAGATACACGCTCTAGGGACCTAAACCTTGTCACCACAATAAACAGAACATGCTGGAGGGATAGATTCCTGTCCCAGAGACTTCCCATACTCTGGAACAGACTACCTATTTATGTCAAACAGAGCTCCTCATTAGCACTCTTCAAGAAAAATCTTGATGATTGGATGGGTAATAGGAACTTCACCCCGGGCATCAGTGCTTGACAGGGGCACAGGAAAATAATTTTCTTGGGTGGCGAAAGCCAGGGTACCTTTTTGGCTAGGCTTGTACAGGCCCTAGGGCCAATAGCCTAGTACCTACCTATGAACCTATGAACCTATGAACAAAGGAGGAAATTTAACAGACATTACTAACTTTAGACCTATAGCAATTTTATACCCCCCCTCCAAAATACTTGAAAAATATATTCAAAAATAATTGCTAAACTATCTCATGCAAGAAGAACTTCTGTCCCCCACACAATATAGCTTCCATCCTTCCCATAGTACTAACACTGTACTTCTGACATTTATAGATGCTGTCAGCACAACTAGAAATAACAGCAAACTAGTCTCCTCCTTATTTCTAGAATTGTCTAAAGCCTTTGACACTGTTTGTCAGAGCAAATTTCTACTTCGAATGTCCTCATTAGGTCTCTCTCTCAGACCACATTTCTATGGTTTAAAAGCTACCTATCCAATAGGTATCAGTCAGTAAAATGGCACTCCACCCTCTCTCCATATCTTCAATCACTATTGGTATAACAGGCCCTATCCTTGGTCCCCTCCTCTTTAACATTATCACAAAGACCCTCCACATATCCACACAACATGCCTCCCTAATGTAGTACTCAGATGTCTCCACACTCATTTGCACATCTGACAATGTGACACACTTCCAAAAAATTACCGAGGAAGCTTTAACAGCAACTGAAATGTGGCTTTGTAACTCCCAACTCCTGCTCAGCCCTAAAAAAAAAACTACTGCTTTTTTCCCTAAATCCCACTTCTATGAAAAAACAAAATTTAACATCCTCTCTCTTGATAATACAACAATTGAAGTCACTTCTCATAGTAAATTATTAGGGATGATGGCGGATGATCTTAAATTTGATATGCTTATACAAAATTGCATAAGAAAAACTCATGAAAAACTAGGGATGCTTTATAGATCCAAAAACTTTCTCACCAACACAACTAAAGCTACAGTTGTCACTACTTATCTCCTCCCCACCCTTCTTTATGGTGTTCCCATCCTTACCAACCTTCAGGCATCAAAAAAAATCAAAACTTGAGCAATGATATAACAAAGCTGCTAAATTTGCAGCAAACACCTCTTTTAGAACCCACTACTATATAGCACTAAAAAGCCTAAATTGGTTAGAACTATCCCATCAGGCCATCAGGTAACATACATATCTTCTTACCACCTATAAAATTGTCCAGAATCCACCTGCTTGTCCAGTACTAGATAACATTCTACACAACTATGTTCCTAGTCGGTCATTACTATCCAATGAGCAAAACTTCCTGTCTGTCTGCAAACCTATCAAACCTGCTGGGCATTGTCTGTATTCATACCATGTTGCTAAGGTCTGAAATACGTTATCTGTACCCATCAGGTCAATACCCTGTGTCCTATCCTTCAAAGCCATTCTGAAAGACTTCCTAGCCAAAAGCTGGCTCTGTTCTTGCTCAACACTAGGATAAACTATATGTCCTTAAAGGTAGACGAATACCTGTTCATAGCTAATACCTCCTTACTTCTCCTTCTTCACTCACTTCCTTACTATCAATTTCTCTCCCTGGCTTTCTCTCTAAATATACCATAAGTCTGCTTTTCTCTCACTTTGTATTTCAATTCCTGTTTGCATTATACTAACTTAACTTGAATGTCTCTATAAACTGGCTACAATTTATCTCTTAAATCATTGTCATATAAGTTGTATCTACTCTTAATCAATTTTCATATAATGTCTAATCCAGTATAATTATTTAAACTGTATTTTTTATATTACTTTTAAAGATTATAAAATTATTATTCTTAAAATGTTTTGTAATTCTTTGGAGCTTTTCTTCCCAGACCTCACTGTAAATGAGCTCCCACCCAGCTAGATTATATATATATATATATATATATATATATATATATATATATATATATATATGGGTTTCATACACTAGATCAAATGTTCACTAATTCGAAATAGTACACGGAATGCTCACTGCAGTGAAAGTGCACTTAATTGAACAACTGCAGCACAGTGAAGGACATAGCAATGTCCTCCACTATGGTGCGATAGTCACGATTCTTAGGGTTAGGGCATGGGTTAGGGTAAGGGGATAGCTTTATTAACTATCTTTATACCCTAAACTGTGCCTTAACCCTAAGGTCCGTGACTATCGCACCATAGTGGAGGACATAGTTTGTTTTTTATGTCCTCCACTGTGCTGCGGTGTTTTCGTCGAAGTGCACTTACGCAAAAGTTCACTTTCGTTAAAGTGAACTTTCGCAGAAGTGAGGCTTCCTATTACAAGTTCGAAGTAGTGAACAATCGTTCTTGTAATAGGAATCCATATATATATATATATATAGAGAGAGAGAGAGAGAGAGAGAGAGATCCTTCCAGCAAGATTCTTAGACCTTATAAGATAGTTCATTAGTTTCACATTGTGCTACTTTCTTAACCTATCTAAACCAGAGGGAGCTTAGGAATTTGGAAAGTTAACGATAGAAATATTTAACAACATATGGCTAAACCCTATGATTTGTAAAATAATCTGAAGGAAGAAAATATTTTTTATTGACCTGAAAAGTCAGTTTTTTTAATGATTTTGCCAGGTTTTAGGACAACAAGATATTAGTCTGATAGGCATAGTACATGCAGAACTGAGTAGATAATAGTAATAATAATAATAACAACAACAACAACAACAATAATAATAATAATAATAATAATAATAACAACAATAATAACAACAACAACAACAACAATAATAATAATAACAACAATAATAATAACAACAATAATAATAATAATAATAATAATAATAATAATAATAATGATAAATAATACCTATTTGTTAACCAGGTAGGCCCTTGGACACACACAGTTCCTTTTTAGGAGTGACTTGGGAGCAATGTCTGGTTAAGTGACTCGTTCAAAGGTCACACAGTTGGAAAAGGAGGTGAATAAAGCTTTGAATATGATTGGATGGCTCAGAAGCTTTCAAGTTTTAGTATATTTATATACATATATAAATGTAATTTGGGAAAGCCATGACTGAAGTTTCAGATATTGGTGTGGGATGCACGTAATAAAAAGACAGACAATAAGAAAAGGTAGAAGGTTAAACCAGAGAGTTTACTTCATGAGGAAAATGCAGCATTATCAACCACGATGATACAAAAAGACCAACTGAAAAAGTGCTCCAATTGACAAACTAAAGTGCAAAACCATGGCACAGGAAGTCAAAATGGATAAAACAAAACTGAGGACGTTCATAGTTAATGGACAAAACCGCTTGTGTTTGATGTTATTACATTTATCTAAGCGATTAAAGTTCAGTTTTATCCGTTTCGACTTCTTGTGCCGTGCTTTTGTATTGTAGTATGACGACACAAAAACAAGACAGATTTTGTAAAATCAGGAGCAGAGATTCTGGGGACACTCAGCAGTCATGTTGTCCTATAGTTTGTTTCCAAATTATTTTGCACAAGTAAAGAGTTGTAAAATAAACAGTGCACAGAACTTTGTAGTTGAGTAGAACTATTTAATTTAAAGAGGCATAAGAATGTTTTCTGAACTATGAATATGACAGCAGTTGAGAAAGAGAAAATAAAATTGTACATGTATGCATATGTGTATGTGTGTGTGCATATGTGAGACACGTAACTCACTGAACTGAAATACGTGAAGCAAAAACTGTGTGTGTGTGTGTGTGTGTGTGTGTGTGTGTGTGTGTGTGTGTGTGTGTGTGTGTGTGTGTATGTGTGATACACAAAGCAAAAAACATCTATTAGCAAAATACATCTATCTACAAAAGACTGGAAAAAAACACTAAGCAAGTGTTTTGGGGTGCAACCCCCTGCTCCCCCCAAACCTCACTCCTAATTATATATACTAACGCTGAGATTGCAGTACAGTGGGGAAAGGACAAATTCCCTAATCCTCACTGTACCACAGTCTGTGTGAGAATGCTGGCAACATTTGACAAACTGATTTTCAGTCAGCTGAACTGGCTCATTCTTTGATGAAATGACAACTTTAACAAAAAGCTTTAAACACACACACACACACACACACACACACACACACACACACACACACACACACACACACACAAGCACACAACAGATTCAGTGAAATGCAGCTGCTGATTTTCATGAACACCAGAGTTTGACAAAAATGTAATGGTCTGTTAGCAGGTTGTATTACTATAGCAGAACTGGTAGGAGAAATATGGTGTTTCTAAACAACTGAACTTGTAGCAGCTTAGACTGGAGGGGCACTTCAAGCAAGAGTTGGGTGAACACCTAGCAGGGACAGTAATTAGTATTAGTCTCTCAGGAAAACAATACTGGACAAATGTAGCAGCAGGAGCTCATAAACATTACTTGTGTTACATTTTGAAAGCCATATAACGACATCTGGGGAAGGAAGATTTGCTTTTGATCTTTTTCCCCCAAGTGCGTGTTAATCTCATATATGAGGAAGAGTATTAGGATGAAGCACCACACTGTAACATTTAAAAACATTTAAAAGCCTGAAGTGGCGTTGGCATAATGGTTAAGGTTCAAAGACACAAGGTACAGGGTTTGATTCTGACTATAAGTTATTGGCTAGGCTTAAAATGGCCCTTCAGGACAGTTAGGCTAGTATGAACCTATAAGAAGTGTTTACATGAAATGGTATACTGTAGCTGAATATAAAGGTAATTGAACAGAAACATGCCATAGGCTGTAAAAATGTATTTATGGAAAAACAAACACTGAACATACTAAAGGAGTAATTTAAGAATTGAAATTGATTATTTTATAGTATCAGAGACTTTAAGGATATTACATCAACGAGTTAAAATTACAGGTTTTTCAGACCATTTAACGATCTGGATAGAATTTTAAGAAAGAAAATAGGCTATATAAAATAGGTAGATGTATAAAAAGAATTAATGAATCAGAGTTAAATGAGTATGTAAAGGGAAGAATAGATTAACTATGATTAGATCATATGAACACAAGAAGATTTTATAAAGATTTGACAAGTTGGTAGATTAGTCTACAAGAAAAATATAGAAAAGTAGTGCTGGAATGGCAAAGAACAAAAATAATACAAGATAGTTGCAAATATAAGGAAATCAGTAACCAAGTGTTTAAAAACATAGTAGACATTAAAGAAAAATTTCTAGAAAAAGACAAAAAATGATATTAAATGAACCAAGAGAAGATTAAAAATGTTATTCAAAGTTTGCTGCTGTTATATTGAAATGCTATTGCTTGTATTGTTCACTATTGTATGCATATCAATTGTTCTTCACGTAACTCTGTTGTTGATTTTTTTTGTGCGAAGCTTTTTTCCCCAGGCCTCCACTGAAAAAGGACTTGTGTCCAGTTAGATTTTCCCAGTAAACAAATGTAAATAAATAAAATAATAAATAAAGTCACTTTTTACAGGGAAGAAAAAAAGAAGTAGCACCATAAATAAGCAAAATGCTTAAGGAAAAAAAAAATAAGGATAAGAAGAGAGTTAAGGAATGATGAAGACAGTACAGTGAACACACAAAAACAAATAATGCAGACAGTAAAAAAGACATTTTGACAACGTTTTCCATATGTGAAACTATAAGAAAGAATAAAAAAATTAACTGAAGTAAACACTAAGAGAATGGAAGAAAAGATTACCAGGACAGAATTTGAAAATATGTTGAAAACAGTAAATGTAGAAGCAGCTAAAGGTTTTGATGGACTTCAATATCTAATGTATAAGGACATATAAGAATGGGAAAAGTAATATTTTAGAGGTGTTGAATGAGGGGTAAATGATTAAAAAATATGTATGGCTGCAATAAAATGTATATGGAAAAGGGGAGAAAGAGCAGACAAAAGCTGGAGACCAGTAGTATTAAACAATGTTGATTATAAGAGTTTTATGAAAATATTAGAAAAAAGAACAGTAAGTAAGGCTAATAAATTACTGAAGAGCTGATTTGGTGTAGTGGTGTGCTGCTCTGACTTTAGTTCAGAAGGTCCTGGGTTCAATACTTGGCAGCTTTGCTTTAACTGGATGGGGAATAGAAAATACACCCCTAGGATTCCACCCATGTCCCTGCTGGACAGTGGCATGGGGTACTGACCTGTTGGAACATGGGCTAAATTCTTGGCAAGGCTTGTAAGAGCCTCAGGGCCAATAGCCTAGTAACTTCCTATGATCCTGAATGAATCAATTTTTGTAATAAAAGACAAAGGGACTCAAGAACCTTTAATGATAATAAGAGAATTGGTAGATGATGCAATAAATAGGGAAACATAATTGAAAATATTAGTAGGAGATGTAAGTAAAGCATTTGATAAGATTTATCATGAATCATTATGGGAAATTCTGAAAGAATATAATGTAAGCAATAAAATAATCAGCATTTTCAAATCAGTATATAACAAAGGTAGAGTTTAATTACTGTTTAATGACTAGCTAAGTGAGACAATAGAAATAAAAGGGGGTATTAAACAAGGAAGTCAAGCAAGTAATATTTTAGTTCCATTAATTATGAATGCGGTAGTTACCAAAATAAATTTAGTATTGGAGGGAGATAAATATTGTACACCAGAGGGAATTCAGATTCCAGTAATGTTCTCTTTTGCAGACGATCTAGTATTAGTTGTAAAAAATAAAGAATGGATGAGTATAGCTATTAAGACACTTGGCAAAGGATTAAGGGTATTCGGTTTGAGTATTAATGAGGACAAGAGTAAAGAACTGGGATTCTTAGGAAAAATAGGAAGTATTCTATTTAATAAAAAAGAAACAGAAATTCTGTAAATAAGGTTTGGTAACGAGCAACAGAGAGTGACATAATGGAAAGATGCGGTGCTTAAAATAAAGAGCATGTATATATTTTGGGGAACATTTAAACTTATGTATAAGAAAAAAGCATGTTTAATTAATTCAGTAATATTAGGTAAGATGGCGCATCAAGCAAGTGTGTATATACCAGTGGAATGTAAAAAACAATTACTGAATGTGTTATTTACATTTATATGGGGATCTAGATTAGACCCCATTAAAAGAGGAATTCCTTATGTTTGAAAAATGGATGGAGGTTTGAGCTTAATAAATCCAATTGAATATTTAGCCTCATTGAGTTTATTTAAAATATTGGCAGGAATAAAGGAAAAAGGAAAATTGTTAATAAAGAATATGGAGAAAAATATAAAGCAATATGGGAAAAGCTTAAATGTTTAAAAAGAAGTAAAGGAGTTACTTGTATGGAAATGAAAATATATCAAGAGAAGATATTGTTATTGAAGATTGATTTAAAACAAAGAGTAAAAAGGTCACACAGATAACCAACTGGTTAAAAAAACACAAAAATAAAAATCTGGTAAAGCTAGACTTCTAACTGTGTGATACCTTAAACTTCTTGCATCAGAGGCCTCATGGGATATATTCAAACCACCCTTTAAGGATTTCAGGTGTTTCAGCTAAATGGCAATTCCGAATGTCCATGACTTTTTCTTTTACTTTCATTTTTAAGTCTATTTATTGACAGTTTCAGGCCAATAAAGCCAAAACCCTCTAGCTGTGGACATGCACGTTTCTGCCTTCTTATGACATCATCAGCACAGCATAAGAGGAATGATTGACCTTTGGAAACACAGGGTTGTCATACCCAGCTGATATCCATAAACATTAGGGTGTCTACAAAATATCCCAACTAACAAAAGAGTATGCATGTCCACAGCTAGAGGGGGTTTAGCTTTAATGGCCTCAAATTGTCCATAAATAGACTTAAAAATGAAAGTAAAAGAAAAAGCCATGGACATTCAGAGTTGCCATTTAGCTGAAACACCTGATATTCTTAAAGGGTGATTTGCATATATCCCATGAGGCCTCTGATGCAAGAAGATTGATTTAAGTAATATAGAAAAGAACAGGAAAGATTAAAGAATGGTATGAAAATGTAATGGGAAAATTTATCATTGGAGACACTTAAGAGGAAAAAAAGTAAAAGCTGTAAAAGCAAGAATGAAAAGATGTCAAAAATATGTGGAATGTATAGATTGTTTTTGTGGGGGGTGTCTATAAATAGACTTCTACTAAAGGCAAATATGCTATATAAAAAATAAAAGATAGAATCTGTATATGTTGTGGGAAATTGGAGACCACTGAACATGTTTTTTTCTGAAATGTAAAAGAGTAAATCAATTGTGGGAAGAACTATGTGGCAAAAAATGTTTAAAAAGACTGAAAATGTTAAATGTATAAATATGAACATGATAAAATGTGGATATTATGAAAATATGAAACAAAATAATATAGACAGGTTAGATGAAAACTTGCTTTATATAATGTAGATTGTGTGGAATGAAAGAATGAATGAGGTACAATTTAATTGGCAATGGGAATTATCAGAAATTTTGAAAAAAATAAGATTTTGGTTGTAGAAAAAGATTGGGGGAAATTGAAAGTTTATTTATTTATTTATTTATTTTTGAAAATATGTGAATTAACTGTAAATGAGCTGTAAAATTTGTATATAGAATGTATATGTTGTATATTGTGAATTTTAATAAAGGACCCCAATCTTTGGATCTGCTAGATGGCACTAGAGGGCTTGTACAGCAGCAAGAAAGAGGCCCAAGGGAAGCAGCAGCAGGTAGGAGCAGGAAAAAGCTATGGAGGGTTTGGAGGTGAAAGAGAGTTTGGAGAAAAACTTGTGTGCTATGGAATTTCAGAATCTAAACAAAGATTCCTGTGTGGTGGATGCTACAAATGAGCAGTGTTTAGCTATCTCCATGGAAAAGGAAGGAAGTGTGTCTGTTGAAGTGGTGCAGATAACAGAACTGACTTCAGGTTTGCAGATGATGCGCTGTAAAAATAATGATGATCCAGGTGAAAGGTCTGTTGTTTCATGGGGTGAGATAGCAGGTATCTTTTATGGAAGTGCTGAGGATGGTAATGTGGAAAATGAACCAGGTGATGTGGCAGCAGAGAATGCAGCAGTTTAAACTTATGCAGCTGTGACAGTAAAAAGTAAAAGAGGAAAACGGCAACAAACTAAGAAGGTGTCTGGTTTTGTGGTAGCAGATAATGCAGGAACTAAAACATATGCAGCAGATAGAGCAGGCAAAAAAGGAGATCAGCAACAAATTGTCAGTAAAACTATTTTTAAAAAGAAGAGAAAACCAACTGTGAGAATTAGAGCAAAAATGACACTATAATAGACAGATATTATTTATAGGACAATTTGGTAACTGTTCTCAGTTTTAAGGCTCAACAAATTCAGTCTTATACAGACAGAGACTTTTTGTGACTTAATATTTGAAACTGATGGACTGATAAAACTCCTGAAACTGTGTAAAAAAAGAATTACATTTATCAATGGAACAGCTATTTGTTTTCTGATAGTAACTTAATTGTTAAAAAAAAGTTACTTTGCAATTTAGAATTGATGAAATGGAAGAAGACTATGTTAGAAATGCATACAGGTTCTATGTGAAACTTGATAATATTGTAAAAGTTAGAAATGAGAGAAACTTATGGAATGAAGGGTGAAGATTGGAAGCTCTTTAAAAAAAAACATAGTGAAACACTTGTCAAGTGTTATTTTTTGGAGGGACATCGACATTTATTTATTTTATTTATTTATTTATTTACATTTGTTGACCGGGAGTCTCCAACTGAACGTAGGTCCATTTTCAGCGAAGGCCCGGGGAGAAAAGCTCCACAGTTAAAATAGACAGTAGTTACATTGGATTACATAGCGATTAACAATTTAACATAGCAATTAATTACAAACATAGCTACAGATGAAGAACATAGTACATCAGTAAGCAACTAGAATCTTTATCTGTGAAGTACATAACAGACATTAACAAATGTTACAATAAGAAGTTCCTGCTGTATAATAAGTACTAGGCTTATGAGCATCTGAGGTAGTTAGTGGGGTGGAAATAAACATAGTGGTTGTTTGGGGTGGGTGATATTAGAGTGGTACTTGCAAGGGTATAGCCAGCATGTTTTTAGGTGCGCTTTTAGTAAAGTTTTGAAGTGGGTGCATGATGGTACAGAGGTAATTGTGGGTGGGAGGGAGTTCCATAATTTGGCTATGGCGCAAGAGAATAATGCTTCACCATCAGAGTTATTGGCTTTAGTGATCTGCAAGTGATTTTTGTTGCTGGATCTTAGTGGTCTGGTGCTGTGATAAGGTTGGAGTAGATTCTGGAGGGATGGGACATTTAGTGGATGGTTTACTATTTTGTGGGCGAGTGATAGTTGATACCATTGAAGGAGGTGAGAGGGTTCAAGCCAGCCTAGTTCAGCAAGTGAGAGACAGTGGTGACTACGGTAGGATGCCCATGTGGCGAATTTGGTGATTTTGTTGTAGCAGGTCTCTAGCTTGTTTATATCGCATTGCCTTAGGTTGGTATATATTGGAGAGGCATAAAGTAGGGTGGAGATAAGGTGGGAATTTGCTATTGAAATCTTTGCTGCTTTGGTGAGAAGTTGCTTATTTCTGCATAATGCTCCTAGTTTTTTGTGGACTTTTTTATGGTCATGGATATGTGAATGTCAAATTTTAGTTTATTGTCTATTTCCACTCCTAGCAATTTGGTGTGTTCAGTTGGGTATATAGTGGTGTTGTCTTTTGCTGTGATGTTAAAGTGAGAGTTGTTTTTGAGTATATTTGGTGGGTTGGAAGATGAGTAGTTTAGTTTTGTTTGGGTTGAGTATTAATTGGGCATCAGATAACCAAGTTTCAACAGAGGAAAAGGCTTCCTGTGTGACTTTTTGCAGTTTGGGTAGGGACTGGGCTGAGCAGATGATGGTTGAGTCATCTGCGTATTTTATGAGTGTGCCATGTTTGGTGGCAGAGGCTAGATTATTGGTGAAAACAGAGAAGAGTAGGGGTCCAAGGATGGATCCTTGGGGAACCCCTACGGAGACAAGTAGTTGGGGAGATATGTCATTCTGCCATACAACGGATTGTTGGTGGTCAGACAGGTAACTCTGAAACCAGTTGGTGACTGATTGAGAGAAGGATAGGTTATTGAGGACAGAGATAAGTTATTTGTGTGGGACCATGTCAAATGCTTTAGATAGGTCTAGGAAAGTAGCAGAGGAGAGATAGCCATTGTTTTTATGCTGAAGGATAGTGTTAGTAAAGGAGAGTAAGGCAGTGGTGGTGGTGCTATGGTTTGGTCGGAAACCATGCTGAGTATTGGAAAGGAGGTTGTTAGTAAGGAGGTAGTCTGAGACCTGAGAATGTATGCATCTCTCTAGTATTTTGGTGAGTGGAGAGAGAATAGCTATGGGGCGGTAATTGGTTAGTTCTGTGGAGGGGCTGCCTTTGTGGAGGGGAATTATATGTGATACTTTCCACAGTCTGGGAACGTAACTCTCTGACAGAGATCAGTTAATCAAGATGGATACTGGGTAGGCCAGAGCATCAGCTGTGATTTGTAGGTATTCACTTGGGAGGTTGTCTGCTGCTAATTTGGTGGGCTTAAGTTTAGTTAAGAATTTTTTATGTTGGAGGTAGGTAATACATATGCTGGCCAGCCTAAATTATGTTCCTTTCGTGGGGGGCATTTGTCATTTAATTAACAATTATGACAAGGTACAATGTAACCAGTGTGGGGAGAAAGGACATACAGCAACAAGGTGTGTGACTGAGTGCAGGTTGTGTAAAAAAGGAACTAGTTTGGATGGAGTGTCATGACCAAACAGTAAATAATGAAAAAGAAAAGGAAAGAGAAGAACATTTTAACATGAAAGGACAACAAGAGGCTGAGGGAGAGGGTGAACAAAGTTTAAAAGAAACTGTAGAAGAAGAAAAATAATATGGAGGGGAAAATGAGGAGAAACAGAGAGTGCATGCAGAAAGTGAGGTCAGAAAAAGGGACTGATACTATTAGTTTTTTTTTTAAGTTCTAGCCAGTGAAAAATCTGATTCTGAGGATCGAGGATTATTTCTACATGAACCCACGAAAAAATGTTCAACTGGGGGGAAAGAGTAAAACTAAGAAAAAAAATTTAAAATATTTCCCCTAAACTTAAAAAGAAGGAAAAGCAACGATTTTAGGGTACTTTAAGTAAATGTGAACAGTATTATTATTATTATTATATACATTGTAAGAAGGATATGGATACTGGAATGGAGTCCTAAATGTGATGTGGATGTTATTATATTATAGGATATAAGATTGCTAACAAGTTAAGAAAGACTACAAACAGAAGAATCATGGGTTGGAAATATAATATGGAACTTAGGGACTGAAAGTTGTTCTGGAGTGGCTGTGTTGTTTAACGAAACAGTGAAAATACTAGATGTAATGATATGAGAATGTTAAGTATTGTGGATGTGAAGTGGAGGGAACAGGTTTACAAAATTATAGTATTATATGCACATATAACTAGCAAGAAAAGAGAGAATCTGTTTCATCAAATATTAGACCATGTATTAGCTAACATGGAAATTATAATTGCAGGGGAGTTTAATTGTGATGTAATGGGAAAATGTGAAAAGAAACAGAAAGATGTAAATAATATAGGAGGGGATAAAATGTGGTAAGTTAGATGAATGGAATAAAAGTCAAAGGACTTATAGAATGTGGGCACTTGGATCTGAAATTGATTATTTTGTATTATCAGATGGCCTTGTGGGTAGCAGATGGTAATACAGCTGTAATGGTTTTTTAGATCATTCAACAATATGGACAGAGGTGATGGAAGAAAGGGAGGGAGTATATTAAACCAGGAGAATGAAATAAATAAATAAATGAGAAATTATGGGATAACATTGGAAAGTGGGAAGTATTACAGCTATGGAAGGATCATATAGCCATGAAGGACTTCTATAAAAACTGGGTTAAATGGTGAACTGAATTTAAACAAAAGTTTGTTTTTTTTCCAGTGGCAGGATGATGTAAGAAAGGAACAGAAAATGAAGAATGGGAAAATTTATAGAAATATACTAGACAATGTAGAGAATAATACAATAGAGTATTATGATGTGCAAAATGAAATATATAAAAGAAATCGAAAAGAATTAAGATCTTACTGTTTATTCAGAGATACTGTTTACAAAGGGGAAGGGAGGAGGTATGTGTATATTTGGGTAAAATAGTAAAGGAGGATATAGGTATACTGAGGGAAAAGAAAGATGTAAAAACGAGAGGCAAAAAGAACACAAATTATTAGTATTCTAGAACGGAATGTGGAAAATATGTATCCGTTTAAAAAGAAGGAAAATAAGAACAAATGGAAAGTAAAGAAAATACCAGAATGAGTTAAGGACGAATTAAAAAAAATTATTATTAGTGAATTGGATGATGTACGTAGGAAAGTAAATGTTTATTCGGTATCAGGTCCAGATGCTACAGTGTATCGAATGTGCAAGAAATTAATGGATTGGCAAAGAGAGTGTTTTGTAAATGTACTGAATAAATGGTTGAAGAAAGGGTTTGTTTATGAAGACTTAATATGCTGGGATATTAAAATTTATATGGAAAAAAAGTGAGAAGAATGACCTAAAAAACTGACGACTCCTCTCAATAAACAACACAGATTATACATATTTTATGAAAATTATACAGAAGGAGAAGAGAAGGAAGAATGAAGGCTATTATGGAAGAAATTGTGTGTGTGCGTGTGTGTGTGTGTGTGTGTGTGTGTGTGTGTGTGTGTGTGTGTGTGTGTGTGTGTGTGTGTGTGTACATGTGTTTATATATATAGATAGCTATAGATATATATAGATATAGATATACAGAGATACACACACACACACATTGTTTACATATATAATGGTATAAAAGGGAAGGGTGTCAAGAATTGTTAATAGATGCGAGAAAAATTGTGGATGATATTATAAGTAAAAGGGAAAATGTGAAACTTATGTTAGGTGATGATCCGTTGTGGGATATTATGCAGAAGTATGGAATAGATAATAGAGTTAGGAGAGTGTATATGTCAGCATATCAGAATAATAGAGTTAGAGTATTAGTGAGTGGGTGGCTGAGCAAAGAAATGTGCATGAAGTAAGGATTAAGACAAGGATATCCCATGAGTGGGATATTGTTTGCACAGGTAATGAATGCAATAGTGAGTGAGTGAAGTAGCTTATAAATGAAAGATGCTAGATATGTGATGCAAACAGAGGTGGTGATTGCAGTAGTTTTGACATAATTCAGGCAATATAGTTGTAGTTGCTAAGAACAAAATGTAGATGAGGGAAGTGATGGCGTGTCTGAATGGATGTTTAAAGGAAATAGAAGTGACCTTGAAAAAGATAAAAGAAATAAGTTGGGTAATGTGGTGAAAACTCGGTTTGTGTATTTCTCGGTGAATGAAGTGTCGTTGCTAGGGATACAGTTTGGGAAAATAATGTAGATATGATGGAATAGGAGAGTTTGATAAAAGAAATGAAAGAAATATATTTCCTGTGGAGGATGTATGTATTAGCATTCAGGAAAAATGTTTATCTAGTGAATTCTGCATTAATAGGGCAAATAGCATTATTGTCAAATGTTTATATGTTCCCAGAAAAATATGAAAAGGAAATTGTGCAGTAGGTGTTTTCTTTCATATGGAGTTCAAGATTAAACTCAGTGAAAAGAGATGTGTTATATATGAGTGAGGATAAAGGGGGATTGGGGTTACTAAATTCACTTGTTTATTCTGCTTCTTTAAATTTGTATAGAGTATTAAACTGGGTTAATGAAGAGAATGAGAAATTAATAGTGAGAATGTTTAAATATAAGTACAAAAAGTTCTGGAAGATGATAAGAATAAGAAAAACAAAAAAAGAATATGTAAATGAAATTAAAATTGTCAAGAAAAATAATAACATAGAAAGTAAAAATTGACAATATACAGAAAGATAGGATGTGGCATAAAAAATAGAAATGTGTATATGTGAACCTGTAATCATGTACATTTTGTAAATAAATCTTCTTCTTTCGGCTGCTCCCGTTAGGGGTCACCACAGCAGATAATCTGTTTCCATTTCTTCCTGTGCTCTGCATCTTGCTCTGTCTCACCAACCACCTGCATGTCCTCTCTCACTACATCTATAAACCTTATCTTAGGCCTTCCTCTTTTCCTGTTACCTGGCAGCTTCATCCTTAGCATCTTTTCCCCAATATACTCTGCATCCCTCCTCAGCACATGTCCAAACCAACGTAATCTTGCCTCTCTGGCTTTGTCTCCAAACCTTCCAACCTGGGCTGATCCTCTAATATACTTATTCCTAATCCTGTCCACCCTCTTCACACCCAGTGCAAATCTTAACATCTTTAACTCTGCCACATCCAGCTCTGACTCCTGCCTTTTTGTCAATGCCACTGTCTCCAACCCATATAACATAGCTGGTCTCACTACCCTCTTGTAGACCTTCCCTTTCACTCTTACTGGTACTCGTCTGTCACAAATCACTCCTGACACTCTTCTCCACCCACTCCATCTTGCCTGTACTCTCTTCTTCACCTCTCTTCCACACTCACCATTACTCTGAACTGCTGATCCCAAGTACTTAAACTCATCCACCTTCGCCACCTCTACTCTCTGCATCCTCACCATTCCTCTATCCTCCCTCTCATTCACACACATACATTCTGTCTTAGTCCTGCTGACCTGCATTCCTCTTCTCTCTAGAGCTATCTCCACCTCTCCAGGGTCTCCTCCACCTGTTCCCTACTCTCACTACAGATCACAATGTCAACTGCAAACATCATAGTCCACGAAGACTCCTGTCTGATCTCATCTGTCAACCTGTCCATTACCATTACAAATAAGAAAGGGCTCAGAGCTGATCTTTGATGTAATCCCACCTCCACCTTAAATGCATCTGTCAGTCCCACCACAGACCTCACTGCTGTCACACTACCCTCGTACATATCCTGTACCACCCTTACATACTTCTCTGACACTCCTGACTTCCTTATACAATACCACAACTCCTCTCTAGGCACCCTGTCATATGCTTTCTCTAAGTCCACAAAGACACAATGCAACTCCTTCTGACCTTCTCTGTACTTCTCCATCAACACTCTCAGAGCAAACATCGCATCTGTAGTGCTCTTTCCTGGCATGAAACCATACTCCTGATCACTAATCATCACCTCCTTTCTTAACCTAGCTTTCACTACTCTTTCCCATAACTTCATGCTGTGACTGATCAATTTAATCCCTCTGTAGTTACTACAGCTCTGCACATCACCCTTATTCTTAAAAATCGGTACCAAAACACTTTTTCTCCATTCCTCAGGCATCCTCTCACTTTCCAAGATTTCATTAAACAATCTAGTTAAAAACTCCACTGCCATTTCACCTAAACACCGCCATGCATCCACAGGTATGTCATCTGGACCAACAGCCTTTCCATTCTTCATCCTCTTCATAGCTGTCCTTACTTCCTGCTTGCTAATCCATTGCACTTCCTGATTCACTATCACCACATCATCTAACCTTCTCTCTCTCTCTCTCATTCTCTTCATTCATCAGCCCCTCAAAGTACTCTTTCCATCTGCTCAACACACTCTCCTCACTTGTGAGTATGTTTCCCTCACTATCCTTTATCACCCTTACCTGCTGCACATCTTTACTAGCTCGGTCCCTCTGTCTAGCCAATCAGTAAAGGTCCTTTTCTCCCTCCTTAGTGTCCAACCTTTTATACAACTCTTCATACGCCTTGTCCTTAGCCTTCACCACCTCTCTCTTTGCCATGCACCTCATCTCCTTATACTTCTCTCTACTTTCTTCATCTCTCTGACAATCACACTTCTTTGCCAACCTCTTTCTCTGTATACTCTCCTGTACTTCCTCATTCCACCACCATGTCTCCTTGTCATCCTTTCTCTGTCCAGATGTCATACCAAACACCTTTCTAGCCATCTCCCTTACTAGCTCTGCTGTAGTTACCCAGCTATTCGGTAACTCTTCACTGCCAACCAGTGCCTGTCTTAACTCTTCCCTGAACTCCACCTCACAATTACCCTTTTTCAATTTCCACCATTTGATCCTTGGTGCTGCCCTCACACTCCTCCTCCTCCTCCTCTTGATCACCAATGTCATCCTACAAACCACCATCCTATGCTGCCTAACTACACTTTCTCCGGCCACCACTTTACAGTCTCCAATCTCCTTCAGACTGGCCCTTCTACATAAGATATAATCCACCTGTGTGCATCTTCCTCCACTCTTGTGTGTCACCCTATGCTCCTCCCTCTTGTTAAAATATGTATTCACCACAGACATGTCCTTCCTTTTCGCGAAATCCACTACCATCTGCCTTTCTGCATTCCTTTGCTTAACACCATACTTACCCATCACTTCCTCATCCCCTCTGTTCCCTTCACCAACATGCCCATTGAAATCTGCTCCAGTCAACTAAGTAAATATGTAAATAATGTTTTTTTATATGTTGTGTCAAATAAAGGACCCTTAATTTTTTTAATATGTGCCATGGGACCTTTTATGTCCACCTGAGCTGCTAACAACAAAAGCAGATGGGACCTCGGTTTAGCTTCTCAATAAGAGCACAACACACTCAGAAGTGCATCCCTCCCTAATTCTGCACTGCAGTGTCAACAATCCATTCCCCTGGAGTGGTACTAGAACCCGAGGCAAGTTTGCTACTTTGAGCCACTGTCACTGCTTATATTCTTACATGAAATGCTAGAGTCCCACAGCTTTACGAGAAAATAGAGGGAATCAAATGCAGGGGTACAAGATGAAGCTTGCTAACATGTCGTAGTCTTAACTGCCCCTAGCTCCTGCCCCAAACTTTATCTCGGAAAAAAACATTTCCATAACACTACCATTTCACAAGGCACTCAGGCACATACCACATATAGAAGCACACATGCACAACACTTACTCTGTTCACTTACCTAGCCTAACCCACAAACACCCACATACACCCTCCTATCCCCAATGCTAAAACTTTTGTTATATCTTAAAGTGTTGTGATTAAAATTCAAAAGCTACACTTACTTACCCACATGAATTTGGTCTTCCTTTTTTCAGTATTTGCAGTGCTTGGTAATGAATGTGCCTGACAAAGTTTCCATGCACTTCACTTTGTCAAAAAGCTGACAATCTGGCAGCGTAAAGTGAACCCCTAAAAGTGTAAATAGGTGTGTGTGTGTGTGTGTGTGTGTGTGTGTGTGTGTGTGTGTGTGTGTGTGTGTGTGTGTGTGTGTGTGTGTGTGTGTGTGTGTGTGTGTGTGTGTGTGTAAATAAATAGTTGTGTATAAATATGGGTGTCATTCACTCCACTGAATCTGCTCCAGAATGATGGAGTGAATGACTGTGAAATGTGGTTGATTGTTCTGTTCATCAAAATTTTAAGATTTTGGATGAACAGAACATTGAATGTTTGTGGGTAAGGTAAGTGTTGGTTTAGCAAAGTAATGCTGAAGTCTTTAGATATTCTGAAGGTTTCCACATTAGGAGGTATGAGTGTTTTTGTGAGTTTAGGCACATTAGGGTTAGACTACGGTTAAGTGAGATCATTGTTGTAGTGTAGAGTATATGTATGTTTGTGTGTGTGTGTGTGTGTGTGTGTGTGTGTGTGTGTGTGTGTGTGTGTGTGTGTGTGTGTGTGTGTGTGTGTGTGTGTGTGTGTGTCTGTCTGTCTGTGTGTGCGTCCAAACTGTATAGATTAATGTTTTTGAAATGTAAGATGCAGGGTTATGGATAGGGGCACTTACAGAATTAGGTTTAGGGTTAGCAGGTATTAGTAAGGTTCTTCCTACCCGCTCCCCCAACTAATTATATATAGTAAATCCAGCATCATACTACAGTTGGCCATTTCCCAATTTCTGTGTACTGCAATCTCACACACAAAAAAATGTTGTATGTGGCATCAGCTGAGTGAGACAGAGAGAGAGAGAGGATGAGTTCCTAGTTAGATGTAAAAATATATATTTAGTTAGATATATAACTATATAAGTGAGACATGCATACACATTTGCATATCAGTAAAGTCACAGATATGGTATTGCCATCTTTCTATTCCTGATTTGTGTCCTACTCCGTAGGATATGAAAGGGAATATCCACTATGATATTACTTTTCCATAAAGTATTTCAAAATCAGCCTCCTCTGGCTCACTAACCATAACTGTCACACTCTCCTCATATGTCGTCAGTACAATAAGGTGAGTATCACATCTGGCAACCATAAATAAATAAAAAGGGCAAATTTAACAGGTTTCCAGAAAGTTGGAGTCAAGTCTCTTCATCAAGTTGATTTGGTATTTTAGGTGGGAATATTAACTCTGCATTTTCCAGTGTTTATTACAGCAATCTGAGCATTAAGCAACTGCTTTTTATGTTAAGAAATTGCACTTTAATTTTTGATTTGCTGATGAAACTCACTGGTAAAATAGCCAACCTCTTGTAACCTACTCCTTTTCTTAATGTGCTTTGTGGTTTGAAAACTGTTTTATTTACATTTGAACTTCCAGTATTCAAACCCTTAAATTATAAATATAATATGATATAGAGGGCATTCAAAAAGCTTCATAATGATGGCTCTCTGTACCAAAATGTGCAGACGAGATGCTGATTCGGTATGCATAATGTCCAGCATAGTGCTGACACATTCAAGAAAGGGTTGCATAATAAATACCACGGCTGTAATAATGGTATTACTCATCATGTTAGAATAGCCACTCACTATGGGTGGTCAAGTGACTGAAGGGAAATTTACAAGACAATGGCATGACTGATGCTATGAGTTCACATGAACAGCAAATCACCACATAGCTGCAACATGGGTACTGAGAGTGGAGCATACAAGGCCAATACAGCAACGTGTCAAGTCATATCATGTGCGCATAGCTGGAAAGAAGGAGGTAGTAAAGTCTGAACTGGAGAACAAGCTGCAGAGGAACACATAGAATTCTCAACTTGAAGGAAAAGTAGGTAGACGGAAGAAGGACTTTTTTTCTGTGGAAGAGTTGCCTAGTATTCTTTTAGGAATCTTAGAGGGGGGGAGTAGCAAGAATCAAATATGGAGATAAAGAAAGGTGAGGGGATAGAAGTATGGACAGGTAAACAAAAATAGAATGCAGACAGTGACCAGTCAGAGAGGTATTAGCAGAAGACTAGGGTTGACACTGGACAGTTGCAGGCCAACAGAGGGTAGGCAGTTGGTGATGGGATGAATAGGCTGAAATTGAGGCAGAAGGAGTAAAACCCAAGGAAGCAGAGCACCATGATGATAGATAGGAAGAGGCATGGAGGGCCTGCCTGACTGGTCGAGAGGGGATTCCACCTAGATGTTAGTCACTTCCATGGCTGACACAACCTCTGGTAGCCTGATGAACATGTAACTCCATGTCAGTGTAGGACACCAGCTTCTGGACCACCTCAGTCAACACCAGACACATTTGTTTCCTGGTAACCCAAGAGGACCCAACTGGATCACTCTCAGAGGAGGAGCTTCTGATCCTCTCATAATAGGTGACCATGGAGGGCCCCCAGGTCACCTGCCACAGTGTCACATTTGTCACTCTGCAGAGAGGCAAGAATGGGGATACAACAGCAGGCAAGTTGGCTGGGACAGACCGAGGTGGCAATTGCTTCACCTTACCCTATACTAGAGCTGACCCAGTAGAAAGAAAAAAGAAACAGAGCAGATTCGCATACATCCTTAAAATCGATCAGGTACTTATGGACCTGGAAACCTATGTGGACACCAAGCTGTCCTTCAATCATCGTTTATCTCCTATTATAAGAAAGTCCTTTTTCACTGTGAAGCTTAGTAGTAAGGGTATAGTATCCAGGTCCAGGGATGTGGTCATTCCTCTGTATCTGAAACTTATTAGACTGATTGTGGAGTAGAATGCATTCTTTGGTATGTGCGTTTCAAACACTTGACATAACTTGAACTACACCTGTTACGCATCTCACCAAGAAAACGAAGGGCCTAAATCCTAAACACTACAGTGACTGTGTCGATGCCTCATCCCTCTTCCTAGTATAATACAAACTACCGAGGAATGGTCTCTGTCTTGCATACAGTCTCAAAAGATCTTATCCTTTCAGATGGACTGACATAAACACCTCATCAAGAGATCTTAATCGCTTCTACGTCATAAATAGAGCATGCTGGATGAATAGATAGATAGATAGATAGATAGATAGATAGATAGATAGATAGATAGATAGATAGATAGATAGATAGATAGATAGATAGATAGATAGAGATATCACAGAAAATACACTTATTTGGATTTGCCCTTCTCTCTCAGCATAAAGCAAAGTACTTCCCTTAATCTACTCAAACATAATGCAGATGAATAGATGGGAAACTACAAATTCACCCCTGGTTTAGTACCCTTGTCCCTTATCGTAACGTGTAAATGTTTGTCCATCTCTAGGTTATTCGTACTTAATTTACAAGGGCTAAAATAGTCACAGGAATGTAGGGCTAGCCTTTTACAGCTTCTGGTCAGTCAGTAGCCTGATAAATATCTATAAGCCTAGGAACCTCCAAATTTTCTTCTTATAATTCTTTGCCACCTTCAGAGAGCTGCCAACAGCATTTTTCCACATCATCTGGGGATTTTTCATCTAATGTTGGTTCTCTTTTTTTGTTGGGACAGAGAGAGAAAATACATTTGCCTTTCCTAGGTGGCTCAAGCCATGACCTTGTATGTCATTATAGATGGTACGTAAAATAGTCCATTCAGATATTAGTAAGTTGTTTATGAAGTTTTCTTTCCTGTGTACTTATATTTAGAATGCATTACTGAAACTGTAGCCAGGAGTGGTGCTGTACCCCATATATTGAAACTGTAGGCAGCAGTGATACTGTAGCCATATTTTTCACAAATATTGGTGATGGTCAAGTAGGTTATTTGAACGTTGTTTAACAAAAAGTAAATAAACTGTAAGCCTGTTTCCTACCTTTCCTGTAATTAGTGTTCCAGATACAGATTTGTTGTATCCAGGACTGTATGTAAGCTTCTGAGCCCCCCAAGCCTTTCTGTGTTGGAGGGAAGCCTTCTAGCTTATCAGTGGGAGTGGTAAGCACTAGGTAACCTGTCTACCACATAAGGAGTGGCTCTGGCCCAGAAATTGTAGTTATTGGCCATTTGGGCAATCTCTTCCATCTCTCTCAACTTTCTGATTGGAAAGCCTGCATTTGCACTTGTTTCTGTCCTGTAATTCGTCTAGTGCAGATACAGAGTCTTAGTTTTAGCACTTAAATTTGCTTGTTAATGCTCAGCACTTGTTCAGAACTTGTAAGCACTAAATAAGCTACTAATTACTATAGCACTCTATCTTCCTCATTACCTAGAGGAAAACAGTTTTTGTACTTACTTTTTTCACTTGCTTAGAGAAAAACAGCTCTTGTACTCACTTTCCTCACTTATCTAGAGGAAAATAGTTTTTTTTTCAGGCATGTCCAAGGGTCAGCTCCCAGTGTTCTCTCCTGTCTATCTGATGAATCTGGGCATCTTGAGGCAATGTAGAAATTGCCTCATGTACACTGACAACCCTCTCCTCCTACCACCCAACACTACAACCTGTGAGAGATGCACTTATCTAGCCAAACTGGAGGTAAAGCTCTCTCTAAACAAGACTGAACTTGACAGTCATGAGGAGAAGGTAAACATTTGCACCACACCACACTCATCACATAGTCTCACTAAATCTACATCACCAAAATCCACACACAGTAACACAAAAACATTCGCGGAGGCTCTCAGTAATAATCTGTCTAAGCAACAGAGACCTCCAAAGCAGAAATGCAAGCAACCTCCATCCCCCAACAAAACCCAAATGACACATAGCCCACAGACTCAGTCTGTCACTCAACCACAGCCAATATGGCAAAACAACGTACCCAACACACTAGTCATAGGTGACTCTATAGTCAGGCACACTGATGGCCCACTCACCAGGCTAGACAAGGAGAAGGTTACTGTCAGCTGCCTTTCGGGTGCCAGGATCCGCCACATAACCCACGCACTCAGGTCACTCCACACCAAGTACAAATATGACTCTGTCATTGTCCATGTTGGTGTGAATGACCTGAGATGTACCTCCCTGAACTACATGAAAAGAGACATGGAAGAGCTCTCTGATCTTGTAGCCCAGGCAGGTATGACCCTAGCCCTGAGTAGCATTCTGCCATCGCCCAGAATGATACCGTGGTACAAGGACAAAATGATTGACTTCAACAATTGGTTAAGCTTCTGGTGTCATTCTAAGGGGATCCATTATCTGTCTGCTTGGGATGACATGATCGACAGACCACAATGCTTTGCCACAGATGGCCTGCACCTGTCGCCCCTGGGATCCCGGATACTGGCTAAGGCTCTTGCTGCCCCTATAGTGCCTTTTTTAGGCAGGGTTCAAATAACAAATTCACCACCATAACAGGAACAGGCAAACAAAAACTGAAGGTAATGCTACTCAATGCTAGAAGTCTAAATCTCAAAATGCACTCACTCGAGGCACTCCTTAAAATGGAAAACATCGATATATGTGCAGTGACTGAGACCTGGTTCAAGGATCCAGAGAGCACCCTTGCACTACCAGGCTATAACTCATCCCACACTTTTCAGCCATGTAACCTGGACCGAAACACCAAAGGCGGAGGTGTGTCCATATTCATTAAGGATATCCACACCTCCAGGCTAGTTGCTCAGCATAATGCATCCAAGGTTATCCAAGTGCAACTAACTCTGGGCAAAAATGCAATCCAAATTGTAGCTTGCTACAGATCCCTCACTATGCCCCAGGATTCCCACTCCTCTTTTCTTGATGTACTGGAAAATATTAGGGTTCAACCAAACACCTTAATAATGAGCAACTTCAACTACCCCACCATTAACTGGGAAAACTACTCGTGTACCAACTCCTTAGCTCACCACTTTCTGGAATTCATAAACGCCAGTGCCCTAGATCAACTTATCCACACCCCCACCAGGGGCAACAATATCCTAGACCTAGTCATTACCAACATGAGTGACCGGTGTTCCAGGCCTGAAGTCAACTCCTCGTTGGTCCGATCTGACCATAAGCTTATCACCCTTGATATCCACATCCTGCCCCCACCCCCCATTAAGGAAACCACAGTAAAAACTTTCTCCAAAGCCAACTTCATGCTTCTTAAGACAGAAGTGGTGAACTTCATGACACCCATGCAGATGGACAATACAGTTACAACTGCTGAATCCTACACAAATGCCCTCTATAAGCACTTACACGAGTGCATGGATCGTGCTATCCCAAACAGAACCAAGATGCTATCCTCCAAAAAAAGGAAGCCAATCTGGTGGTCCCCTGCCATAAACAAATTGTACAACAGAAGAAAGAAACTGTTGCAAAAGAGAGTAAAATCCCATGAGTGGAGGAGCTCCCTGGTCAGCCTCAGTAAGAAGCTGAGATCCTGTATAAGATCCTTCAAAGCTAGCTACGAAAACAAAATCACCACTAAATCCAAGGACAACCACAAAGCATTCTATAGCCATGTCAAGAATCTAGATGGCAACACCCAGATCTGCTCTGAGTTACAGCACAAACACACGAAAATTACAGAACCAACTGATATTGCTAACATCCTGGCAGATCGGTTCAGTGCTAACTTTACCACCCTCGCACCCCCTAAAGGGCCCATATCTATACAGGAAGAATGCAGAGTCCCTGTAATCACAACTACGCAGGTAAAAGTGGCACTCTCTAAAGCCAAAAACACAGCATCCATGGGACCAGACAACATCCCAGGCTGTGTTTTACACGAACTTCAGAACAAACTGGCTCCCCACTTAAGCACCATGTTCAATAATATCCTCGCATCAGGCTTTGTGCCCACTGAATGGCGCACAGCAACAGTTATCCCACTCCACAAAGGGGGAGCCCCACCACTGATCCTGGGAACTATCGACCTATTAGCCTGACGAGCCTGGTCTGCAAGGTCATGGATCGTATCATCATGGAACTCATAAACAAAGACATTGGTAACCTCCAAACTCTGGATCTCACCCAGTTCAGGTTTGTGAAAGGCAGATCTTGCCTCCTGATCCTGATCGACTTCTTTGAGGCAGTCACAAAAGCCGTGGATGAGAGTAAGGTGGCTCACACAGCCTATCTTGACCTCGCTAAGGCTTTCGACACCATCCCCCATTCTGGAATTATAGCTAAACTCACTAAACTAGGTATAAATCCCTACGTCACAAGATGGGTTGCCAACTGGCTTACTGACAGAACCCACACTGTAAAAGTTGCAGACTCCAAATCTGACCTCAAGGCAGTGACAAGTGGAGTGCCACAGGGTTCTGTACTGGGACCTCTCCTGTTTGGTATCTACTTCTCTGAAGTACAGGCTAACACAGAAGGCCTCTGGCTGATGAAGATTGCAGATTACTGCAAACTAGGAGCCATAGTCAAGTCCCCAAATGATGTGGACATCCTACAGAAGGGCCTCACTGAGACAGATGCCTGGTGTTAGAGCCATGGCCTCAAGCTCACTGCCAAAAAGTGCAGTGTCATCCCCTTTGGTAAAAACTCTGTACCCATGAACTACCACATAGGCAGCAATCTACTTAACACTGAATGTGTGATAAGAGACCTTGGGACCCAGGTGGACAGTAGTCTCTCCTTTGATAGTCACATCGCCACAGTAGTCAGGAAGTCCTTCTACGTGGCACACCTCATCATAAAAGGGTTCTCATCCAGGAAAAAAGAGGTCATTGTTCCTCTCTACTCGTCACTCATTAGACCCATTATAGAGTACAACGCCCCTTTAGAAATGTACCTCACAAGACATCTTCAGCAGCTGGAAAGGCCTTAGAAGTACTTCACAAAGAGGATTACTGGCCTCAAACAAATGCCCTACACTGACCGCCTCAAAAAACTCCAGCTTTACTCCGTAGCATATCACCTACTCAGAGGTAATCCCAGCATAACATATAAAGCTATGCCAAACCCAGAGCTGTTGGACATGCTACACCTAAAGAAATCCCAATCCCTCCAAACTACACGCTCTAGGAACCTAAACCTTGTCACCACAATAAACAGGACATGCTGGAGGGATAGATTCCTGTCCCAGAGACTTCCTATACTCTGGAACAAGCTACCCATCTATGTCAAGCAAAGTTCTTCATTAGCACTCTTCAAGAAAAATCTTGATGAGTGGATGGGAAATAGGAAATACAACCTGGGATCACTTCTGTGTCTCTGCTGGACAGTGGCACAGGAAAATAACTTTCTTGGGTGGCGTACGCTGTGGTACCTTGCTGGCTAGGCTTACGTAGGCCCTTGGGCCGATAAGCCTAGTACCTACCTATGAACCTATGAACCTATGTATTTATTTATTTCAGCATAGTTCAAGCTTTCTAGGTTTATGTTAGTTCAGTATTATGAGTATGGTTATATATTCCAGAAAGACAAAAGAAGTTCACGGAGCCAACCTTAGTTTAAGTTTTTTTCTATTACTGTAGCTGTCGTCTACTTTAACACGGTACAAAAAGTCCAGACCCAGGGTAAATATTGTTTTACGCTCCTCATTTCTTAACATGTCCTGGTTAAGTTGACCTATGTACTCCCCTTACATGAGTAAGCTTGGTTGTGGTCACTTTACTCAGCTATGAGCTGCTAAGGAGTGCTTCAAGGAGAGCATATAGCAGGAACAGATAGTTATTTACAGGAGACTATGCTGGCAGGATAATACAGTTGCCATCTTTCCTAGTATTCGGCAAGATTTGAGCACGTGAAGCACATGGTAGCATCAACCAAACTGAAGTCCCTCACAAAAATAATAAACACACTAATACAACAGCATTCATTCATTGGTCAACACAGTTTGAGTGGTTAAGACTACTAAGAAACAGTTTTGGGGACAGGGGTTCAATCCTAACTTCTAGATATCATCTGCATAACATTTGCATTCCCTCCCCATTACTGTGTGGGTCTTCTGGAGGTGATGAAAGTTCTTCCAGCTCCCCAAAAGCATGTTGATTGTCTACTCTAAAAAATGGTCTGCATGTGTTCCTTTACTGTTGTCCCTTTGGTATGGGTTGTAGCTGAAAAGGGTCCATGAAAAACTAATTCATTTAAGAAGAAAAAATATCTATTTCTGGAAGTCTCAACTACAGTGAATGATAATCATTACCCAGCTCATGAGAAGCTGCACACCAAGATAATAAGTTATTTCATTATCATTTTGTTAATTTCTGGATTCAACGTCTGTTTGTGAACTGTCACTCCCTCAGTACAGAATGGTTTATTTGTACAAACAAATGCTGTCCTTCTGATTTTGCTTTGAATACAGTATCGTCCAGGAAATATATTATCATGCATGCTTCAGCTTCAGATAGTAGCTACAGGTAACGTGGCATTACTAAAGAATTAAATACTTGAATAGTTAGTATGCACAACTATCAATTAAACAGCCGTATGCCATGTAACTACCACTAAACTATTAAACAACTAAACGGTTAAATGTACAACACATTCTTCCTTATTGCTTAAAATGAATAGTCTTCTTCCATCACTTCTTTAATTATACATTTATCCAAAATGCAAATACGTCTGTATTAAGATGCAAACTGTGCCCTTAGTTTTCTAAAATGGGCTCTGACCACTCAGCCTATGTTTATTTTTAGATATACAACTTTATTCATTCATTCTTTGATTACCTGCTTAATCCATTACAGGGTTGTGGGGAAACCAATTATCTGCTTTAATTCAGTTCAGGGTTGTGGGTGAGCTATAGCCTATCCCAGCACTCTGTAATCACAAGGCAGAGGAGGTAATTCTGAACAGGATGACAGCCCATTACAAGGCACATACTGCATGCACACTTGAAAGCAATTTGGAGGAATGCCAGTTCACCTACTGCAAGCACATCTTATGATGAAGAAACTGGACTATGTAGTGATACCTGGCAAAGATTATGAAGATGATGAGCGTACTCCATGTAGGAGGCACTACAGGCAAGTACCAAAATGGAAGAGCAAATGCTTTGAGGGAGAAATGTTAAATATTATGTTATATTTTGTTGCTGTGCCTCCCATATTGGAAAAAAAATAATTTATGAGGTAACCTAATTGCCAGTATACAAAATGGCATTTTGCTTTATGCAGCTCTGCAAATGTTTGCATTCATTTAGTCATTAGGTTAATAAGAATTTTATTTAAAGACACTTGTTCTGAAATTTAAGTATTGGTTCACAAATATCAGCAGTGCTTTACCTTAAATTTGCACTGGACTACATGTCCTAAATGTTATAGGATGCTTTGACATCAATTGGAGAAATCAGTTTTTAGCAAGATGTCAATTCAAAAGTTTATAAATGATGAAAGGGCACCAAAAATTCCTAAAATCATACAGAAATGGAAATAACAGGGGTACTACTAACACTCAGTTCATAAGTACTTTGGATACAAGGCCATATAGACATCTTCAGGGACACCTGCCAGAGATGTAACTCATCCTTGTGTTTCCTTATGTGATAGGGATGTAAGCATGTCCCATGTAACATAGATACTAGCCATTGTTTTCTGATGTGCTGCACAGAGCTAGCGCTCCGAGCTGCAATGTTTATAGACATCTTCAGGGACACCTGCCAGAGATGTAACTCATCCTTGTGTTTCCTTATGTGATAGGGATGTAAGCATGTCCCATGTAACATAGATACTAGCCACTGTTTTCTGATGTGCTGCACAGAGCTAGCGCTCCGAGCTGCAATGTTTATTTTGGGTGGTGGTTGGTTACTGTGCTTTAATTGTATTGCTGTGGAATTTTGATTTCAGTTTTATTTCATTGAGTATATTTCATATTTGGCGTTGTAAAATTTCAGTGAGTGCTGAGTAGGCAGTGTAATAAATAGGGGGTATATGGAAAACACTTGACATTCTGAAAACTTCATCATACAAATGCACTACATGTTCTATCTGTCAAATGTGCAGTCCCACTCTTATCCAATAGATGTCAATACTACCCTGTCAATGCCCACAAAACAACTCTGTCCTCGCACATGCAGGTAATAGCAGGACCTTTCAAATGGGGCATTAGCCATCATATTCCACATATCCTGATGGTTGAATACTGTATTGAATAGTGGCCTAAAATTTTCCTGGAATTACAAGTTGCAAAAGAATAAAGAGCAAAATTAATACGTCCCTGATATTTTAATTGTATGCCTTCTAATAGCAAGTTATCATTTCAAGATGTCCTTTAGCATTTTACCTTTATGCTTTTTCTATTGATCTTATAGCTGCCACAATAAAAGCATGCATTAAATAGAGGGTTATATTTTTGTGGTGGGAGTATTATTATAATCCTTTATGGTACCTTCAAACTCATAACCACACATGTTATTTACTTCCTAATGGTAATGTCAAGTTA